>NC_051063.1:86212049-86512049 GCF_004664715.2 Peromyscus leucopus | reverse complement strand
CATGATGTGATTCTAAAAAGTAATTCTTCCTACACTCTTCTTCCAGAAAAGCTTATCAGTCAGTCTTTCCAGTTATAAATGAAAAAATACTGTCAGCATGTCAAAAGAGACTTGAATTCCCAAATTCCTTGTAAAGTTAGTACCTCACAGCAATGTCTACTGAACTCTCAACTGAATCTTCAAATATCTGGCAAGAAAATACACACTGGTATTTGAAAAGCAAGTAGGCATTAAAAGGAAGATTATGTTTATGCTTGGCTATATTTTAGTGCCTTCACTGAAAAGAATACTATTAAACTTATTTAAAAAGCAAGGAATAAAGTTAAATATTACATTTAATTATTTATTGTGAATATATCTCTCAGTAGGTGTGTATATATGTGTGTGTGTGTGAATATGTGTCCCCACAAGTACCACAGCAAACATATAAAAGTTAAAAATAACAATTTGTGGCAAATCAGTTCTCTCCTTTCACCATGTGGTTCCCAAGAACTGCACTGAGGTATCAGGCTTGGCAACAAGAGCACTTACATACCAGCCCAGCAAATAAAAAAGAAAAGGCAATGTCTCAGAATTCCAGTCATGTTGAATCTGAAGGCTGGGGCCAGTAATGTAAATACTGTCAGAATAATACCTGACACTTAGATATTAACAGATAAGTGGTGAAGCCCAAGATAAAACCAGCATCTTTATCCACTACCAGCTCCTATTAGCTCTATGCCTCAATTTCCTCAGTGAAATTTAAAAAAAAAAAAAAAAGGCAAACTACAATATTTTTGAGTCTTATTCTTCCAGGTATCAATCATAAACTGTTAAAAAGGAGGAAAATCAAATATTCTATTCTAGCATGTCAGAAATATAAATAACTGTTTTCTTGATTTTCCCCTGAGAAAAAGAAATTCATTAAAAAAAATTGTAGTAGTAATAGCAGTAATTTCTCTATTCAATACAAATGTCTTCTGAGCTAGACTTGGTGATAAAGGCCTTCAATCTCAGCTACTCAAAGGCTGATAAAGCAAGATCACAAGTTCAACACCAACCCTAGCAATTTAGTGACACTCTGCCTCATAACAATCTGATGGATAAAGGGCAGTTTAGAGCTCCTTGCCTACTACAAACAAAAGGAGGTTCTAGGTTTAGTACTCAGTACCACAGAACAAACAAATGATACTTTAACTCATGATCATTTCAGAAAAGCTTAGGGCACTGACAAAAAACACAAATGAGCATGTGCTCTCTCGTATACGAGAAAAGGCAGAATTTTGCACACACACTCCTTTTCTACTTTATAATCCAGTTCTTGTCCTCACCAACTGGACACACCTTGATCTCTACTTTCTGCAATTCCTAATGATACAGAATGCAGAACAGGTCCAATTAAACTTGAACCCCTAACCATAAAGTCTGCTGAGTCAATGCCATAACCTAGCAACCTGAAACTACTAAGGGTGGACTGTCTTCTTCAAGTATGTAGTTTGTGCCCTTACAGACAAAGCCAATTCTTCTAATGCAAAGAAATATAATCCATGAAATCCCCCAGGAGGGGGGAGGGGAATATATGCAGATACTTTTTAAGTACACTAAGTCAGTAGTCAGTAAGAACTAATGCTCAATGGAGCATAAAAAATTATTAAACAAATGAAAAAATAATCCTTCATATCTCCAAGAATAGCACTATTAAATGTGTACCCATAATCAACTAATGCATTATTACTTTTCCAAAAAATACTGAAGGAAAAAAGAGCTTATGGGCTTCCCAACCAAGTTGGGGAGGAAGGGGATGGGAGTGGGAGAGAGGAGTTTTCACCTAATTAAACCTGGAAAAAAAATAACTAGTAAATGCACAAATCAGATAAGCACATGACTAATTCTAATATGCAAAACTTATCTACCAATATTTACACGTGCTGGCATTTCCTATTCTCATTATGCTCACTCCCATGTTGCCCAAACTATCCTAACTGTAGCGCTTTCTGGTGAAAAAGCAGTAACATGAGACTGCAGATCATGCAGTTAAGAGCATTGGGCTAAGACTTCAGCCCCAGTGTGGTAAAGGCACACAGTTCTTTGGTGTCCAGGCCTTTGTTTTCTCTTGTATAAAATGTAGATTAATACCTATCTAACATACCAAGGCTTTTGTGAGGCTCACATAAGATATAGAATTCTTAACAAATACATAGTTTGCAAGGCACATTAAGAGTTATTGTGGTCGTAATTCAAAATAAACTCGAGTTTTCCAAGCTAAAAGCATATTTTATGAGCATGTAAATGCAATCAAAAGTTTTTACACTAACTATAAAGCAGCTTATGTTCTTCAATGAAGAAATTAAGTAGTTTATTGCTACCAACAAGTTTCTAACTTAACTAGGTTCATCTGATTTTACATTATGCTTACAAAACCAAGAATGATTTCCTAATTCATTAGAAATTCTCAAGAGTTATGAACACTGAAATTTTTTCATCACAAAATTAGTTTTGAAAAAAATATAACAATAACACTTCACTAGGCCAGAACCACTGCATTAGAACTGTCCCAAATGTCTTCCTAGTCAAGCACTTGTAATGCTAACTCATATTTCCAGTCAGCATTGAGTACATATACTTAGAAGCAAAATGCATAAAATAGCTGAACATTTATATCAAACATCTAGACTGCTTATGTCTTGGAAATTATCTGTGTTAGGCTGTTAGCACCAAGACAAGCCCACCCCAGTCCAAAAAATAAACTGTTAAGAACAGAAATAAGCACTTAAGATGAAGCAAAGCACAAAACAAAAAATACAAATTTCAACTCCACGAGACAGGAATCAGTGTTACGCAAGCTAGTTAGAAAGGCTGAAAAAGCTATCTACCAGAATTAGTGTTACAATTTAGTGGAAAAAGAAAATATATCTGTTAAACTAAGAATCCTAGCAAGGATCCAAAAATACTTCCACAGTCCCTTTAATACTCTACAAATGTGGAGAGGAAAAAAAGAAATGCATAAATTTCCCCAAAATGATCCAGCTGAAGTTAAGCCTGATGTACATGCCACATGAGAGGTAAGTTTCTAAAGCTCATACCTCAAAAATCGCATACTGTGTAATATGGAGCCCTTGTGGTGTTTTGCATCAAGTCAATCTGTAAGACAGCAGTTACAGTATTAGTGAAGACAGCGGGTTAAAACATTTGTTCAAACATGAAGCAAATCTCACTCATGGGTTAGGTGCATTTTCTTTCACTATGGCCACTGTAAGTTCAAATACTGAAGCAAAAATCCCAATGGAAAGCCACTCTGCCTTGGAAGACAAGTATTCTTTAAGTGGCAATAAAAAAAAATGTGAGTACATAAGAGAATTTAAATGTTAACTGTAACATACAGATCCCATGTGAATACAGTTATCACTCATTTTGTATTTACCTATATTCAAAATCCAGAAAATGTAATAAATCTAAGAGGTTATTCACTTCAGGTGACTCAAATTTTCAGCCCTCACACATCTGCCACTGGTTAAAGGACAGTATCTCCTGGATAGTCTTATGGTCTGGCTCCTATAAGCATTACATAGAACAACTCCCCTTCCCCTAAAGAGTCACCTCTAGGAAGTGTGAAGTCTGGAAAATTCCCTATGAAGAAGCATTTCCATAAAGGACCCTAAAATGACTTGATGCAAACAACACATCTAGTGGTGCCGCTGGAAAAAGCATTATCACTTTAAATTGTTTTTAACCTGGGCTGAAGAGATTTCATCCCCATGGTTGTAATAGGCATAAACCAAGAAATGAGATTTGCCCTTAAGGCATTGAGGCAGAAATATATAGTCTTTGCAACAATGGTACTCAAAAAGCATCTGCAAAAAGGAGATGCTGGAGCTCACATTGCTTAAAAATGATGTACATTTTAAGCTTAAATCCAGTACTATTCCCATAATGTTTCTGTTTTACAGTTTCTTTCTATTGCTGTGATCAAAAGCAACCTGTGGAAGAAAGGGGTTTATTTCAGCTTACATACTCCATCACTGAGAGAAGTCAGGATAAGAACCAAAGGCAAGGCGGGCGGTGGTGGCGCACGCCTTTAATCCCAGCACTTGGGAGGCAGAGGCAGGCAGATCTCTGTGAGTTCGAGGCCAGCCTGGGCTACCAAGTGAGTTCCAGGAAAGGCACAAAGCTACATAGAGAAACCCTGTCTCGAAAAACAAAAAACAAAACAAAAAAAAAAAAAAAAAAAAAAGAACCAAAGGCAAGAAGAACCTGGAGGCAGAACTGAAGCAGAAACCATAGCTGCTTCCCATGGCTTGCTCAGCCTACTTGCTTATTTATATAACTCAGGACCACCTGCCCAGGGGTGGCACTGTCCACAGTGAGCTGGGTCCTTAAAGAAAATGCCCCCTCAGGCTTGCTCTCAGGCCATCTGATGCTGGCATTTTCTCAGTTGAGGTTCTCTCTTCCCAAATGACTCTAGCTAGTGTCTGTCAAGTTCACCAAATGCTAATAACCAGGACAGTCTCTTACTCACCTGGATTCAAACATGATTTCATGAAGAAGAAAGGACAAAAAGCCTTCAAGACCATTACTTTCACATTAGAAATAATGGTCCTAAGAGCAAGTCCAGGGATGAAAGAGTCATTTGGGAGGCTCAGACACTTTTCTTTTATTTTATTTTTATTCTATTTGTATGAGCATTTAGCCGGCATGTATGCATGCACTCTCCATGCATACCTGGTGCCTGCAGAAGGCAGAAAAGGATGTAAGATCCCCTGGAAATGGGGTTACACAGACAGTTGTGAGCCGCCATGCAAGTGCTGGAAATTTCCTCTGCAAGAATAACCAGTGTTCTTCATTGCTTAGCCATCTCTCTAGGCCCTCAGAGATTTATTTGTACAAAACTCTTCAAGAAAAAAATTTGTGTGCAAATAAAACAATGTCATCATTTTATTTCAAAATTATAAATGAATTTGCATCAATTTTGCAATATTAAAAATGTAGATAATACAATTTTTGGGTAAATGTTCTTTAGCTATTTAAGGACTATAATGCCAAATTTTGTTTATTTATAAGTTCTGTTTCTGATTTTTATTGTAAATCAAACTCTAATAAAACTGCTGACTGATGAAAAACAAAAATAAATGTGAAACTACAAAAATTTTTACCTTACCCAAAAGAAGCTGTGGCTTTTAGCTATGGATTCCAGACAGTGATTTCTAAAATCCTAGAATGTCATGCCTAAGAAGGCTCTTTTTGTTCACCAGGGGACTCTGTGGAACAGTGTCACATGGCAGAACCTTTGAATTACATAAATCAAACTCCGAAGGGCTGGAAACTAAGATAGCTATGCGGGCAATTAGCTACAGAGACTCAATAAAAAACTCTCACAAAGGCTGGAGAAAGCATCCTGGTTGGGTACTGTTAAACATAGATACCAACAGGAAGCCATACTATCTGTGATCCTCCAAGAAAAGGATAACTGCAAGCTCCATACCTGGAATCTTCCTGGACTGTGTCCTCCGTGTCCTTTGCTATTGTTAATATGAACACTTCGGTGGCAATAAACTATAAGCCTGATATAAGGACTTCATTTGCAATTAGCATTAGAAGCAAGGGTGGTACTAGGGACTCTAGTCCTTCTACCTGTACCTACATTTAAAAAAAAAAAAAATCACTGAATATACTCTTACCCAAAAATTTACATAACTCTTCTAAAAATTTTTCATATTTAATGAAACAATGTTATCATTTCATTTCGAAATTATAAATGAATTTGCATCAATTTTGCAATGTTAAAAATGTAGTTAATACAGTTTGTTGGTATCATTTTAATAGCATCTTTCACCAAATGTAGTGTGACTTCCAAGGAACTTCAAATGTCGCATTTGTTGACCTCTAATCCTATTAAACAGAAGGTGCAAACAAAGGCAATTACTTAGAGGAAATTATTTTAGGTTGCAACCTTTCCTTCCTGAATACCTGTCTTCAGAGAAAAGCCTAGTGAACTCCCTCCAACTGGTTCACACTCCTTTGAGCTACTGTAATCTATAACAAGACCTTCAACACTATTCAGGTTTACAGACTGTACATTCACTCTATGAGCTAACACTGTGAGCTCCTACTAAGAGCAGCAAACCTAATTGAAGGTTCAAATCTGAAATGTCCCCATACAATCATGCTTTGTCCCCAGCTGGTAGCCCTAATTTGGGAGATTATAGAGCCTTTAGAACAATGGTTCTCAACGTGTGGGTCGTGACCTCTTTGGTGTGTGTGGGGGGTGTCAAACAACCTTTTCACAGGGGTTACCTAAGACCATTGGAAAACACAGATATTTACATCCTGGGTCATAATAGTAGCAAAATTGCAGTTATGAAGTAGTAATGAAATGATTTTATGGTTGGGGGTCACCACAACATTTAGAACTCTATTAAAAGGTCTCAGCATTTGGGAGTTTGAAAACCATTGCTTCAGAAGATAGGACCTCACTAGAGGAAGTGGTCACTGAAGGCAGGTCCTTGGGAATATATTATCCGTGGCTCCTTCCCATCACACTCCCTACTTTGTCCACCATGCCTATCCTGCTATGATGGACTGAAGACATTCTGAAACCATGGGCCAAACAAAATAAATCCTTCTTCCCTTGGGCTGCTTTTGTCAAGTATTTTATCACAGTAGCAAGTAAAGGAACATCTACCATCTCATTTCATCTTATTAATCACCACAATCTTATTAATTACATTATATGGGCGGGGTAACTGAGGTTCCCTAAGTGACCTAAAGTTCTCAGCTTTACTAATAACTACAAACAAAAACCTTCTTACACTAGACACAAGGGCACACATCTGCAATCCAGCTACTTGGGAGACAGAAGCACAAAACTAGCCTGAACTCAGAAGCTACAGACAGCCTGAGCAATATAGTAAACCTTAACAAAAACAAACAACAAAAAACCCTCAATGTTCTTAACATCTCAAACACAACTGACTCATTTGTTATTGGTATCCTCATAGAATAAGGACCTTATCCCTTCAGGTGTTTTCTAACCAAAGGCACTATTGATGTCAGGCTATATATCTCATCTCCAATACTCATTCCCCCACCCCCACCTCTTCTGCACAATTCACAAAAATAATTATAAGGCACAAAACTAATGTCATTTTCTGCTGGGCAGTAGTGGTGCACATCTTTAATCCCAGCACTTGGGAGACAAAGGCATCTTTGAAAGAGGCACAGATCACTGTGAGTTCGAGGCCAGCCTGGTCTACAGAGTGAGTTCCAGGGTGGCCAGGGCTGTTACACAGAGAAACCCTGTGTCAAACACACACACACACACACACACACACACACACACACACAAAATTAAAATAAAATAAAAAATTAAAAAAAAAAAAAACAAAAAAACAACACTAATGTCACTCCCTCAGTCCTTAACTTTTCGGTGTTTAGACAGAATTTAGTTCCTGCCTGAACAGCTTTGGCCTTAACCCTTGCTCCCTCAGCCTTTCTTTATCTTCCCAAACCTCGCTCAACTTTCCTTTGCCAAATTTCAGATTCTCAAGTCTCATTAGGAATTACCACTATTCATGTACTTCTGAAGGCCTAATGCTTTTTCATTCAGCTGTACTCTACAAAGAGACCATAAACACCAGAAAGGCAGAGGCCTTTTAGGTGCCACATTGCCTGGATAGCATATAAAAGTACTTGTTGACTGAATTATGTCACTGGGGCTTTTTATTCAACTTTGCAATTTATCTGCAATTCAAACTTCCTCCCCAAATCCTTTCAGTAAAATCAACAATACTTCTGGGCTGAGGGTACAACTCAGTAATAAAGCACTTTGCACAGAATGCATAAGAACCTGGGTTCAGTCCTCAACTGCCAACCAAATGGGAAAGAAAGAATATCAACATTTTCTTGGACCATTTACTATAAAATGCACTGAGAGCTAAAGATTACAAAAGAGGGCGGGGGAGATGACTCAGTCAGTGTATACAAGCACTTGCAGTCCAGCCTGATGATATGGGTTCAATCCTTGACCCCAGAAGAGCATGGTGCATAGAGAAAACCAATTCGTACATATTGTCTTCTGACCTCCACTTGCAAACCACAAGAGCACTCAAGCACTCATATACATCTTTAAAAAGATTACAAAAGTAGATAGTTCCAACTCTCCTAAGAACCTATAATTTAGATAGGCATGGTGGCACATGCCTTTAGTTCCAGCACTCAGGAGCAGGTGTCTAATTTCCAGGCCAGCCAAAGCTATATAGACAGACCCTGTCTCAAAAAATAAATAAATTAAAATCTAATAAACAGATATTTAAATTGTTTGCATAATCTGAATGTTGTGGTTTAAATAAGAAAGGCCCCTTATAGGCTCATATTTGAGTCACCAGCAGTAGAACTGTTGAAAGGATTAGAAGGATTAGGAAGTGTGGCCTAATAGGAGTGGGTGTGGCCTTTTTGGAAGAACTGCATCATTGGGTGTGGCCTATGAGGTTTCAAAAGCCCACACAAACTTCAGTCTCTTTCTCTGCCTTTGGATCAGGATATAACTCTCAACTACTTTTCTAGAACTATACCTGCCTGCAAGCCACCATGTTCCTCACCTTGATGATAATGGACTACAGCTTTAAAAATGGTAATCAAGCCTTCCATTAAATACCTTTTCTTATAAGACGGCCTTGGTCACACTAATAGAACAGTAACTAAAGGGTATAAAAGCGCTCTGTAGCTGGACAGTGGTGTTGCACACCTTTAATCTGGCACTTGGGAGGCGGAGGCAGGTGGATCTCTGTGAATTTGGTCTACAAAGTGAGTTCCAGGACAGCCAGGACTGTTACACAGAGAAACCTGTCTCGAAACCACCCCTTCCTCCCCACAAAAAGTGCTCTGTAATTTCAAAAGAAATCCCACCATTAGCTCCTTCTTCAAAGTCTCACACACTCACTCAAGTAGTTAGTTAAAGGCTGGTTTCAGTTGTTCACTTGTTTGAGATGTTACCACTGATGGCAGGAGGCACTATCTTACACCACACATTCTTCCAGAAAGGAGAACAAATGCAGTTGTTGCTGTGTGGAAAAAAGAGGGCAGAAGAAAGAATGGGAGGAGTTTAGAAGATGGTAGTAACTGAAAAATCTAACAAGACTGTTTAAGTTTTGTCTTTTAAATATCTAACTACACTAAGTATGGAACATTTGCTCAGGAGGCTGTGGTAGGAGAACCAGGAAGATCATAAGATCCAGGCAGCCCAGGCTACACAGCAAACCTGACTCAAGAGCAAGAAATAAGAAATAAAAGAGGGAGAGAAGGGAGAGACAGAGACAAAAGACCACTGAGCCCATGAAAACAACATTCAATATAATTAATAATTAGAAAAAGCACATCAAAACCACAAGGAAAATTTATAATAACTATAATAATCAGAACTTACAATCTGAAAATAAAAACAATAGGGTTTTATGAGGATGTGGAGGAATTAGAGCCCTTTCTGTATTACTCTGAAATGAAAACACTACAGCCACTTCAGAAATCAGTTTGACCATCCTTCAAAAGCTAGCAAATTATGTAGCCCAGCAAATCTCTTCTAAGGTATATGCCCAAAATTGAAAATACATGTTGCAATAAAAGCATACACAAAGTCATATTAGTCAAGAGGTGGAAGTCTACATGTCTACTAGTGGAAGAGGGCTAGAAATGCAGGGCATCTGCACAACAGAATATGACGCAGCAGGAAGAAGGAATGAAGCACTGACACATTTAACACCTTGGATAAACGTGAAAAACATCAGACTAAGTGACATAAGCTAGACACAAAAGGAAACATACTACACAATTCTATTTGTATGACTTAGACAGATTCACATGACAGGAGTGTGGTTCCCAGAGGAAGAATGAAAGTGAGAATGTTCAGTGACCGCTTAAGAGACATAGGACTTTCCTTGAGAGAATGGAGAATTCCAAAACTAAACAGAAATAAATGCTCAATGACTACATCTTATCTTTGATGCCAATGAATGGTACATTTTATGTGCATTTTACCACCCCTTCAAAACCAACCACATCCTTGTTTGTGACATTCTAAACCATGAAGAGGCATTGGCTAGGTTCAGAAACTGACTACAAAAGAACACAGGGGCTTCTGGGAGGAATGACTATAGCCTGGTTATGGTAGTGGTTACACTACTACATTCATTTATCAAAACTGAAAGAACTACACAGCATCATTTCCATAAAGGCCACTTCAATATTTTCCCCCAATATCTGCCCTTAGAATATCTCAGTGGTAGAGCACTCTCTTGACATACATAGAGGCCCTGGGTTCAACACCTTTCTTTCTTACACTAAGGGCATCAAAGTAGAAGGCAGGATTTGTTTTTCAATAATTCAACATATCATGCTTTATACTGCCCACCATGTTTAGCCATTTTACACGCCCCCCCCCCAAAAAAAAAAAAAAACATTGCTATGGCAATGTCTTAATGTCACTACATTTCAATGAACCAAGTTGCTGGCCTGGGAAGTAGTCCATAGGAAGAACTGGAACTAAAAGCTCCATCTGGCCAAGGCACCCAGAGAAACTTGGACCAGGAACAGACAGCTGCCACTGACATCAACAATTCTTGCCATTGTCAATGTCTGAGAAATTTCTGAGTAGTCCACAGGGCACCTTATTTAAAATAAATTATTATTATTATTATAATAATTACATAGTAAGTTTGTAATAGTCTATTGCCTATTTTGATAACTGAAAATTCTCACTAAATTTTCATTAACAAACCACTGAAAGATAATGCAAAATTACAAGTTTAAACAGTGCTAAAGCAGGGTTGGGGATTTAGCTCAGTGGTAGAGCACTTGCCTAGCAAGCACAAGGTCCTGGGTTCGGTCCTCAGCTCTGGAAAAAAAAAAAAAAAAAAAAGTACTAAAGCAGCACCAAACTGGTTGGGTTAAACGGCAAGTTTAAGGACAGCCTGAGTTACACAGTGAGTTTCTGTCTTAAACCGAAAAAAATAAATACTATATAAAAGATGTTAATTTTTTACAAGTGAGACTGAACCAAAAAAAAAAAAAAAAAAATGTGGGAACTGGAGAGATGGCTCAGCGGTTAAGAGCACTGGCTGCTCTTCCAGAGGTCCTGGGTTCAATTCCCAGCAACCACATGGTGGCTCACAACCATCAATAGTGAGATCTGGTGCCCTCTTCTGACACAGGCATACTGTATACATAATAAATAAATAAATAAATAAATGAATGAATGAATGAATGAATGAATAAATAAATAAATAAATAAATCTTTAAAAATGTGCTGAAAAATCATCTGCACATTAAGACAGATAAATGTGTTATTTGGACATGTCACTTTAGGATAAGATGCAGCTGCAGAACTGTATATGTGTGTGTGTGTGTGTGTGTGTGTGAGAGAGAGAGAGAGAGAGAGAGAGAGAGAGAGAGAGAGAGAGAGAGAGAGAATTCTAATTGTACTGAAATGTGATTTTGATTGTATGTTAATAAATAGTTACCCGGGGGTCAGAGCTATTAGAGCCATAGCAAGAGTGTGGCGGTGGTGGCACACGCCTTTAATCCCATAGATCTCTGTGTGTTCAGGGATACAGCCAGCATTGGAGACATATGCCTTTAAGACCTGGGGGGCTGTACATACAGACAGTGACGAGGCAGTCATGTGTTTGAGTTTACAACCAATGAGAAGGCAGAACAAAATACTATAAAAAGACGGGACAGACAGGATATAGCTCTCTTTCAGGAAGCTGGGACACCGCTCACAACCATCAATAGTGAGATCTGGTGCCCTCTTCTGACACAGGCATACTGTATACATAATAAATAAATAAATAAATAAATAAATAAATAAATGAATGAATGAATGAATGAATGAATAAATAAATAAATAAATAAATCTTTAAAAATGTGCTGAAAAATCATCTGCACATTAAGACAGATAAATGTGTTATTTGGACATGTCACTTTAGGATAAGATGCAGCTGCAGAACTGTATATGTGTGTGTGTGTGTGTGTGTGAGAGAGAGAGAGAGAGAGAGAGAGAGAGAGAGAGAGAGAGAGAGAGAGAGAGAATTCTAATTGTACTGAAATGTGATTTTGATTGTATGTTAATAAATAGTTACCCGGGGGTCAGAGCTATTAGAGCCATAGCAAGAGTGTGGCGGTGGTGGCACACGCCTTTAATCCCATAGATCTCTGTGTGTTCAGGGATACAGCCAGCATTGGAGACATATGCCTTTAAGACCTGGGGGGCTGTACATACAGACAGTGACGAGGCAGTCATGTGTTTGAGTTTACAACCAATGAGAAGGCAGAACAAAATACTATAAAAAGACGGGACAGACAGGATATAGCTCTCTTTCAGGAAGCTGGGACACCGCAGGAGGAAGGGTGAGATTTTAGCTCTGAGCTGACCTCTCGGCTTTCTCTTTTACATTGGTTCTGTGTTTCTTATTTAATAAGACTGTTGGTTACAGCTACAAGAGAGAGGGGGGCGGGGGACACTCTTGGGCTGGTGAGATGGCTCGTCTGTTAAGAGCATTGGCTGTTCTTCCAGAGGACCCAAATTTGATTCCCAGAACCCACAGAGCAGCTCAATACCACCCATAACTCTAATACCAGGGAATCTGACACTTTCTTCTGCTCTCCTCCGGCACCAGGCATGCACATGGTGCACACAAACATACAAGCAAAACACTATACACATAAAATAAATAATCCTAAAATAGAAGGAGTGTTACTATGTATACAGTGTTCTACTTATATGCATGCCTGCACGCCAGAAGAGGGCACCAGATCTCATTATAGATGGCTGTAAGCCACCATATGGTTGCTGGGAATTGAATTTAGAACCTCTGGAAGAGCAGTCAGTGCTCTTAACCTCTGAGCCATCTCTCCAACCCCAAGAGAACTTTTTTTTTTTTAATTAAGACAGTGTTTGTGAAGCTTTGAAGCCTGTCCTGGAACTCACTCTGTAGACGAGGCTGGCCATGAACTCACAGAGATCCACCTGCCTTTGCCTCCCAAGTGCTGGGATTAAAGGCGTGTGCCACCAACACCAGGCAAGAACTCTTTTTAATTAAGAACTCAAAGCAGTATGACAATGGGAGAGCCCAAGTCAAGGGCACCTATCCTTCTAAGCAACTACCTGATGTAGCTTAATTTGTAACATGTTTAAATGTTAAGACAAACAAGAAAAGGCAGTAAATCTAGAATCCACACCCGTGGTTCTCTATAGAGGAAGACTGCCAGAAACATCTAGAGGCAGTTTTCAGTTTATGCATAAAAATACACCTTGATTTTCTTTCTAATTTTGCCAATAAAAATCATACAATGACAGTAAGTGAATTTTTAAACAGACGGATTCCACATCTCTAGTAACACCCACAGGACACATCTCCTTAAACATTCTAGGGTAGCAAACAGGTTTCCAACCACTGTTTAAAAAACAAGTAACAGGGGCTAGTAAGATAGCTCAGCAGTTAAGAGCACTGGCGGTTCTTCCAGAGAACCAAGCTTCAATTTCCAGTACCCCCCCATAATAGCTCATTCCATTTGTAACTCCAGTTCCAAGGGACCCAATGCCGCCTTCTGGTAAATCTTCCTTTTAACTACGTGGAGTGGCCTTTATAATTTTCCCCAATACTTGATGCCATACATCCTTTAAAAGATAATGCAAATTTACCAAAATTATTTTATACATAAAAAATTTGTATGCATGCTCCTGAGCATGTGCATGTATGTGTGTATATGCACCCATGTGTGAGAGAGTTTGTGTGTGTAACACTCTTCTAAAACATTTAGAGGAAAAGATAACAATGGGATGTTCTTTAAAATTCCAAATTTGGGGCTAGGGTGAGGGTAGCTCAATGGTGGAGGACCTGCCTAGCATGAACAAGAAAGACCTTCAGTTCCATCCCCAGCACTGCAAAATAAATAAACAGAATAATTTGATTAAGACATAGCAACTCACATGGCATTTATGTGGCACTTTTGTTGGAGAAATTTCACAAATTTTATCTTTAACCTGTATCTGATCTTCAGACTACACACCAACTAAAAAAGTTCCTGTCTTCCCATCCTTACTCTGCTGCTAGTTCATTACACCAGTCTCTCCTAATAGAGAAATATGTATGAAGAATCAATAGAGAACATGCACAGGTTTTAAAAATAAATAGCACATGAGACAGGTTCTAAAACATGATTCTATTTCTAACACCAATGCTAATACAGCCAATTGGACCTTCTCTGCTGCCTGTGGATCAAATCTGAGGAATAACATAAATAAGCCAATATGCCACCATTATCTCCATCCTTTTACTCTTATTCTGAGATAGAGTCTTACTAAGTTGCCCATTCAGGTCTTGATCCTTCCATCCTCCTATCTCAGCCTCCACTGTACTTGAAATGATAGGCCTATGTCAACTGCAGTGGACTTTTAAATGGATCAGAAAAATGGTGAAAAAAGGGAAGCTGCTGATCAAAGACTACAAAATCTCAAATGGAAAAAATGTTTCCAGATACCTGCCATAACAGAATGACTATTGTCAGAAGCAATGTGCTTTGTACTTCAAAATACTCCAAAGAGTGCATTTCAAAAGCAGGTATGTGGATGCAAACCTGCAATACCATCACATAGGAAGCTGAGGCTGAAAGATTTCAGATTTGAAGCCAGCCAAAGCTACATAGTGAGAACCCTACATCAAAAAATAATAAAACAATGAAAACAAAGTACATTTCAAATAGTTCTCCTCCTCTCCAAAGAAAGTTAAGGAAATTGGCTTGATTTAATCAATCAGCATTATATGTATTATGTACATTTACCTAAACATCACTTTGTATCCTACACACATGCACAACTGTGTCTGTTAAAAATAAAGCTGACACTGGTAGATGGTGGTGCACATCTTTAATCCCAGCACCTCAGAGGAAGAGGCAGATGACCTCTGTGAATTTGAGGCCAGCCTGGTCTACAAACTGAGTTCCAGGCCAGCCAGTACTACACAGTGAAACATTGTCTCTTTAAAAAAAAAAAAAAAAAGAGGAGGAGCAGCAGCTTGGGGAAGGCAAAGGCTGGTGTATCAAGGCCATTGTGGTCTACCTAACAAGTTCCCGACCAATCAGGGCTAAATAGTGAGACCTTGTCTCAAAGAAACACACAAGGGACCGGGATGTAGCTCAATGGTGGAACACTAAGCCCTTGGCCCTGCATCCTGTCAATGTCATCCTTGGCCCTGTCAATCCTCAGACAGACACACAGACAGACAGACAGAGAGACAGAGAGACAGACAGACAGACAGACACACACACACACACACACACACACACACACACACACACACACACCCTACATTTCAAAAAAAAAACAGGTAGTTATAGTGTAATTTTTGTGTCCTCAATAACTTACAATGAAATAAATGCAATGTGCATTATAATAACTATGTAAGACAAGCCACTTAAATACCATACTTCTTTTAGAAAACTTGTTTTTAGGGCTGGCAAGATGTCTCAACAGGTAAAGGCACTTGCCATGTAAACCTGATGACATAAATTTGATCCTGACACCCTTGTAAAAAATGGAAGAACAAATTCTACAAAATTGATCTCTGACTTCCACCCATGTTTGCAATATGTGCACCTGAGTGCACACACACACACAAACGAAAAAAGTTTTTTAAAAGAAAGTTTGATTTTACAGACAGTGAGATGATTACTACACATACCCTTAATTATTACCCATAAGTTCATTTATAACTTCAGTATTTTCAAAATGGAACACAATACTGAACATTAGAGTGCTGCTAATATTCCAAACGATGACATAATCATTTTTAATAGAATACAATCTGTGGGTCCTTTTAAACCCAGCTTCTGAATAAGCACTCTGTCTCAAGTTCCACAGGCTTGATGACACTGAGAACCTACTCAGTTCTCTTTTTTCCTCAGGTACCCTAGAACAGTAAAGACAGGCAAGAAACGCAACAAATTCTAGGATGCTTTCTTTTCAACTAAATATTGATATTAATTCTGTGATACCAGTGTTCTAGTCAGAAAAAAGGAAAGGTCCTAGCTATATGATAAATAACAACATAATAAAATACTAGCTTCCAAGAAATTGTTTCTAACTAGAATACAATTTCCCTTTCAATTTCTTTTTGTATTGAAATGTATTTCTTTCAATACAGACACTACAATGAATGCAGCAATGCACTGTTTAACAAACTGTTGGCTCTGGAAAATCAGGGTTTCATTACTCCAATCACGTGTAGAACTAAAATTCCCCCAGGCATTTTAAAGGGGTATCAGCAACTTCAATCCAGTACTTTATAGATAAAGCGGATGTGAAGTAAGAGGACAATGTGTAAAAGAATTTCAAAATATAAGCAAGGTTGTTTTTCAAGATTAATAAGATCTATGAATCTTAATTACCATATCCTTCCTTCTATTTAAGACCTGGCTACCAAAAACCATTAGAACAACGATCCCTTGAAGCAGCTTGATTAGCTGTATAATCTGCTGCCTCAGGCTAACTGGCCTGCTGTAAGAGAACAAGTCCCCTCCAAAAGTTCCCTAAGGTAACGGGTTTATAAACTCAGGAACTATGTAAAAACAAACATGCAGACTCCAAGTCCCACCTCTACCAACTATGACCTACGACCAAAGTATACCTGAAAAACACTGCGTAAGTTCTAGCAGTGTACAGTAGGATTTTTTTTCCATCATTCCCTGATCAATGCACATTGACATAGCAATAGGTGAATAGGCATCCAGAGATGCTTCAGAGGGGTCTCAATCCACAGGTTGAGAACACCTGCTCTAAAGTGTCCATGAACAAATACTGTGCTTTTTTAAAGAAGGTATGTCAGCACCTGAGAATCTGGATATCTGAGTGGACCTTGGAGGCAAGCCCCTGTACAGATAGCAAGGGACAACTATATTGGCATTCAAATAGAATAAAGCCGGGTATGGTGTCAAACATCTTTAATCCCAGTCTTTAATCCCAGAACTAGGGAGGCAGAGGTAGAGGATCTCTTTGAGTTCAAGACAGCCAGGGCTACATAGTGAGACCCTATCCCAAAATAAAGTAAAATTGCTTTTAAAGAGAGGAGAGACTACATGCTATTTTTAATGCACTAGCAAGGTGGAATGGAACACAGATGTAAAACATTACTTATAGAAGGTCTACTCACACTATGCTTAATTGAAGAATACAAACATGAAGATTTGGGGTAATAGTTAAGTAAGTACTATGAAGAAAACCCAGGACATGGTGTTTAAAAGTCTGGGTCCCTCTTAACAGTTTGAGAACAGCCAGGCTGAACACTCTGGGAAGAAAAAACTTCACAGCAGCTGCAGCTACTACTCTGCAGCAAGAACAATTGCAAACAGCGTATGGTAACAAGGTGCTGGGATGAGGAGGTGCCTCAGGAAAATAAGACAAGCACAGACACACATCACACAGGCAAAGGAGAGAAAATGACTGGATTTGTTCTCTTCAATCTAAACACTAGAAAGGGTTACAAAATGGGTAATTGATGTAATAAGCATGTGTTGACTGTTCACTTTCACTTTTACAAACTTTGAAACGAGGACAGACACAAAGGCAGAAGGATCTGGGTTAGGAGTCAAAGGAAGCTAAAAATCAAGAGTGTGGATAGGGGGCCAGTAATCTGTAGCTCCTAGAATAAGCCTAGCCAGATAAGGACCTCCTATGCGTTCCAGCACTCAGACACCAGAAAATGTGTCTACCATCTGACACTTTTCAATACTTTAGATACTCCAACTAAGCAATGTATGTTTATAGCAATCGTTAACAAAAATACATTGAAGTCGGTCCAAAAATCTAATAAAGACTAAACTGATAATATATCCTGATACAACATATAAAGATATCTTCTCTGCAAAAGATTTCAAAGTAGGGCCAGAAAGATGGCTCATTTGGTAAAGGTACTTAATGCCACACCTGACAGCCTGCAAGATGGTCTTTTGACTTCCACAAATGATATGCAGCTGGTGGTGGGGAGGTTGGTAATTCAACTGAAAAATCTGTCTCTTGTTGAGAATGGTGGTTACAGAGGTATACACATTCATCAAAATAAATAAATAGACATCAATTAACTAACTCAAGAATGAACCATAGGCCAGGCAGTGGTGATGCACACCTTAATCCCTCAGATGGCAGAGGTAGACAGATCTCTGTGAGTTCGAGGTCAGTCTGGTCTAAGAGTGAGTTCCAGGACAGCTAGTGCCGTTACACAGAGAAACCCTGTCTCAAAAAAACCAAATGAATGAATGTATGAATGAACAAACAAACAAACAAACTTTGGGCATGATGGCACACACCTATAATCCCAACCCTCAGGAGGCAGAGGCAGGCAGATCTCTGAGTTCAAGCCCAGCCTGGTCTACAAAGCAAGTGTCAGGACAGCCAGGACTGTTTGTTACACAAAGAAAACCTTTCTGGGGAGGGGGAGGAGGGGAAACCATACATATGTGATGGAATTCACTCAATAAACAAACAGAAGAGGGAGCAGAACTTTCTAAAACCAAACAGTTTTGAATAAACAAGTTGGTTACACTCTAAAGACAAAACAGAAAACAAAATATAGTAAGCTGGGCTATTGTGTATAGGAATTAAACTACAAATGTTCTACAAACTCTGCTTTTAGTTCTTTATATAAGAGAAAGCCTATTTATTTTGTAGTTCCAAAAATACAACAAGCTCTGAGAAAAATGAAGTCAATTTCAGGTAATCAAAATAATGACAGTATGAAAAGACCTGAAACAGCTTGTGTGACTCCATCAAGGACAGTTCAATGACAGGAACTCCACAGATCTGTTTTTGGTAATTAGGATAGGGAAGGCAGGAAACCCTAGTGAATCCAATGTTCCTTAAAAGGTATTGTGGTCGTATCTGCTTTGTAAGTGTGACATGTCATGTTTACTAAGGTGACTTAAGTATGGACAAGGAGAAAAACTCATTCACCTAAGTGATCACTCTTAACCAACACTAGACAACAAATGAAGGGCTTCTGCTAGCCCAAGTTTGGAACAGTTTTGAATGAGCTTCAATCATGCACTATAAACAGAATACGGAATACATGACTTAGGTCCTCAGCCACCTCTTGTCTAGATCTTCCCAACTGTGCTTACAGATACACACCCTTCAAGAAACAGAAGCTAAATGAAGACACTCTACTGTTGGTAAATCCAAACTATTCCAATTACACTTGAACTATGTCCAAAGTACAGTTCCAGTCCAGCTCTTTAGCTTCACCATTTACTTAGTAATCTTACTCCTCACAGGCATCCTGCTTCTAACTAAACTGAGAGAATTTCTCAAGGAGAGCTTGCCATTTTACAGTGGTCTTTCTGTCTGATTCAGATTTTCTCCAAGCTTACCATGAAAATTGTACAGACCAATTTCATCACACCACTGATGTGCATGCAGTGTCACCAGAGACCAGAATGTTCAACTCAACTTTTTAGCCTTTCCTCCTCTGTAAGTCCCCAAATCTGAAACTCCACTTATCAAATAAAGAAACAGATACACCAACACTTTAACACAGGATCCATATGCTTTGCCATTTTTCATTACTTAGTCAAACCCATGTAAATAAGGCTTTAACGGTACAGTATGCTCTGCCATTTTAAAGCCTTTCTGATTTCTCACTTGCAAGTCAAAAATAATCCACAAAAAGTATCAATATGACTGGTGAGAACATTTTCACATAGTTAAAACTATTTTATTATCTCTTAAAATTTAAAATAGGGATCGGAGGGGTTGGAGATTTAGCTCAGTGGTAGAGCGCTTGCCTAGCAAGTGCAAGGCCCACATTTTTAAATGAAAATTTAAAAAAAAATAAAAATAAAAATTTAAATACTAAGCCATGCAGTAGTGGTGCATGCCTTTAATCCCAGCACTTGGTAGGCAAAGGCAGGTGGGTCTCCAGAGTTCAAGGCTAGCCTGGTCTATGGGTGTTCCAGGACAAACCAAGGCTACACAGAGAAACCCTGTGTGGGGGGTGGGGTGGGGTAGGGGTGCTAAATACTAATGTTCAGTCATGCTCCAATTTTTAAAAAGGAACGAAGGACCAACAAGATGCTTAATGGTTAAGGTACCTGCCACCAATAAGCCTGATGACTAGAGTTATAATTGTCAAGTGTTTTTTATAAAGAAGGTTTTATTTGATAATGAAAAGATTAAATTCCATTGAAAAAGCACTCATATACAATTAGTTGAAAACTGCATCCAATGCACTCAGAAATCTGTAATACAGAACTGGTAAAAATGGCAATCAGTGGGGTATGGTGGCCTGCAGCTGTGTTTCCTGATAACTTGGAGGCTGAGGCAGAAGTATCACTTAGGCCCAGTGGGCAATATAAACAAAACAAGAGTTGAGCCCAGTGGGCAATATACAGAAGAGACAAAAATTTATACATACTCATTAAATTCTACTTAAAGTCCCATTCAAAGCAACGAGATATGTGGCTCTGTTCAATTTCATGATGTTTTTCAGTATATTATGTATCTATGGACACCAGACTTAGTACAAACTCACAAAAAGTGGGAAAACTACTCTGGTCTCAAAAAACCAATGTCAGTCAGTTGAGGTGGCACATGCCGGTTTTTTTGTTGTTGTTGTTTTGTTTTTTGTTGGGTTTTTTTTTGTTTGTTTGGTTGGTTTTTGTTTTTGTTTTGTTTTTTTTTTTGTTTTTGGTTGAGACGGGTTTTCTTTCCTGAAACTCACTCTGTAGCCCAGGTGCTGTGGGATGTTCTGTATGGCAAATGTGTTGCTCTGACTGGTTAATAAATAAAACACTGATTGGCCAGTAGCCAGGCAGAAAGTATAGGTGGGACTAACAGAGGAAAATTGAGGGAACAGGAAGGCAGAGAGAGAGACACTGCCAGCCACCACCATGACAAGCAGCATGTGAAGATGCCGGTAAGCCACAAGCCACAAGCCACGTGGCAAGGTACAGATTTATAGAAATGGATTAATTTAAGATATAAGAACAGTTAACAAGAAGCCTGAGCCATTAGGCCAAACAGTTTAAATAATATAAGCGTCTGTATGTTTATTTTATAAGTGGGCTTGGCGGGACCCAGACAGAAAACTCTCCAGCTACACCCAGGCTGGTCTCGAACTCAGAGATCCTCCTGCCTCTGCCTCCCAAGTGTTGGGATTAAAGGCGTGTGCCACCACTGCCCAGTTGGCACATGCCTTTAATCCCAGCACTTAGGAGGCAGAAACAGGCAAAATTCGGGGCTAACATATTCTACAAAGGATTTCCAGGCCAGCCAGGGCTATGCAGAGACCCTGCCCACCTGTATTGTAATCCTAGCATTCCAAAAGTTGACTGAGCAAGGAGTAAAACCAGCCTGGGCAGCCAGGCGGCAGCAGTGGTGAAACATACCTTTAATCCCAGCACTCGAGAGGCAGAGGCAGGTGGATCTCTGAGTGTAGGCCAACCTGGCCTACAGAGTGAGTTCCAGGACAACCAGGGCTACATAAAGAAAGCTGTCTTGGGAGGGTCTGGAATATAATAGTGAGACCCTGTCTCCAAAGTAAAAACGCAACTTCTGTTTGTTTTGCTTTTTGAGAGTTCCTTGTATAGCCCTGGCTGTCCTGGAACTAGCTCTGTAGACCAGGCTAGCCTCAAACTCAGAGAGATCTGCCTGTCTCTGCCTCCCAAGTGCTGGGATTAAAGGTGTGAACCACCACTGACCATCTTAAAAGCCTTTTCATTATCAGATATAAATATCTAAAACTTCAATTTCACAACACTTCTATCTTTTGATCTTTCACATGCAGTTTTGTACTCCTGAGAATTTTGATCTGCCTACTAAAAATGATAACTAGTCCTAATACTGTGTCATCCATTTAGAAGCCTAAAAATAGAAAGGCCCTATGACACATACCAGTAACTCCAACCACTCAAGGTTGAGGGAGGAGGACCTGAAGTTTGAGATCAGCTTGAGCTACAGAGTAAGACCTATTCTCAAAAAAAAAAAAAAAAAAGGTCTGGACAGGTAAAACTTAAGCACTAACAAGACACCTAATATACAACAATACATACGTGTTAAATAACAATACTCAGCTGTTAAATAAACTAAGACTCCCAAATATAGGAATAAGATCTATTGGATGCATTCTTCTTTTTCCAATATTTACTCTGTATTTTGTGTGTGTGTGTGTGTGTGTGTGTGTGTGTGTGTGTGTGTGTGTGTGTTCAGATCCTGTGGAGCCAGATTTACAGACAATTGTAAGCAACCAAAAGTGAGTGCTGGACTCAGGAAGCAGAGGCAAGTAAATCTCTTGTGAGTTCCAAGCCAGCCTGTCTACAGGTCAACTTCTAGGATAGACAGGACTACACAGAGAAATCCTGTCTTCAAAAACCAAAAAAGATGGGCTGGAGAGATGGCTCAGAGGTAAGAGCACTGACTGTTCTTCAGAGTCCTGAGTTCAATTCCAGCAACCACATGGTGGCTCACAACCATCTTAATGAGATTGTGCCTCTTCTGTATACATAATAAATAAAAAAATCTTTAAAAAAAAAAAAAAAAAAAACCAAAAAAGAAAAAAACAAAACAAAGTGAGTGCTGGAAATTAATCTTACTTAGACCCTAGGAAAATACTGGAAGCATTCTTAACCACTGAGCCATCTCTCTAGCCCACTCTTTAAAAAAAAAAAAAAAAGTTAATCTATGTTTAACTCCAATGTCAAATTATAATCTATGTTTAACTCATGTCCTTGTCAATTTAGAATATTAAAATGTACAATAATAAACTACATATTTAACTTTAAAACACAGAATTCTGGTTGAACATGTGGCACATGCCTGTAACCTCCCAGCCCTCAAGTGGTGAAGATAAGAAGTTTAAGGTTGGGTCTCTTCTGGTCAGCCTGGGCTATATGAGACCCTATGTCAAAAAAATTTAACATTTTTTTACTTTATTTATTTACTCTGTGTGTGTGTGTGTGTGTGTGTGTGTGTGTGTGTGTGTGTGTGTGTGTATGGCACATGGGTGCCTCCGTGCTTATGTGGAGGTCACCTACAGGAATCGGTTCTCCACCATGTAGTTTCTGGAGTTCAAACTCAAGCCACAGACCTGGTGCTAAGTGCTTCTTACCCACTGACCCATCCCCTCCCCAAAAAGAAATGTTTCTTTAAGACATGGTCACACAATGTTGTCCTGGCTGGCTATGAACTCATATATCCATCTGCCTCTGCTCTGGAGTGTTGGGATTAAAAGCATGCACCACTACACTCCGCTCAAAAAACTTTTGAGGCTGCCGGGCGGTGGTGGCGCACGCCTTTAATCCCAGCACTCGCGAGGCAGAGCCAGGCGGATCTCTGTGAGTTCGAGGCCAGCCTGGGCTACCAAGTGAGTTCCAGGAAAGGCACAAAGCTACACAGAGAAACCCTGTCTCGAAAAAAAAACCAAAAAAAAAAAAACTTTTGAGGCATTCTAATGTCTCTTTTTTGGGTACAGCTAGGTATTTCCCAAATAGGTAAAATCCAGAAAATGATAGACTTTGGCTAGTGGCAACAATAGGTCTCTTTTCAGCACAAAGTGGTAAAAAAAAACAAAAAAACTACCATTCCTGTTTTTCTGTGTGGGGGGAAAAAAAAGATATCCAAAAAAATCCCAACCAAAATCTTCCCAACTTTTTGCATGAGATAGTCACAGTTTGCAAGTAAGTAATAAGACTAATCTAACACCACTCATTTCTTTTTCTTTACAAAACAGAATCTAGCTAGCTAGCTATACAGCCTAAAATTTACAATCCTCCTGCCTCTGCCTCCCAAGTCTCCCAAGTACTGAGATTACAGACAGGTATGTGGCACCACAACCCCACACTGAGCTCTTGCCTAACCATTCTGAAATGTTGAGAATACAATGAATTTTAAAAAGAGAAAAAACAAACAAACAAAAAAGACTAGAGCCAGGCAGTGGTGGAGCGTGCCCTTAATCCCAGCACTCAGGAGGCAGAGGCAAGCAGATCTCTGAGTTCAAAGTCAGCCTGGTCTACAGAGCAACTTCCAAGACAGGCAAAACTACACAGAGAAACCCTGTTTGGAGTAGGGTTTGGGGGGACCATGGAAGGACTACAAGGCCAGTGCTCTATAAACACTTAACTTTTAAAAGTTATTTCTAGTGGTCTTGGTAAATTTGCTTTATTCCCTTACCAAAATAGCCTATTATTCAGCCACCAGAGACACTTCCTGTGGATATGTGTGAGGGATTCCTTTTACTATGACTGAAAGGACAAACTGGCAAACAAATACTAAGAGAAGCTGACAAGAATTGCACTTTTTCTGTTGTTTTGAGGCAGGGTATATGTAGCTCAGACTGGCCTGGAACTCACTATGTAGCAGAAGATGACCTTGAATTTCTGATCTTTCTAACTCCACATCACTGAGGAATTATTGGTATGTGCTACCACACCCTGGTTATGCAGCTGGGGATCAAACTCAGGGCTGCTTCTCGAATTCCCAACCCAAGAATTGCTTTCTCAACTGCCTGAATCCTCCTCACCTGCCCTCCTGAAAAATCAGAGAAAAAAAAAAAAAGGTAGAGAAAGGCAAATAATTGCTTTTAATAAAAATTATTTGCATGAAAATAGGCCTGATGATAACATATTTATAATGCCAGCACCTAGGAAGTGGAAACAGGATCAGGAGCTCAAGGACATCCTCAGCTACAGAGAACCTTTGGGGGCGGTGGTGGGGCAGAGGGCCTGAAGAGAGAACTCTCAGCAACTATGGGCATTTGCTGATCTTGCAGAGCACCAGAGTTTGGTTCCCAGCACCCACATAATGACTCATAATTGCCTGTAACTTCAGTCCAAAGTGTCTAACTCCCTCAATCTGACTTTTCCTGGCTCTCCTGGTGCACATACATATACTACAGGCACATATATACACATAAAATAAGTAAATTTTTTAAGATTCAAGGGCCAGCAAGATGGCTTCCCAAGTAAAGAAAGGCACTTGCTGCCAACCCTGATGACCATGAGAGACTCCACATGGTAGAAAAAAAGAACAGACTCCTGATATCCACTCACTGATCCACTCATTGCTCACTGTGGCAGAGAAATGCTCACACAAATAAATTTAAAAACTAACAAAATGCCGGGCGGTGGTGTCGCAAGCCTTTAATCCCAGCACTCGGGAGGCAGAGGCAAGCGGATCTCTGTGAGTTCGAGGCCAGCCTGGTCTACAGAGCGAGATCCAGGAAAGGCGCAACGCTACACAGAGAAATCCTGTCTCGAAAAACCAAAAAAAAAAAAAAAAACAAAAAAACTAACAAAAAAAGATTTGAACAAACTATACAGTCTTTCTGAACTTGAAATACATGGGAAGATAACCTCCACTGTGTCACTAGCCTCATCTTTCCGAGGAAAGGAAAGAAGATAACCTCTAATTTTACTATGAATTAAACCATTTTTTCCACTGGCTATTTAGCAAATCAATTATAGCCACCTTACTAATAAATCAAGCTATGTTATGGAGTAAGTCTATATTCCTGTTTCCTCTATAACAAAAGAAAAGCATCGGGGAATGGTGACGCACACCTTCAATCCTAGCACTCAAGAGGCAGAGGCAAGTGGACCTCTGTAACTTCAAGGCCAGCCTGGTCTACAGAGCAAGTTCCAGGACAGCCAGGGCTACACAGAGAAACTCTGTCTTGAAAAATCGGGGGTGGGGGGTGGAAGGCAAGTATTTCCAGCCTTGTAATTGCTACTCCATAGAGGCCAAGTGTGCATCTCATAGTACCCCCTACCCTCAGAGCTCATAGGAAGTTTTCATCCTTTCCCCATACACTCTCACACAGTCAAAAAAATAAAAGCACCTGAAACATTGGCAACATTTACTAACAACCTATGTATATATTCCTTAACTGTATAAACCATTCTGCTTTGTATCTGTCAAGCTAGGAAGTCAGGTGACCCAAGCATGTGCTGGAATTTTGGGATTTATTTCTTTAGAACTATAAGCTATTATTTTCCAAAAGCTGTATTTGACAAGAGCATTTTAGTCTTTTAAAGAATTATTAACTTCTCTTAAATATACAGGTCATGATGCAGAAAAGTAGAATCCATTTTTTGTTTGTTTTTTCTAGACAGGGTTTCTCTGTGAAACAGCCTTGGCCTGGAACTCTTGTAGACCAGACTGGCCTCAAAACTGGAGATCCTCCTGCCTCTGCCTCCCAGTTGCAGGGATTAAAAGTGAGCACTATCACACCTGGCTGTAGAATCCATTTTTAAATGAGAGCTCTATCAAAAGCCAAATTAAAGTTTATTTATCATCTAATATGTTAGCTGCTTAAAATCAAATTTCAAACATTTCAATAAAAGTAGAAATAACAAAGCAAGTCAATGTAAATAATTAGTCAGCTTGTTTTAACACACTGCACAAACCCTCATACAGGGAAAGTCAAAGCTACGATTTACAAACACTTTTAACCACTTCATATCTTGATTCTAGACTCAAGCATTCATTTTTAAAATTATTTAGTCACAAATATCAGTTCTCAATAGACACAATGTTTAGGAATGCACATTAGACAAAACTAAGTGTACCCCTATTAACCAAAGATCATTTTAATTTCTCTACCAACCCTTAAAATGTTACATCCTAACCTCTCATAAAATCCTTCATGTCCAAACCGTTCTAGAAAGCAAGACCAACCCCCAAAACGTGTGTGCTTTCCATTCACATAGCCAATTTCTGAACAATTACACTGGAGTGTACTCCAAAGAATGCATCGACTACCACAGAAATACAGGATTATGCATTTAGGAAATTCTAGGCACTGTGTAGTCACTGAATAGTTGAAGCATTTACTCAGAAAAGAACAGAACCTAAGTTGAGTACAACCGGTCCATAATCAGAAAGACCTGACTGGAAATAACTTTACTTTCGAGTTAATGCTCCCAATATTTTCAAATTAAACCAAATCCCAACTCCTCCATGCAACAAAAAATTTCTCTACTCCTGCGTGCCCAAAATTCACTCCCAGGTGTCTAGGTAAATTGATGTTCATCAGAGTAACTGTTTCTGCAGTTGGGGAAAACTTAAAATTCCCCAGTGCCAGATTGGGTCGATTCCACTCACAGTCTCACAATCTCATCTTTTGGCTGACTAATGTCCTGCCTAAGTCAGAGGAAGGCCTCGGCTGGAGTTCGGGGCTTTTAAAATACATTAATTAACACGTGGGGTGCAGAAGGGAGCAGAGTGAAGGTGGTCTTTTCGCATGGGGACTGGATCAGAAGCGGAGGAAGTTAATGGGTAACAGGGAGAGTTCCTGGACCTCAAATCTCAAAACGGAGAGAGATGGCAGCGGAACGTCCTCCTCCACCGTCCTCGATCCACTCCTCGGGCTGAGGCAGGCAGACGGGCACAGAGGCCTGGGCTGGCCGCGGCCTTCCTGCCCGGGGCCGGGAGGACACCCAGGAAGCCGCGCCCGGCTCCAGGAGCGGCGGGCCTAGGCCGCGCCTCCCAGTCCCACGGGCCTAGGCCTCGGCCAGCTCCAGGCGAGGCTCGACGCGGTCACCTACCTGGGTTGCCAGTCATTCCAGCTCCGCGGGTACTTGGTGCCGCCGCCGCCGCTGCTCAGCCGAGACCCCGGGGCTCTGCGGCTCATTACCTTCCCCGACACGACATGGCCAAGCGCCGCCGCCCAAAGAAGCGCGAGTCGCCGCCTGAACCGGCCGCCGCCGACACTGCGCTCTGGCCCCGGGCTGAGGAGGAAGCCGCGGAGGGGGCGGCCGAGGGCGGGGGAGGCGGACGGCCGTTCCGGGTTCCGCTGGAGCCCGCAACGCAGGAGCAGGAGGCGGGAGCGGCGCGGCGAGAGGGAGGCGGAGGCAGGCTAGGCTACGTCTCTTCCAGGGCAGCGCGCGGCCCGCGACGCTGGGGCCCAGGAGGACGAGGACAGCGAGGAGGCGGTGGCGGCGGCTCCTCACGCTCACACGGCCACGGCTTCCCCGCCTCCCGGCTCCGCCCGCCGCGCCGCCGCTGCCGCACGGCATGCTGGGAGCTAGGGGCGGTGCCGGCGCCCTTGGAGCCTGGAAAGAAGGGCGGGGCACGGGGCGAGGGGCGTGGCCATTGCTTGCAAACTATGGTGGGGGCGGGGCTTATGACAGGGCGTAGGGTCACCTACGAGGGGCGGTGCCGGCGCGCTCCTAGCTCAGGGGAGAAGGGCGGGACCTCTGGGGGGCGGGGTCTGTGCCGAACCTGGAGAGGGGAGGGGCGAAAGCCAGAAGGCGGGGCTTGATAGAGAGGTGCGGGAGTCATGGGAGCCTCGGCGTCAGGGCGAGGTTTCGCTCGCGTAGCCGAAAGGGGTGTGGCTTTGGGGACAGGGCAAGAACTACGTGAGGGGCGGGGACGAAAGAGACCTCTCTGAGCTTCTTGGGCTGCGGCTAGGACTGCGGCTAGTGGAGAGCGCTGTGGCTCCGCCGCGGGGCATCATGGGAGAGGGGAATCTCCGTCCTCGGTCCACACTCGCTCTCCCATACACTCGGGGGACCGGCAGTCAGGTGTGAAAAGACGTCCAATGGAGGACGGGAGGTGGGGCGTGCCCTTGCGCGCCCACATAGACTTGCCCTTGGCGCTCGCGTGCGCCCACCTGCCTGCCACCCTCCTAGAGAGGAAAATGAGACTAATAAAATAGAGGAAGAGGAAGCCAAATCGACACCTTTTCGACCCTCACCTGAAATGTCATGCAGTCCTAATACCTTCTTCCTTTTTCCAAATGTGAAAACCAAGACCACCAACCCCTGCTTCCTGCCACATGAACTGTTCTTGGTAATCCTCTGGTTCCTTCTGGCAGAAAGAGGCTTGTTACCCACACACTCCAGAAAGAATCGCTGAACTATCGGGCACATTGTGTGAACGCAATATACTTCTTTGTGTGAGTGTCCACACACGTGGAGTCCAGAGGACAACCTCGGGTGTTGCTCCTAAGCCTCCAGCTACCGTGTATTTTGAGACAGGGTCTCTCATCGGAACCCTCATTGGCTGGCTAGAGAGCCCCAGGGATCTGCCTGTCGGCTTCCTCAACGCTGGTATTACAAGCAGTGGCACCATATCTGGCTTTTTTCTGGTGAGTTCTGTTGGCAAGGCAAGCACTTTAACAACGGAGCTATCTCCCCAGCCGCAAGCCTGTCTTAAAAAGTGATCAAGATGCTCCTCAAGCAAGTATTTAAACCTTTCCCTGCATAAAGTTTAAGGCCATCATTTTTTATTACAAGAAGTATACATTACTTACGTAATTAAAATGAGTTACCAATGGCACAGTAGGTAGAATGCATGAAGTAACATGGACGAAGCACTGAGTTCCTTCCCCAGCACCCCATCAACGCAGCATGATGACCTGTCTGTAACCCCAGCACTAAGGAAACAAAAATTGGAAGTTGTTCAGGATCACCTTCGGCTACATAACAAGTTCCAGGCCAACCTGAGCTACGTGAGACTCTAACCACACCCACGCCCCGAAAAAGAAAAGTATTACTAAAAGTACTTAATTATGAGGAGATATCTCCCTATGAGTATGTCCCTCATCCTCCCACCTTCTGATCCTCGAGCACGCCCACAAAACCCACAAAGGAGGATCTTTCCAGAAGACAATCAAATTAATTTTCCTCTCCCTGCCAGTCAGTGCTTATCATTGCAGAGGAGGCAGGAAGGAGGAGGGAGACTTCTGAAAAGATGATCTTTGACCCAACAGGATGAATTGGCCAGCCCCAAAGCCTGGTCACCAACCTACCATAAAAAAAAAAATTAATTTAGTGGAACTGAGAAAGTAATTCAGTGTTAGAGTATTTTACTCAACTACCATGTTTGGGGCCCCGGGTTCAATTCCCCAGCACTGAAAAATAAATAATAATGATGATTACTTCAATAAAATTGCTTCATCAGAACAGATATAGCCCATGTGCACACATATCATACTGAAATTGCTCTGGGAGCCCTCACAAATGCCCATTTCCTCCTCATTGAAGAGGGTTCTGCCAGGTGCTTAAATTAAAAGGCTCAGCTAGACTCCAACTCACACCGCTCCAGCATCAGCCTCTGGGGAGCTGGGATTACAGGCATGTGCCACCATGCCTGGCTACAAAAAAGTTATTCTTGTTTTGTTGTTTGTAATGTATGTTTAATTACAAAAGCAGTGATAAATACATAGCCTGGTTTTTCTAATTGCTTATTTTATTTTTAATTATGGGGATGGTGTTCAAAAGGAGACATCAGATCTCCGGGAGCTGGAGTTAACAGGTAGTTTGGAGCCACCTGGTGTGGATGCTGGGAACCAAACTCAGGTCCTCTGCAAGAGCACTACACCTTCTTGAGCACTGTATGGTGAAGCACACCTTTAAGCCCAGCACTCAAAGGCAGAGACAGGGGATCTCTGTGAGTTCAAAGCCAACCTAGTCTATACAGAGAGTTCCAGGCCAGCCAGGACTACATAATGAGACCCTATCTACACACAAAAAAAAATATATAAAAATAGAGCAGTACATATTCTTAACTGCTAAGCCATCTCTCCAACCCCAGTGCACTCTCATATATCATCTATTCACGATTTATTCTTTTACTCAACATTGAGCAAAATTGGTGGAGCACCTGCTAACATAGAATTTGACAACAGGACAGCCACCAACACCCAGCCCTGGAGAAGTTTAGGGAGAACGCACTAAGGGGCTGGACCTTTCCAAGAACAGGCTGGAATACCGACATTTGGTCATGTCCCCTGTCCCACCCTTCAACCCCGGCTCTCAGTCTGGCTGCTGATGTCTTTTGCCTGATGCCATTTCCTAGTTCCAAATTCTGGTATTTAGACTGTTTCCCTCATATTTTTTTTCTCTTAAGAGCAAGCAAGGCTTACTGAGAAGTAACAGCAGCCTGCAACAGGGAGGGTCCCTGAAAAAGGGTGGTCCCCTCCTGGCTTTGTTTGTTTGTTTGTTTGTTTTTTGCAGCATTTTATATTGCCCTTTGCTGGACCAATTTTATGTGTTACCAGGGTTCAAACCCAAGATTTCATGCACACTAGGCAAGTACTCTACCAACTGGGCCATGTCCCTAGTCCCTTCCCTCAGATTCTTTGCTTTTTATGCTGCAGATGAATTGATCCTGCTTCTTTTTCTTTGGGAGCCATTAAGAACTAGCTAATATACACCGGGCAGAGGTGATGCACGCCTTTAATCTCAGCACTCGGGAGGCAGACCCAGGAAAATCTTTGTGAGTTCAAGGCCAGCCTGGTCTACAGAGTGAGATCCAGGACAGGCACCAAAACTACACAGAGAAACCCTGTCTCGAAAAACTGAAGAAAAAAAAATAGATAATATGCCTAATTAATCTCTTTGCCTTCCTTAAGTAGCTGATGCAAATGATGTAATGAGCATATCATGTCAATTATTAGACTCCCAAATCAATTAACAGCAGAATAACCAGAACCTTAGATTTTTTTAGAAAAATTTCACAAGTCTTTTTTAGCCTTTCCAAATCACAAAACACCATGAAAGCAATTCAAAAGAAGGCTCTGAGTTCAATTTTTGACTCAAATAAGAGGAGGGAGTGTTGGCAAAGTCCAGACTCTTACTGAAAAAAAATGGAGATATTAATTGTACTGGCTTCTTAGAGATTTTAAGAGGACCCATAGAACAAAAATCAGAAATCCTTGAGTTAAAAAATCAGATATATGAACCACTTCGGTAGCTCATCAAGGAATAGTACTTCTAATCAAGACTGAAGAACTGAGTTTGATCCCAGGACCCACTTGATAGGAGAGAACCAACACCTGCAAGTTGTCCTCTGACCTCCACATGTGTCATGGTGTGTGTGTACAAATGCACATGCACAATAAATAAATAAATAAAATACACTTTTAAAAAATCAGATCTACAGTTTTTCTGAAGTATATGGCTATTTGACAATTGGAATCCTGTTGATTAAGTCTTTTTGTTTGTTTGTTTTGTTTTTTGTTTTTTGAGACAGAGTTTCTCCTCAAACTCATAAAGATCCACCTGCCACTGCCTCCCAAGTGCTGGGGTTAAAGGCTTGCACCACCACCACCCAGCTGATCAGTTCTTATTTGTGTGTGTGTGTGTGTGTGTGTGTGTGTGTGTGTGTGTCCCCAAGCATGCACAATGCTTTTCCACAGAAATAATTAACCCTTGTAAACAGTGCTAGCAAAGGGTAATGTGAGTCTAGAGCATGTATGAGAGACTCACTTGGCAGAACTTTCCCAGGAAACACTTTTAACAGTTTGCATCCAAAATGGTTAATGTTCTTTCCCCAATAATGCCACTGTGGGAACCTACAGTAAAGGAACTTGCTGGGCTGGCACTCACTTCGAAAGCCTAGAAACCTGAATTCTGTCCCCAGGACCCACATAAAGGCAGAAGGAGAGAACTGACTCCCCATAAGCTGTTCTCTGACTTCCACACACTAAAATAAATAAAGTGTGTTTAAAAAAAAAAAAAAGCCTCATCTCTGCCTCAATGATCAGAAGCCCTGAATGTAGGCCCCAGGCATCAGTCATTACGCTGCCCCTGGGCACGCTTTGTGTGTATCCCTGGAAGTATTCAAGTGCAGACATTCACGAATGCATATCTGACCCCAGAAGCACACTCGGCTTTATTGCCTGCTGCTTTCGATAGGCTGGCTAACCGGCAAGCTCTCAGGACCCACCTGTTTCACTCGAGCCTATGCTGAGGTCCCCGGCGCACGAAGCCATGCCTAGCTTTTGATGTAAGCACCATGTATTTGAACTCAGATCGGGCTTTCAGAGCAAGTGGTCTTACCCACTGCCATCTCCTCAGCCCCCTCCTCAGGGCATTCTCAAGGGTACCCGGCACTGAGGACCACCATTTGAGAGACCCTGAGTGGTGAAGCAGTCAGTTCTCAGTTCCTCTCAACCCCATCTCCCTCACAACATTGTGAATTATAAAGACAAAGATAAACCACTGGGGAAGAGGGAGATGGAAACTGAGAGCCTTGTTTTTTGTTTTTTGTTCTTTTTTTTTTTTAAAGGTGTATTTTTACTTTATCTGTGCTTATGTTCTGGGGGCAGGGCATGTGTACGTGAGTTCAGGCGCTGTCTGGAGGCCAGAGGCATTGGATTCCCCTGGAGCTGGAATTACAGGTCCTTGTATGCCTCCCTACAGGGGTGCAGGGAACCAAACTTTTGTCTTCTACAGCAGCAGTATGAGCTCTTAACCTCTGGTCTTAGTTTGCTTTCTATTGCTGTAATAAAATACTATGATCAAAAGCAATTTGGGGCCAGGGAGTGGTGACGCACACCTTTAGTCCCCAGCACTCAGGAAGCAGAGGCAGGCGGATCTCTATGAATTCGAGGCCAGCCTGGTCTACAAAGTGAGTTCCAGGACAGCCAGGACTGTTACACAGAGGAACCCTGTCTTGAAAAACAAATAAACAAACAAAAAAACAGCAACTTGGGAAGAAAAGGGTTTATTTCACTTATACCTAACCATCACAATCTGTCATCAAAGGGAGTCAGGGCAGGAACCTGGAAATGGGAACAAAGCAGAAGCCATGGAGGAGTTGTACTTACTGGCTTGCTTCTCATGTCTTGCTCAGTCAAATTTCTTATATCATCCAGGACCACGTGCCTAGGAATGGCACTACCCACCATAAACTGGGCCTTTCCACAGCAATGATCAATCAAGAAAACGTCATACCAGCTTGCCTACAGATCAATATTACGAAGGCATTTTCTCAACTAAGAGTCCTTCTTCCCAGATATGTCTAGGTTCGTGTCAAGTTGACAAAAACCAACCAGTACCCCTCTGAGCTCTCCAGCCCCAGGAGCCTCGTTCTTACTCCTGGTTGGGTATTTTCAACTAGTCTTGTCAAATACGAAGGTACATAAGGCTTTCAGGTATCACCCTCTTTTCTTTGGGTGGTTCTACGTCCCTGGCTCTGCTAGCATTTTTCTAGTCCATTTCTGTTTTAAGAATAGAATTTCTAGGGGCTGGAGAGATGGCTCAGAGGTTAAGAGGTCCTGAGTTCAATTCCCAGTACCCACGTGGTGGCTTACAACCATCTGTAATGAGATCTGGCACCCTCTTCTGTATACATAATAAATAAATAAATCTTTAAAAAAAAAAAAAAGAATGGAATTTCTGAAATGTCTGCTGTAAATCAAACAATGAAGGGGAAGATGAATAGGAATCTCACTTATACAACTTAAGTAAAACATAGTTCTCTGAACAGATGAAGATAGGTTTCTTCTGTATCCCAGAAACTAATCAATATTTATTTGTATAATTCAGCTATCATTTGGCTTAAAAGGGCTTATTAGGAAATGTTATCATTTTTACTATTTTCTACAGAGAAAAATTTTTACTGTTTAAAATAACCCTGGACTTTTGAAATACAATCTGTTTTTATGTTCAAGCTATCAGTGTATTATTTCTCCTGCAGTTGTACATCAAATGTCTTTACACTCAAAAAAGGGACAAATACTATAGAATTGTATTACATGAAATATATAGAATATACAAATTCATAGAGACAGAAAGATTAGATGTCATCTCAAGATTGAGAAGGAAGGACTACAGAGCAATGATTTCCTAAGTACAGAATCTCTGTTTCGTGTGATGGAAAAGCCCCACAAAGGGACAGTAGTATCAAGACATAATATCATTAATGTAATAAATCACACTGGGAGCAGTCTGGCATGGTGACACACACCTTTAATCCAGGAAGTGATGGAAGGAAGCAGAAAGGTATATAAGGCTTTAGGACCAGGAACTTTAGCTTTTAAGCTTTTAGGCTTTTAGCAGCAGTTCAGCTGAGATCCATTCAGATGAGGACTCAAGAGGTTCCAATCTGAGGAAACAGGATCAGCTGAGGAATTGGCAAGGTGAGGTTGGATGTGGCTTGTTCTGTTTCTCTGATCTTTCAGCGTTCACCCCAATACCTTGCTCCCGGGTTTTTTTTATTAATAAGACCCTTTAAGGTTCATGTTACAGAACCATTCTTCAACTTGAGGCTCCAAACACTTCATTATCTGGCCCCTCCCCTGTCTTGGAAGGTCCATGTTATCTTTTCAGGGAGAAGTTTTATTCTGACCTCTGTACCCGACCCCCCAAAAAAAGCTAAGCAGTGCTGTCATACTCCCTACTTCTTTCCTTGGTAGTCCTTATCACCATATGCAAGGGTTTCTTTGCACATGTATCACCTGCTTGCCGCCCCCCACCCCAGGATCCTGCTTTGTGAAAGCCAAGGCCACACATGTCCCATCATTACCCCCATCTGTCTCCAGCACCAGGCAGAATATCTGACCCTCAGTAAACACTCAAGAAATAGGGAGAGGAATGGAAATTATCTAAAATGTGGAGCAAGATGGTACACAAATACTCATCTGGCATCACGGCTCAACAGGCCAAAGTGCTTGCCCTATAAGCCAGATGACAGGATTTGATTCCTAGAACCCGCATAAACCACATGAAGGTTGATGGAGAAAACCAACTCCACAAAGCTTCTCTCTAACAAACACATGCATCATGTCTTTTGCATGTCTTTTGCACATGCACACACACATACACACTAGCAATAATTATAATTAATAAATAAATACTCATCTGGAGTAGGGTGAGGTGATACATGCCTCTAACCCAAAGACTCAGGAGGTTGAGGTAAGAGAACTGCAGCTTAGAGATCAACCTCAGCTACACAGGCTAAGGGCCAGCCTCAGCTACACAGGCTAAGGGCCAGCCTCAGCTACACAGGCTAGAGGCCAGCCTCAGCTACACAGGCTAGAGGCCAGCCTCAGCTACACAGGCTAGAGGCCAGCCTCAGCTACACAGGCTAGAGGCCAGCCTCAGCTACGTGGTTGCTCCAGCCCAGCTTGAACTACCTAAGTAATCTCAAAAGAAAAAAAGTATAAATCTCAATTTGACTTTATTGTTTATTGTTGTTGTTGATCTTTGTTTTCATTTTTGTTTTTTGTTTGTTTGTTTGCTTGCTTGTTACCTGCTTGAGACAGTGTCTTGCTATGGGTCCCTGGCCTGGAACTCTCTATGTAGAGCAAGGTGATTTTGAACATACAGTGATCCTTCACTTCTGCTAAGTGCTGGACTACAAGCGTTAGCCATTCCTTACACCAGCAATTATTTTTTCAAATGTGTGGAGCTGAGCAAGAACCCTGAGCCCTATGCAGGCTAAGCACGTGCTTTATGCTGAACTGTATCTCCAGCCCTCAGTTTGACTCTCTCTCTCTCTCTCTCTCTCTCTCTCTCTCTCTCTCTCTCTCTCTCTCTCTCTCTCTCTCTCTCTCTGAAAAAGAGTCTCATGTAGCCCAGGCAGGCCTGGTCTCAAACTCACTATGTACCAAGGATGCAAGCACGGCCTTGAATTCCTGATCCTCCTGCTACCATCTTCCAAATGCTGTAATTATAGACATATACTACTATCCCTGGCCTCAGAGTAATTTCTTTTGTTTTTGTTTTGTTTTGTGACAAGTTCTTTCTATTCGATCTGGCTGTCCTGGAACTCATTATGTAGACCAGCCTGACCTCTAACTCATAGAGATCAATGTGCCTTTGCCTCTAAAGTGGTAGGAGTACTAGGATTGATAGGTATTTCTTTTTCTTTCCTTCTTCCTTTCCTTTCCTTTCTTCTTTTTTTGTTTTGTTTTTTTGAGACAGGGTCTCTGTGTAGCCCTGGCTGTCCTGTAACTCACTCTGTACCAGGCTAGTCTTGAACTCAGAGATCCACCTGCCTCTGCCTCCTGAGTGCTGGGTTTAAAGACATTTACCACCACTGCTCAACTCAGTATGACTTCTTAACAGCAAATGTGATGATATATTTACCTAATATGAAAAGGCTAAGGTTAGGTGGGTTATATATGCCTTATTTTGCCGTTGCCTCTTGCTAGTCACAGAAGTAGAATCAAAGTCTAGTGGAATTAGCAGGTAAAGACGTTTGCCACAAAGCCTGATGACCTAAATCCAATTCCTAGAATCTACATGACAAGAGAGAATTAACTAACTCTTCTGTGCACATTCACCACCAGGTAGTGGTGGAGCACACCTTTAATCCCAGCACTCAGGAGGCAGAGGCAGGTGGATCCCAGTGAGTCTGAGTCCAGTCTCGGCTACAGAGTGAGTTCCAGGACAGTCAGGCTGTTACACAGAGAAACCCTGTCTCAAAAAAAAAAAAAAAAGAAAGAAAGAAAGAAAGTAAAGCATCATTTGATGAAGATATGTGTTGACGAAACAGAGAATGAACACTCTTAGGGTGGGGCAAGTGAGCCATACAGACCAACTAAGTGAACTTTGGCCAAGGCGGTGAGCCTTGGCTCTAATAACAGTGACTGGCATACACTAGTATTTATTGAGCATTTACTATGCCTCCCCCTGAGCCAAACAAACAATGCTATGGGAGTTGTCTAAAGCACACTCTGAGGTAGGTGCCAACGAGGCATTACTGACTAGGACCATGGTACCAGGAGAAACCTAACTGCTTGCTCAAGGTCACCCAGTCAGAGCAGACAGGGCCAGTTGGAGAACAGCAGAGACAGAGTCAGCGGGTACATTGGGTCCCAACCTCACATTTGTAAGAGGTCCAGATTTAGACCTTGGACATTGCCAAATGAGTTTATACTGAGCCCTAAAGACACAGAGCAAGAAGGAAGTCTGGATTTTAAAGTTGTATCCCATCACTGGTTCACCCACACACCTGTGAGGAACATGTGTTCACATCTCCTAATAAATTAGATCTCTGCCTGGTGAATAGATAAGTACATTGTGTTATAGTTAATCTGTCCAATGAACAAACAGAAACTGAAAATACAGCAGAGGACCTGGGAATGTGCCTCAGCAGTAGAGAACTTGCCTTTCCTGTATGAAACCCTGGGTTCCAGCCCTAACACACACACACACACACACACACACACACACACACACACACACACAGCATTTTTACGGGTATAATATATATTATATATATATAGTTGGTAAGATCTAGCACAAATTCTATGCTATTTGCTCTCTCTTTTTTTAGTTTTTTAAAGTATATTTATTGTATTGTATATGTGGGGGGGGGCACACATGTGTGAAGGTTAGGGAACAACTTTCTGGAGTTGACTCTTACCTTCTGACATGTCGGACCTGAGGATGGCATTCAAGTCATCAGGCTTGGCAGCAAGAACCTTTACCTGAGGAGCCATCTCACCGGCCCATTTACTCTTTCTTAAATCTATTGATTAACTGATTGAGCTGAGGATGGAATCCAGGGCCAGATTTTAAGATAGTAAGACTCTAACACTAAGCTGAAACCCAACCTGTTATTTTTTTTATCTTTTTTTTTTTTTTTCAATCCACAAAAATTCCTTAAAGTTTTAAGACACTTGGAACCTTAAAAAACAAAGTTTCGGGCCAGGTGGTGGTGGCACACGCCTTTAATCCCAACACTCAGAAGGCAGAGCCAGGCAGATCTCTGTGAGTTCGAGTCCAGCCTGGGCTACAGAGCAAGATTTAGGACAGGCACCAAAACTACACAGAGAAACCCTGTCTCGAAAAATACAAAACCAAAACAACAACAACAAGTTTCCAGATCTTTCCTTAATTCTTGAAAAGCCCCAAGTCAGGACTTGAACACAGCAACCCCAGCTCCCTTAAGCATCATGACTTTCCTGGAGGTCTGCCAAATGCCTGACCAGGAAACCCAAATCCAGCCATTGTGCAAACAAAACATAAAGCTTCCCTTTGGCTTTTTAAACCCTACACCTGGCCCAGGATTAACCCCTACCAGATACCAAGAACGGAGAAAAGTCATTCCCAAACAGGAGACTCAAGTCTAAGGGTGATGACTTTAATTTTTATTTTTAACGGTGATTTTAAAACACAATATAAATCCATGCCATAGAAGTGTGAAGATGAGCAGAGGGGCTGAGGGTGGGGTGGGTGGGTGGGGGGGTGGGTGGTAGAAAACACAGAAGCTTTCTTGCCCCTGTTCCAAGTTAGGCAGTCTTTGTCCGCGGGTCAGGCTACTTCAGTAAGGGCTATTTTTATAGTGAGTTTTCAAGTTGGTACAGGAGGAATTTGGCTGGGAAACCTCATGACACATTTGAAACCTCCACCCAGGCCGCCTCAGCATGTAGTGGAAGCCAAGTTCCAGTGAATCAGGGCACAAGACGTGCTGTGGCTGGTCACCTTTGTGCTTTCCAAACAATAAATAACACGAGAGGACACTCATGTGACATTGTATGCAACTTGTAAAGGGGAGAACACAAGATGTGGAGAGGTGGAGATTTCCCCTGGCTGCCCTTAGTTACCCAGAGATATTCCTCCTTCTCTTCCTCTTCTCCCCTTTTCTTTGTTGAGAGAATTCTTCCTATATAATCCAAGCTGGCCTTGAATTTGACCATCTCATCTCAACCTCCCAAGTGCTAGACTTACAGGCATGCACCACCAAACCCAGGTATAGACTCTAATGAAATTAGCTCCTGTCTTCCCACTATTAAACCAGTATATATGTAGTAGGGCAGTGGTGGCACACACCTTTAATCCTAGGACTCAGGAGGCAGAGGCAGGTGGATCTCTGTGGGTTCAAGGCCAGCCTGGTCTACAAAGCAAGTTCCAGGACAGCCAGAGCTGTTAGACAGAGAAACTCTGTCTCCAGAAGCCAGTGTGTGTGTGTGTGTGTGTGTGTGTGTGTGTGTGTGTGTGTGTGTGTGTGTAAATGAGATGTAGATTACATAACTAAATTCACCGTTCATGCGGCTGTCACACAATGTTTTTAAAAGGTACCCTGTTGGATTCCTCTCTGTCTTGTGTGTTTGCAAGTGTGTTCAGTCTCTTCCCCAGCTTTCATCCAAAGCTGTGCATGCATGTGTGCATGCTCTGATGAGGCTGTGGGAGAGGTCAGAGGCCAACTTTAGCAGTCACCTTTCTCCTTCCACATGTGGGTCCCAGGGCCCGAACTCAGGTTGCCTGTCCTGTCCTCAGGGGCCTTGTCCTCCACCAGCTCCAGTCTTCTTAAGCAGCTCACCTAAGGTCAGAGTACACAGAAGAAAAAGAAATAGCGTAGAAGTAGTGAGAAGTTAAAAAAAAAAAAAAAGGAAGTAGAGTGTGGTAGAGGAGATAATAACACTGGTTAACATTTACCGGGATTAACAATTTAGCAGTGAGTTGCCCTGGGCTTTATTCACAATTTATTGTCTGCTGAATCCTCAAAATGACCACAGAAAGTCAGTTGCTCTTTTCATTCCTACTTTCTGACTGACTGAGTAGAAGTTTATGGAGGACAAGACTCCCCCGGGTGATAGCTAGACCTGAATCACAAAGTTTCCCCGTCAGTTATTCTTGTATTTTTTTGAGTTGAGCTGGGCATAGTGACTCACACCTTTAATCCCAACGCTAGGGAGGCAGAGGCAGGCGGCTCTCTGTGAATCCCAGGCCAGCCTGGGCTACAGGAATCCAGGACAGCCAAGGCTACAGAGTGGAACCCTGACTCATAAATAAATAAATCAACAAATAAAGTCAATTTAAAAGTTGAGACAGGTTCTCATGTAGTCCAGACTGTGCTCAACTGGCTAGGTAGCTAAGGATGATGTTGAACTTTGGGTTTTTGGCTTCCACCTCCTGGGTGCTAAGATTGCATGCGTGACCCCCCACCCCCATGCTTGCTTTTATTCAGTGCAGAAGATTGAACCCAAATCTTGGTACATGCTAGGCAAGCATGCTTCCAACTGAGCTACATCCACATTATTTATTTTAACCAACAATCAACCTATTGTCTGAGTAGCCTGTATTCTAAAAAGAAATCAGATGTCAGAGCAGAATCTCTATCAATCAAGCTCACTTAAGTCAGGAAAGAGTAAATATCTCTCCCGAAGGCTTCTTGCTGTGCTGGCCTCTCTAACGGACGGCTGTGCGTGCCATAGCTAAAATGACTCCTGAGTCCTGGGCCCAGGAGTCAAATGAGAGCTTGTCCTGCAAAGTCTTTTGTGTGAAATGATTTGAAGGTCAGACCGCTGAACATGGCGCTTGGACTATGCCCAGCATGCTGCCTCTCAGGGGATGCTTCCTGCAGGGTCCTGGAAGAGGTTGGCAGAAAAGCGTGGTTTACAGTGGCTTTAGATGAGGGAGCAGCAGATGGCCGGGTATTACATCACCTTGGGGAAGAGAAGCAGGAATAGGAAAATAACAGAATTGTAGACAAAGAACAGTCCAGTCTCGGCGTATAGCAAGCACTAGGGAAGCAGTTGCTTCTGGTAAACACCGGCACAGGAGGCACACTAGGGACCGGCTGACCCTCTACGACTGCTCTGAAGGCAGGCCCTGCCTTTTGTGGCATTTTGTTAAAAGAACAAGGACCACCTACTACACATTGTTACCATTGATTTCTCACTGGAAATAAATATTATCAGATCCCCATTTTTACACAGAAAGAATTTGCCCTCAGAGACTTGAGTAACTTGGTCCAGTCCCACAGCTAGTGAGTGACAGAGTCCCGAGTTATCTGGTACCCAAAAACACCTTGCCTAACTGTGCATATAAATAATTCTTTCTCTGTTGGGGGGCGAAGCACTTGGCTGCATGTTCAGTATATGTTCTACCACTGACTATACCGCACCCACCTGCTAGAACTGTTGAACTAAAGAATCAATGGTAAGCCTGGGTGTAATGCCATGGTAAAGTCCGTGTGGCGTGTGTGAAGTTGTGGGCGCCACCCTAGCGCTGCAAGAAGGAAGAGAGGAAGAAGGAAGAAGAGGAGAAAGGGGGCAGAGAAAAAAAAATAAGAGTATTATAGTGGCACACTCCTTTAATCCCAGCACTTGGGAGGCAGAGACAGGCAGATCTCTAGGAGTTCCATGCCAGCCAGGTTAACATAGTGAGCTCCAGGTCATTCAGGGCTACAGAGTAAGACCATGTCTCGAAAGGAAGATGGGGAATGGGGGATTACAATTACCTTTGAGGGATCAAGGTTTCAGAAAGATTCATGCCTAGTAGATTAGAAAGGCATTCTTGCTTAGACAGGGTATTTAGGAGTCTGGAGAAATGGCTAAGTGGTTCAGAATAGCTGTTGCTATTGTGAAGGACCCAGGTTCAGTTCCCAGCACTTATATGGTGTTTTATAACCATTTGTAACGTCGGTTCCGATCTGACCTTTCATCCGATCTCTGTGAACACCAGGCAGGCATGTAGTGTACATATAAAGATGTAGGCAAAACATTCACACACATAAAATAAATATGAACAACTTTTTAGTTAAAAAATAAATGAAAGGTAATTTGGAGCTGATGAGATGGCTCCAAGGGTAAAGGAATTTGCCACCAAGCCTTGATGATCTGGGTTCCATCCCAGGGACCCACACAGTGAAAGGAAGGAGCCAACGTCTGCAAATTATCCTCTGGCTTTCCCACAAGCCAAATGTTACCTGCACCCCCCCTCCCAGTAAAATATGTAAAAAAAAAAATGGGGCAGGGAAATTGTTTTGGGGTGTGGGGCGCTTAGTTGTAGTACATGAACATTTCTGCAAGACAGACAGCTGCACAACTGTGTCCCTCCAGTCTTCATGTATGTGCTGTTGAAGTAGGCACCTGTGTGTGTGTGTGTATGTGCTTATACAGATGGAGGAAAGGCTCAAAGGACAATGCTGAGACCGTTGATTCCGTATGTCAACTTTACCAGGCCGCAGGAGACCCAGATATTTGATAAAACAGGATTCTAGGCATATCTGTGAGGTAGTTCTGGATGAAATTAACATTTGAATAGTAGGCTGAGTAGAGCTGAATGCCCTACCCAATCTGGATGGGCCTGTGTAGTTCATAGAAACCCTGAATACAGGGCCTGGGGAAGTGGCTAAGCTGTTGAGTGCATACTGCTCTTGCTGTGGGTCCCAATTTGATTCCTAGTGCCCGTGTTGGGTGGCTCACAACCATAAGGGCATCATATTTCCAGGAGATGGTGTCCATGGGCATCTGCACTCACATATACACAACCCCCACATACATATATACACATAATTAAAAATAAAACTAGTCTTTTTTTTTTTTTAAAGATCTGAATACAATAACAGTCTGTAAGAAGAAACTCCATTTCCCTAACTGCTTGAGCTGGAACACTTGGGTTGCTATGGTTTAAATCTAAAATGTCCTCAACACAGTATTTGGCCTACATGTATTTCTGTAAACCACATGTATGCCAGGTGCCCCTGAGGAGGCCAGAGAAAGCAGTGGATACCCTGGAACTGGAGTTATAGATAGTTGTAAGGTGCCATGTGATTGTTGGAAATTGAACCTAGATCCTCCGGAAAAGGAAGCCAGTGCTGTTAACTACTGAGCCATCTTTTCAGAGCCTAGGCCTCACTGCTTAATGGTTCCATAGCCTCCATTGCCATCAGCTGGGGAATAAGTGCTCAAGATGTGTGTAGAAAGTGGGGTTTTCAGCACCAGATGTATAAAGAGAGGACTGAGTGCTTCAAAGTATGGTTGAGGAGGTCTTTTTGTTTGGTTGGTTGGTTTTTTCATGACAGGGTTTCTCTGGGTAACAGCCTGGCTGTCCTGGAACTCACTCTGTAGACCAGGTTGGCCTTGAACTTCCAGAGATCTGCCTACCTCTGCCTCCCGAGTGCTGTTTTGCCACCACCGCCCCACTTGGAGAAGGTCTTTGTTGTAGATAAGAGGGAGAGCAGAGCCAGAGACACCTGGAAGAGTCTAGAGCAGGGAGAGAAAGTCATAGACTAAACATGACCATCAGAGTTAACCCAGCCACGAGAGGACAGAGCGCAAGAGAGGAAGAGAATAGAATGTGGGCAAAGAGAGAGGGGACCAAAGGAGCATAAGGCTGAAATGGCAGGGTTAAATAAGAATGAGAAGCTGGGGGAAAGGAAGGGGATGAGCTGGAGAAGTTCAGGGTAGCGGTTCGGGTGAGAAGAGCTAAGAGGAGCCATAGGTAGCCAGCATGTGCTATGGCAGTGGTTCTCAATCTTCCTAATGCTGAAACACTTTAATACAGTTCCTGTTGTGGTGACCCCCCAACCATAAAATTATTTCATTACTGCTTCATAACTGTAATTTTGCTACTGTTGTGAATCGTAATGTAAATATCTGATATGCAACCTAAAGCGGTTGTGACCCCCAGGTTGAGAACCAATTGCTATGGCACACTGTTAGGCACTATAGTTAGCCATTTGTCCCAAGTTTCTTTTGGATCTGACCATGAGGTTGTAGGGTTTCAGATTCAAACCATAATATCAGCCCTCAGTTCCTAGAAACTTCCATGAGTTTCTGGCAGCATAAGGTTGCCTCTGTTCTCAAGGCTTCACTTCTGGGGTGTCTCAGGCCCTTGAGCCAGCATTTCCACAAACTGTTTGTTTGCATTTTTAACATCCCAATGACAGCTTCTAACCATAGGCTACCTGGGCTACTGGTCTCAAGAGGTATGAATCATTAATCTCATTTATATTTATATACTTACTTGGTGCTGGGGATTAAACACAGGCTTTCCACATACTAAGGTGCATTCCCAGCCCTGAACTATTGTTCTTATTAGTACTCTGGTCACAGAGCAAAGACCTTGACTGGTCAGCCCTGGCTCTGCTTCTTCAATCAGCTCTGTGATTGTTGGAGCATGTGATTTTGCAGAACTGAAAACATCCTTCAGTGGAAACTCCTATACTTACCCTGGGGAACTGGATTTTTGGAGTGCTGAGGGATTCCCTTTGTACTTTGAGGTATTGTCAAGGTAATATCAGGACCTGGCCTTACGTCAGTGATGTGAAGAAAGAAAGTGTTGACTTCATGTGTCTGCACAGAGGGTGGATGTCAACATATATGCGTATGTGTGTCCATATATGTGTAGCACACACACATGGGGGCAAGATACATGACTATATTCTCAGCACTTAGGCGACTAGGACAGGAGGGTCAGTGTTCAGAGCTGTCTGGACTGCACACAAAGACCCTTTCTCAAACAGACGAATGGACAAACAAACAAAGGGGCTAGAGAGATGGCTCAAAGGTTAAGAATACTTGCTGCTCACACAGAGGACTTGGGTTCAGTTTCCAAACTCCTGGGGATCCAACGCCTTCTGGTCTCCATGAGCACTTGTATTCACAAGCACATAACCCACATCGCCCCCCCCCCATATATACTCACAAATTACATATAGTTAAGAAAAAATAGAGCAGGGCGGTGGTGGTGCACGCCTTTAATCCCAGCACTCAGGAGGCAGAGGCAGGTGGATCTCTGCGAGTTGGAGGCCAGCCTGGTCTACAGGACTAGTTCCAGGACAGCCAAGGCTACACAAAGAAACAAATAAACAACAAAAACAAAAACAAAACTACTTTTTTAAATAAAGCAAAACAAAAGTATAACATAATAACAGAACTCTAAAAGAAGCTTGTATGTAGCTGGAGAGTTTCTCTCTGGGTCCTGCAGCCCACTTATAAAATAATCACTCAGAAGCTTATATTACTTACAAACTTTATGGCCATGGCAGGCTTCTTGATATCTAGCTCCTACATCTTAAATTAACCCATCTCTATTAATCTATAAGTTGCCACGTAGCTCACGGCTTACCAGCATCTTAACATCTGCTTCTCATCAAAGCAGCTGGCAGCATCTCCTGACCCAGCCTTCCTGTTCCCAGAATTCTCCTCTCTCTTTGTCCTGCCTATACTTCCTGCTTGGCTACTGGCCAATCAGCACTTTATTTATTAACCAATCAGAGCAACACATTCACAGCATAGAGAACATCCCACAGCACTTGTACTGGCTAGTGTCTTGTCACCTTGACATAAGCCAGGGTCATCTTGGAAGAGAGAACCTCAGTTGAGGAATTGCCTCTATTTGAAGGCCTGTAGGCAAGCCTGTGGGGCCTTTTCTTTCTTTTCTTTTCTTCTCTTTGGTTTTTCAATACAGGGTCTCTCTGTGTAGCCTTGAGTGTCCTGGAGCTCACCAACTCACTCTGAAGACCAGGATGGCCTCAAACACACAGAGATCCTCCTGCCTTTGCCTCGCCCCATCTTGCTCCCCAGTGCTGGGATTAGAGGCATGGGGACATTTTCTTGATGACTGATATGGGTGGGTTCAGTCCACTGTGGGCCATTCCACCCCTCAGCAAGATGGTCCCAAGGTATATAATAAAGCAGGCTGGGCAGGCCATGGAAATCCAGTCAATAAGCAGCATTCCTTCATGGTCTCTGCTTGAATTCCTGCCCTGACTTCCATCCACGATGGACTCTAACCTATAAGCCAGATAAACCCTCTCCTACCCGAGTGGTGTTTGGTCACAGTGTTTTATCACAGCAACAGGAAGCAAAGGAGAGCAGAAGCCAAGAATTGTATTGCACACCTGCTATGTAACAGATGGCAAAGATAAAGACTGTTACACAACAGAAGAGGGACTCTTGGCAGAGCACTTCCTTACAGGAGGCCCTATGTTTGCTCCTTAGCACCAAAAAGAAAAGGGGGGCTGAGGGGGGGCTGTTGTAAGATGTACATAAGGCAAGATATATAAAACAGATGAACAGTCATTGGTGAAAACCCATGAACACATACCACTGAATCAGTAACTGCTACCCACAGTGCCCAGAGCACCTGTATTCACCCACTGTGCAGTTTATCCGTGCACTTCCTGTCACTAGGGGAGCTCTAGGAATGTGCTGATCCTTTAAAAAGACCTGAACTCTCCTATGATGTCCTGCTGCCCTCCATCTTGAAAAGCTGAAACGTGAGATCACATTTTCCCATTTGCATTAAGACCCACTGATGACACACTGAATAAGAAAGAAAGAGAGAGGAGAGAGAGAGAGAGAGAGAGAGAGAGAGAGAGAGAGAGAGAGAGAGAGAGAGAGAGAGGGAGGGAGAAAGAAAGAAAAGGAAGGAAGGAAGGAAGGAAGGAAGGAAGGAAGGAAGGAAGGAAGGAAGGACATACATGACTGCTCGTAGGTATGCCAGAGGTGAAAGTTTATTGTAGATATGAAGGAGAGCATAGTCAGAGGCAAGAACATCTGGGAGAGCCCAGAGTGAACAGGGTCCTGAGCCTGGGCATGTGAAGAGAGTTGTGGGAGGGGAGAGCCAGGAGACCGGGAGAGTAAAGGGCAGACATAAAGAAGAACAAAAATGATTGGATTACATAGGAAAAGGCAGCTGGGGGAGAGGTAGCCCAGTCCCTGGGCTGAGGAGGTTTAGGGTAGAGAGTGGGGTATGCCAGCTACACCTTTTAATAGTAGGGACAGAGGGATGCTGGGAAGAACCTGGTAGCCAGGTACCCCAGGTTTGAGACTTAACACACATGTGACATTTCCTGAAACTCTGGGTATAGCACGGGGGTTCTTTTTCTGGAAAGGTCAATGTGATTGTTAGTTTTAATTGTCAATTTGACACTAACTAGAATCACCTGGGGAGTACTGACAAGGGATCATCTACACTAAGTTGACTTATAGGAAACGTTTTTTTTTGTAGCTAGAGTTTTCCTGCCTTGCCCACAGTCAGGACAAATCTTTGTCACCCGCCAGTCCCACAGCCGCTCAGACCCAACCAAGTAAACACAGAGACTTATATTGCTTACAAACTGTATGGCCGTGGCAGGCTTCTTGCTAACTGTTCTTATATCTTAAATTAACCCATTTCTATAAATCTATACCTTGCCACATGGCTGGTTGCTTACCGGCGTCTTTACATGTTGCTTGTCCTGGCGTGGCTGCAGTCTCTCTCCCCTTCTTCTGTTTCCCAATTCTCCTCTCTCCTTGTCCCGCCTATACTTCCTGCCTGGTCACTGGCCATCAGTGTTTTATTTATATAGAGTGATATCCACAGCATTTTTTGTTTGTTTGTTTGTTTTCTTTTTCTTTTCTTTTTTTTTTTTTTTTCTTTTGCAAGATATGTAGGCTGGAAAGAAGGCTCAGTGGTTAAGAGAACTGGGTGTTCTTCCGGGAACCCCTGAGTTCAATTCCCAGCACCCACATGGTGCTCATGCTCACAACCATCTATAGTAGGATCTGATGCCCTCTCCTGGTATGCAGGTATACATGCAAATAGAGCACTCATAAAATAGATAAATAAATACATTTTTAAAAATTATTTATATACCGGGCGGTGGTGGCGCACGCCTTTAATCCCAGCACTCGGGAGGCAGAGCCAGGCGGATCTCTGTGAGTTCCAGGCCAGCCTGGGCTACCAAGTGAGTCCCAGGAAAGGCGCAAAGCTACACAGAGAAACCCTGTCTTGAAAAACCAAAAAAAAAAAAAAAAAATGATTTATATGTTAACCAGACAGTGGTGGCTCCTGCCTTTAATCCCAGCACTCGGGAGGCAGAGGCAGGCAGATCTCTGTCAGTTTGAGGACTGCTTGCTCTACACAGTAAGTTCCAGGCCTAATAGGCTATTACACAGAGAAACCCTGTCTCAAAAAAACCAAGGGAGGAGGGAACAAAGAAGAAGAAGAAACATACAGAACACCAAATAGACTGGACTGGAAAATAAATTCCCCATAACAAAATAATTAAAACACTAAACATATAGAACAAAGAAAGACTATTAAAAGCTGCAAGGGGAAAAGACCAAGTAACATATAAAGGCAGACCTATTAGAATTACACCTGACTTCTCAATGGAGAATCTGAAAACCAGAAGGGCCTAGATGGATGTTCTACAGACTCTAAGAGACCATCGATGCCAGCTCAGAGTACTATACCCAGCAAAACTTACAATCACAATAGTTGGAGAAAGAAAGACATTCCATGATAAAACCAAATTTAAGCAGTATCTCTGACTACAAGTTCAGGTTTATAGAAGGTGCTAGAAAGAACTTCAACCTGGAGAGGCTAACCACACCCAAGAAAACACAAGGAATGAACTCAGATCAGCAAATCTAAAGAGGGTGAAAAACACCACACCACAACAAATGAACAAGAATCAACAACAAACACTGCTCATTGATAATTCTCAATGTCAGTAGTATCAATGCCTCACTAAAAAGACACAGACTAATAGATTGGATTTGAAAACAGGGTCCATCCTTCTGCTGCATTCAAAAAACACAACATGACATCAAGGATAGACATGCCCTCAAGGTAAAAAGATGGAAAAAGTAATTCCAAACAAATGGACACAAGAAGTAATCCAGTGTAGCCATTTTATATGATAAAATAGACTTCGAACCAAAACTAACCAGAAATTACACTATATACTCATCAAAAGAAAAATCCACTAAGAGGATATTGCAATTCTAAATATCTATGCACAAGGGCACTCAAGTTCATAAAAGAAACACTACTACAGCTTAAATCACAAATTGACTCTCACACAATGATAGTGGGTGACTTCAATACCCCACTCTCGCCAGTATACAAATCATCCAGACAAAAACTAAACAGAGAAATGCTGGAGATAAATGACATCATGAACAAAATGGACCTAACAGATATTTACAGAACATTTTACTCCAACACGAAAGAATACACCTTCTTCTCAGCACCTCATGGAACTTTCTCCAAAACTGACCACGCACTCAGTCACAAAAGCAAGTCTTAACAGATCCAAGAAAATTGAAATAACACCCTATATCCTATCTTATCACCACAGATTAAAGCTGGATTTCTATAATAGAAAGCCTACAAACTCATAGAAATTGAACAGACAAAAAAATGGATCAAGACAGAAATTAAGAAACAAATTAAAGCCGGGTGGTGGTGGCACATGCCATTAATCCCAGCACTTGGGAGGCAGAGGCAGGTAGATTTCTGAGTTCGAGACCAGCCTGGGCTACAAATCAAGTTCTGGGACAGCCAGAGCTGTTTCACAGAGAAACCTTGTTTTGAAAAACAAAAACAGAAAACAGAACTTAAAACTTTTTAGAATTGAATGACAATGAAAACACACCAGGCAGTGGTGGCACATGCCTTTAATCCCAGCACTTGGGAGGCAGAGCAGGTTGATATCTGAGTTCAAGACCTTCCTTCGTCTACAGAGTGAGTTCCAAGACAGCAAGGGCTACACAGAGAAACTCTGTCTCAAAAAGGGGGGGGGGGAGAAAATGAAAACACAACAATTACAACATACCCAAATTAATGGGACACAATGAAGGTGATGCTAAGAGCCAAATTCGTAGGACTGAATGCCTACATCAAAAAATTAGAGACATTACATATTAGTAACTGAACAGCACACCTAAAAGCTCTAGAATAAAAAGAAATAAATCACACCCAAAAAGTATTGGAAAGCAAGAAATTAATTATGCTGAAATTAATTAAATATAAACAAAAGACAATACAAAGAATCAATGAAACAAAGAGTTGGTTCTTTGAGAAAATAAAAGATTGGCAAATCCTTATCTAAATTAACTAAAAGGTAGAAAGAGAAAATCCAAATTAACAAAATTAGAGACCAAAAGGAGGATATAACAACAGACACTGAGGAAATCCAGAAAATCATAAGGACATACTTTAAAAACCTGTACTCTACCGAATTGGAAAATCTAAAAGAAAGGAATAATTTTCTCCATACATATCACCTACAAAAATTAAATCAAGATCAGATAAGCAGTTTAAATAGACCTATAACCCCAAGTGAAATAAAATCAATAATTAAAAATCAACCAGAAAGAGCCTAGAGCCAGATTCTGAGCTAATTATACCAGACTACCAAAAACAATTAACACCAATACTCCTCAAAGTATTCCACAAAATGGAAATAGAAGGAATTTATTATCCTGGTACTAAACCACATAAAGACCCAACCAAGAAAGAGAATAACAGACCAATTATCTTTATGAACATAGATATAAAAAATTTTAATAAAATATTTGCAAACCAAATCCAAAAACAAAACAAAAAAATCATCCACCATGATCAAATTGGCTTCATCTCAGAGATGCATGAATGTTTCAACATACGTCAATCAATAAATGCAATCCGATACATAACAGACAGAAAGACAAAACGCACATGATCATCTTATTAGATGCAGAAAAGGTCTTTGATAAAATCCAGTATCTCAAACATTATTAAGGATGAGCCTTAATAATATTCCTCCCAGGGGCCCAGAAGAGAACCTATGAATGGTGAGATTTATTTTTGGGAAAAGAACCTAAGTACACCAAGCTCTTTGTCCATCTACTTTATTCTTCTGGGACAAAATCCTATCTACACAGCTACAGTTCTGTTCTCATGCCTAACTCCTTTCTTGCCTGATTTGTCTCTACCTTTAACTGCTGTCCCCTCTAAGTTCTACTTTCAATTCTCTCATCTTAGTTCTGCCCCATCTTGGTCTTTCTCATCTCATTCTTACCTATCTGGCTCTTCCTCCTTTCATCTCATTCTTCTAGTTCTCCATCTAGTTCTTCAGTAAAACTCCTCTCCAGTCAAAATGCTCAAAATCCTCTCCATCTTCCTCAAGTCTCTGAGGTTTACAGTTATATACCCATGCAATAGCAGTGCTCTAGCTAAAGCAAGATCACCAGGCTTCAATTCTTATAGGATCATAAAGGCAGACAAGGGTTTTCCTCAGGCAGTGACCTCAGACTTTCATTTACAACCCAAAAAGGGAATGGTAAAGGAGGAAGTCAACCGAGAGCTAAAACTGGTTAATATAACCAAAAAAGGGAATTTGTGTGCTCAAATTACATTCCTACAAGTGGCTAGGTAAAAATGTTAGGAGTCTATAATGTTAGTAAGGCTGTATAATAAAGGAGGGTCTCAGCTTAAATTACACAAGAAATAAAGCTATCCATCTGACCTAGGAGACGGGCATTGTTTTAATAAGGGTGTTGTCTTAGTTCAGGAGATCATTTGGCCTTGGATGCTTGATAGGTATTTTAGATAAATATACTGTTAGGAGTTCTTGGAAGCACACATAGCATACAAGAAAATCATTGTAGGAGCCAGCTAATATATATACAAAAGCTAAAATATTACCAAGACTTCTTAAGCCATGGCTTGACCTTTGGAAAAGTCCTTGACTTTTCCAAGTAGTAGCTTTTCTGATAGTAGCTGAATTTCATCACATTTTCCTGTTGCTTGCAGCACCAACACCCTTTTATGATAAAATCCTGGAGAGATTATGGAGACAAGGGACATACTTCAATATAATAAAGGCAATTTACACCAAGCCCACAGTCAACATTAACCTTAACAGAAAGAAACTCAAAACACTTCCACTAAAATCAGAAACAAGACAAGGCTGCCACTCTATCAATACCTGTTCAATATAGTACTTGAAGTCTTAGCTAGAGCAATAAGACAACTGAAGAAGATCAAGGGGATACAACAGGAAAGGAAGGAGTCAAAAGTATCTTTATTTGCAGGTGATATGATTGCATACATATATGACTCCAAGAATTCCACCAGGAAACTCCTCCAGATGATAAACACTTTCAGCAAAGTGCAAGATACAAAATCAGCTCACAAAAATCAGTAGCTTTCCTATATACAAACGACAAATGGACTGAGAAGTAAATCGGGGAAATAATACCTTTCTGCTGTGGGATGGTCTGTATGTCAAATCTGTTGCTCTAATTGGTCAATAAATAAAACACTGATTGGCCAGTGGCCAGGCAGGAAGTACAGGTAGGACTAACAGAGAGGAGAATTAAGGGAACAGGAAGGGAAAGGGAGTCACTGCCAGTGGCCGCCATGACAAGCCATGTGGCAAGGTATAGATTTATGGAAATGGATTAATTTAAGCTATAAGAACAGTTAGCAAGAAGCCTGCCATGGCCATACAGTTTGTAAGCAATATAAGTCTCTGTGTTTACTTGGTTGGGTCTGAGTGGTTGTGGGACTGGCAGATGACAGATTTGTCCTGACTGTGGACAAGGCAGGAAAACTCTAGCTACAACTTTCACAATAACTTTTTAAAAAATCTTAAGCTAACTCTATTCACACAAGTGAAAGACCTGTTTAATACAAACTTAAAGACATTGAAGAAAGAAACTGAAGAAGATATCAGAAGATGGAAAGATCTCCCGTGCTCATAAATTGGTAGAGTTAACATAATAGCCAAAAACAATCCACAGATTCAATGCAATCCTCATCAAAATTTCAACATAATTTTTCACAGAACTTGAAAGGACGATTTTCATCTTCTTATGGGAATACACACACACACAACCACACACACACACACACACACACACACACACACACTCACAAAACCTAGGATAGCTAAAACAATCCTGAATAATAAATAAAAGAACTGATGGAGGTATCATTATCCCTGTGCTGGCTAGATTTGTGTGGATTTGACACAAACTATAGTCATCTGAGTGGAGGGAACCTCTATTGAGAACATGCCTCCATGAGATCAGGCTGTGGGCAAGTCTGTAGAGCATTTTCTTAATTAGTGATTGATGGGGGTGGGCCCAGAACATTGTTGGGTGGTGTCATCCCTGGGCTGATGGTCCTGGGTTCTATAAGAAAGCAGGCTGGAGCTGGGCAGTGGTGGTACACTCCTTTAATTCCAAACTCAAGAGACAGAGGCAGGCAGAGTTTGAGGCCAGCCTGGTTTACAGAGAAAGTTCCAGGACAGCCAGGGCTACACAGAGAAATCCTGTCCCAAACAACAATAACAACAACAAAAAACAAAAAGACAGGAAGAGGAGAAGAAGAAGACGAAGAAGAAGAAGACGAAGAAGAAGACGAAGAAGAAGAAGAAGAAGGAGGAGGAGGAGGAGGAGGAGGAGGAGGAGGAGGAGGAGAAGAGAAGAAGAAGAAGGAGGAGAAGAAGAAGAAGAAGAAGCAGCAGCAGCAACAATGTAAGAAAGCAGGCTGAGCAAGCCATGATGAGCAAGGCAGTAAGCAGCAACCCCCTCCATGGTCTCTGCATTAGCTCCTGCCTCCAGATTCCTGCCCTATTTGAATTTCTGTCCTGACTTCCTTCAGTGATGAATAGTGATATGGAAGTGTAAACCAAAAAAACTTTTCCTCCCCAACTTGCTTTTGGTCATGGTATTTCATCATAGCAATAGAAACCCTTACTAAGACAATCTCCAATCTCAAATTGTACTACAGAACTATAGTAATTAAAACAGCATGGTGTTGGCAAAAACCAAACAAACAAAAAACTAGACATGTTGATCAATGGAATAGAATTGAAGACCCAGAAATAAGTTTACATACCTATGAATACCTGATTTTTGATAAATAAATCAGAAATACACACTAGAAAGCAAGACAGTATCTTCAACAAATGTTACTGACCAAACTGGATGTCTGCATGTAGAAGAATGCAAATAGAATTTGGGGAGGAACAGCTAAAACTAAGGGCCATTTGAGGGATTGTATGGAAACATAATACTGTAGAAGCTTCTTAAAATACATACATATACAAAAGAAATATAGATGGAATCACCAAATAACATCGAAGAGAAAACCCCAATCAGACACTTATCACCCAATGGAACTTCCACTTCTGGTAATGGGTTACATCTAATCAAGCTGTTGGCTAAAGGGAGCCCGTGGACACTCCCAAACAACTCAGGCTGTTGCCAATGTCTGTTGGTTGCTCTCCACAAACTGACGGTGAGGCCCTATTGCCAAAAGACTATGCTTGCATAACTCACTGAATACAGAGAAATCACGCTGGTTCCCACCTAGAGCTCTACCCCTATGCCTGCTGTTCATGTGCAGGAAGGTGCCCTGCATGCTATGAAAGGAGAAAGGAAAACACCAACCCAGCGACAAAACCTTCATCTGCAATGGTGACCTGTCTGCAAGATGTGCTGGTGCAATAAAGAATCCCAGGTTTCCTGGAAACAGATTGCTCTCGTTCTGGTAACCTGTCTAATTCTCTGTCTTCTGGCCAAGTTCTGCCAGTAGGTGAAAAGTTTGGGGTTTGGAGTTTAAAGGGAACGCTGAGGTAGGTTGCTCTTTCTGAGTAAGAGATTTATTAGATTAGTTTTTGTTTTTGTTTTTGTTTTCAAGACACGGTTTCTCTGTGTAGTTTTTGGTGCCTGTCTTAGATCTCGTTCTGTAGACTAGGCTGGCCTCATACTCACACCGATCCGCCTGGTTCTGCCTCCCGAGTGCTGAAATACAAGTCATAAGCCACCGCCACCCGGCTAGATTAGTTATGAACAATATAGATAAGCAGGAAGACAGCAGCATTTCAGGGACCCTAAGGAGCGTGCAGACACATGGGGGCGAGCAGGGCTACTTCTTAGACATTTTAGAGCCCAGGAGAGAAAATAGATTGGAAAGTTGCCAGGTGCTGGCCCACAGTTTATCAATGCTGGGTATAACCAGAGTGTTCAAAGAATATTAGGTTATCCATATACATCTTTCCTGGCCAGCTATTACTAGGGGTCTATAGGGTGGGTAAGGCAAGAGTATAGAGAAACCAAATTACTACAGTTACTGGAATTGTCATAGTTCAAAATGGAGAAGCTTCATGAAGTGCTGGGGCCCTGGCTAACAGTAGGAGTCACTCCCAGATAGAAGAGCAGGAGAGGGAAGTCTGAGTGTTTATTGTACAACTTCTTCTCTGAGGCTTTCTCCATTAAACATTAGGCCCTTTTCTCAATGCTTTTTGGGTCTAAGAACACTAAAGGCTCCCTACCTCCCCTGACCCCCTACTCCTGGCATATTTCAGTATCCTCGCTGAGCCCATACCCATACCTAGACCTCTGAAATAGGGCCTTTGAGATGTCCTCTTCCCATTTCCTTCCTCGAGCCTGCCACCTGTTTCCTAAAAGTGTCTGCCAAAGAACCCACCCCAACGGAGCCATCACTGGTCCCCAAACTGGGAGGACAACAGGAAAGGTTGTGTTATCAGCGCCCCAGGTACTTATTGCATTTGGTCACAGATACAGTAGAGGTCTTCTACAGAGAATAGAGACATGACAGGGCCAGTTGCTGGAGGAACTGGGAAAGAGGAAGGAAGGGAAGGAGAACATGGATGGGGAGATGTTGTTGGTTGTTTTTGCTCTTTTGGGGGACCCACCACCTAGCTCCCAAATAAATCACACATGGAAGCTTATTCTTAATTATAAATTCCTGGCCTTTAGCTTGGCTTGTTTCTTGCCAGCTTTTCTTTTTTTTTTTTTTTTTTCTTTTCTTTTTTCTGAGACAGGGTTTCTCTGTGTAGTTTTGCACCTTTCCTGGAACTCACTTGGTAGCCCAGGCTGGCCTCAAACTCACAGAGATCCGCCTGGCTCTGCCTCCCAAGTGCTGGGATTAAAGGTGTGCGCCACCACCGCCCGGCCTTGCCAGCTTTTCTTTAAATTGCCCCATCTGTCTTTTGCCTCTGGGCTTTTCCCGTTCTCTTACTTCTACATACCTTTCTTTCTTACTCCGTTGCAGTTGCATAGCTGGGTGGCTGGCCCCTGATGTCCTCCTCCTTCTCTCACTCCTAGATCTTTCTTCTCTTCCCAGATTTCTCCTCCTATTTATTCTCTCTGCTTGTCAGCCTTACCTATCCTTTCTTCTGCCTTGCTATTGGCCATTCAGCTCTGTATTAGACCATCAGGTGTTTTAGACAGGCACAGTAACACAGCTTCACAGAGTTAAACATATGCAACATAAACAAAAGTAACATACTTTAATATTCCCCAACAGAGAGATAGATGCCTCAACCTCTCTTTCTTCTCATGACCTGTGATATAATAAGAAATACAGCCGGGCGGTGGTGGCGCACGCCTTTAATCCCAGCACTCGGAGGCAGAGGCAGGCGGATCTCTGTGAGTTCGAGGCCAGCCTGGGCTACCAAGTGAGTTCCAGGAAAGGCGCAAAGCTACACAGAGAAACCGTCTCGAAAAAAAAAAAAAAAAAAAAAAAAAAAAAAGAAATACATGTTTGGTCTGTTTGTTTGTTTTTGAGACAGGGTCTCACTGTATCACCCTGACTAGCCTATAACTCAGAGATTTTCCTGCCTCTGCCTCCTGAGTGATGGAATTAAAGGTGTGTGCCACCATATCAAACACATGTTTAATCTTTTTTTGTTCGTTTTGTTTTTTGGAGACTGAATTTCTCTGTGTGTAGTCCTGGCTGTTCTGGAACTTACTCTGTAGACGGGGAGAGAGAGAGAGAGAGAGAGAGAGAGAGAGAGAGAGAGAGAGAGAGAGAGAGAGAGAGAGAGAGAGAGAATGGACAGAGCGCAGAAAAAGAATGTGGGGGTGCACGTCCAGCTTTTAAGCTGGGATGCAGTCGCCTGCTGATGACATAATAAGGCACCAGATGAGACCCTGAGCTGTGCGTATACAGAATCCTTCCAGGAAATGTAAGAAATCTCAGTTTAGAACCAGCAAGATGAGACAGTAGGTAAAGGCGCTTGCCTAATGACCTGGACCCACAGGGTGGAAAGAGACAACCAACCCCTACAAGTTGTCCTCTGTACCACAAGTGATCCACAAATACACTGTGGCATGTGTACACACACACTAATAACAAAATGTAATAAAAAATTTTAAACCCCTCAATTTATTAATGGAAGGTGAGAAATACAAGATTCTCAGGGCATAGGGACAGCATTGGGGCACTGAACCCCTTAGCCTGTGGGTTGTACTAACTCAGTGTCCAAAGTGAATTGAATCGTAGGACACCTGGTTGGTTGGATCATGGATAAACATGAATGTATCTGGGGTCACACATTTTCAGCACAGAAGCAGCTCATCCCCACCATCCAGTCTCAAGCCTATGACTGATGATCTGAACCTAACCAAAGCCAGTTCAATGGAAGATGCTAACTTCAGGGTACATCAGGGCTATCTAATATGGGGTACAGGGGTATGATTCTGAATATAAACATGCCAGGACCTGTGCTGGAAAAGAACACTGTACCACAAAGCAACACACTTGAGGTGCTCAGTAAAAGAATTCGACAAACCCGTTTGGGGTAGGCTTCTCAAGGGGGAGCTGGAATTAGTGTCTTTGCATTAGCCTCACACAGTGGCTCTCAAGTTTCTCTCAAACAGCTGCCAAGACATTCCCCTCATTTTCCCTTTGATCAGCGAGATTGTAGAGAGGCTCCAGAGGTGCCTAGATGGGATCAACCTCTGATAAGGTAAAGCCAGGAGCTACTAGATTTGCGCAAAGGGTTTAGGGAGTGCCTTTTCCTGTGAAGGGGGTTTCTAGTGAGATTCCTAGGAAATGAAAGGTTTAAAGAACTGGCCAATGGCAAGGCAGGAGAAAGGATAGGCGTGAGGGGCAGGGTGGGGGTGGGGTGGGGCAAGCAGAGAGTATATATAGAAGGAGAAAACTGGGAGGAAAGATCTAAGATCTAGGAGCCAGAGAAGGAGGAGGATTCCAGGGGCCAGCTACACAGCTACACAGCAAGCCGCAGAGTAAGAGTAAGATTTACAGAAGTAAGATAAAGGGAAAAGCCCAGAGGCAAAAGGTAGCTGGGATAAGTTAAGGAGAGCTGGCTTGAAACTAAGCCAAGCTAAGGCCGGGAATTCATAAGTAATAATAAGCCTCCATGTGTGATTTATTTGGGAGCTGGGTGGTGGGCCCCCCATAAAAGAGTAAAATACCACCACCACCACCACCACCAACACACACAGATATATAGATACACAGAACACTGGGAACTGAGCCTGTAAAATACGGCTAGTTTGCCTTGGGATGAGCAAAATGTAGAATCATATGTTCTGCCCAAAATTCTGCCTACTGTGAAGATTTCCTTTTACCACTGTCCTTCAGGGTGGTCCCCAAAAGGGGTTCTAATGCTGCATCTGTCAGCTTTCTGGGTGGTGACTGCATAACGTGCAGGACCATCAGTTAACCCGACCCTTGTCTTCTCTTACTTAGTCAACTGCCACAGGCTACATGCAAACCCAGCATCCCTGTGTACAGGGATTTGACTGTACACAAGTTTGGAGTCAAACACTTACAGATTCAGAGTGACAAGTGCACTTATTTTGCTTGTAATCTTTAAAACTTTTAAACTCTGCTTTGGTCATCTTTTGATCATAGGCTGTTAGGTGAATGCTTGGGGACAGTGGTATTATAAGAATAATAGACATTGTGCTGCTTCCAGAAAGGAATGTTTCAATACAGAGGAAAGAGATACACACAGGCACCTGACAGGTTCCCCAACTTCTTTTGAACTAGGAGTCCTACTTTCATATCTTATGGGGCTACATTCCAAGAAATGGAATTCGGAGACCACTGTTACAAATGGATGCTGATGTTTTGAACAGAGCGGGGAAATGCTTATGCTAAGAACCAGTCTTACCTTTATTTTCTGATTTATTTCTTCAAACCCTGGTGCCTGTTACGCGATGGGAGAGATGATGGATGGATCATCAAGTAATTTATTTGGAGCTGGAATATAAGGAACCTAGAGCAAGAAATCCTCAGGTTTCCTGATGAGGAAACAACTGGGGTTCAGGGAAATAAAAAGTACCCTGCCCAAGGTCTCCAAGAGCATCAGAGTCTGATAAATGAGAAAGCTGGAGAAAATTTTTAAAAAGATGGTTGAAACAGAAACTGACCCAGAAACTTCTACCTCCACTGTGTCCTGTCTCTGTCTCTTTGACATCCCTCACCAGTTATCTGAGCACCTGCGAGGGGAAATCATCTTTCCCGGGAGGGCTACAAAGACAGACATGGTTCGTTCACAAAAACATATGGGCAGTGGTGGAGCTTTCTCATGCATTCAGCTGCAGAGAGCCCCCAGCATTCCAGAGGAACAAGGGTATTGTGAACATTCACACCAGACTTCTTCATGTGTGCGTTTATGTATGTACATGTGTGTATGATTGCATACAGAGGACTGAGGTGGATGTTAGGTGTCTGCCACCCGAGCTTTCCTTCTCATCTTTTGAGACGAGGTCTCTCACTGACCCCAGGTTGATGGCTGACTAGACTGCCTGGCCAGCGAACTCCAGGTGTCACCATGTCTCTCTGTCCCCCATTACCATCTGCCTGTGTTAGGGTTAGGAACACTGACACCCACATTAGGCGTTTATGTGGGTTCTTCACATCTGAACTCAGATCCTCATTGTGCTTCAAGCATTTTATAGACAGAACTCTGTTCCCAGACCTTGAATGTCTTCTTAAAAAAAAAAAAAGTGGGGGGGGGGGCGTATGCACACAAGTTCACACAAGTGTAGAGATCAAAAGAGGATATTGGGTAGTCTGTATCACCCTCCACCTTATTTCTTTAAGATAGGGTCTTTCGTTGAACTTGGAACTAGGCTGATGGCCTGTAAGCCTCAGTTATCCGTCACCATCTCCTGCAGCACTGGGGTTACAGGTATAGCATGGCCATGCCCAGCTTTGTTTGTGGTTCTGTGTATTTAAATTCGGGTCTTCTCACTTATGCAGCAATTGCTCTTACCCACTGAGCCGTCTCCCCAGGCCCCCTGGAATTCTTTGTAGTAAAGAGCGCTGTCTTTCAAAGAGCTTCGCTGGCCTGGAGCTTTGTGTGTGTTCCCCCCCTCTACCTCCTCCCCACTCAGATCCTTCCTCCTTTTGTGCACCCCAGACAAGTGCTCTACTGCTGAGCTATATACACCCCTAGCCTGTCATCTTCTGAGTTCATGTCCTCACAACACGGACCTTCTGACAAGTAAACGTGGATAGGGATTGGCTTCTCCATGGAGTCCTTTGAAGAATTTGGCAACTTGGCTGACCTCCACTTGGGACTCCATTTCACATCTCTCAGAACAGCACCAGCAGTTAGGGACCAAGCGTTCAAATACATGCGTCTATCGGGGACAGCCCACATCCAGACCATAACCACGTGGATGAGATATCTATAGAGACAGTAAGCTGGGAGCTGTTTATATAAGAACGTGACCTGAAGACACACATTTGAGAGTTGTTAGCCTAAAGCTGGTATGTTTACTTATTTATCGTATGCGGAGGGGTGCGCATGCTCATGCATGTGTGGCAGTCAGTTCTCTCCTTCCAGGGTGTGGACATTGAACGGAATTCAGGTTGTTTGAATTGGCGGCCAACACCTTCACCCTCTGAGCCGCCGACCTGGCCCTAGAGATGACACTTCTAAAGATGAAAGTGAAAGTACTTTTGAGAGGATTGGCTCCAGGAAATGAGCAGTTATAGGGGGGGGGGGGGGCTGAGCACGTGCAGCTCAATGAATTGAAAAACCTCAGGATCATCCATCTTTAAAGTCCTTAAACATCTCTAGCCCCCCATCCGTCCAAGCAGGAGCACTCGTTCCTTGGTGGCTTCGTGGTCTTCTAATTAATCCTGCTGCAGAGTCTCTTTCCCAGGAGGAAAGCCTCAGCTGTTTAAAAGAGAAACCAGGCGCTGCCGTGTCTGCTGTGCTCCTCCAGCAGGTGCCTCCTCTGGCTGGCAGTTATGTAATATTTAGGCCACTCTAGAGCCTGTATAGGTGTTTCCAGATCTTCCCTGGGGAAAGGAGCCAGTGGCTGCTGTCTCTATGGGAAAACCAAGCCTGAGGTCAAGCTTTTAGAACCCAAACTGCAACTTAGAAGTTAGGCCACCAAGTGCTTCTAATCAGAAGCACCCCTACTCCCAGGACTTGACAACGTCAGTTAAGGTCAATAGTATCCATGGAGCCACAGTAGGGTCCGAACATGCCTCCTCTTTTTGCCTCATCTGTTGAAAATGGGCTCCCAGGATGATGTTTTAGAACAGTGGTTCTCAACCTTCCTGATGCTGCGACCCTTAATATAGTTCCTCGTGTTGTGGTGACCCCTACCCCTACAATTATTGTTTTTCTTAAGATTTATATATTTTTATGTTATGTGCATTGGTGTTTTGTCTGTATGTGTGTTTGTGTGCAGATGCCAGATTCCCTGGAACTAGAGTCACAGACAGTTGTGAGCTGCCATGTGGGTGCTGGGAATTGAACCTGGGTCCTCTGGAAGAGCAGCCAGTGCTCTTCAGTGCTGAGCCATCTCTCCAGCCCCCATAAAATTATTTTGTTACTACTTCATAACTGTAATTTTGCTACTGTTATGAATCATAATGTAAATATCTGATATGCAAGCCCTGTGAAAGGATCTTTTAACCACCAAACCCAGGGGGGTCATGACCCATAGTTTGAGAACCACTGTTTTAGGAGGCAAGGTTTTTGGGCATTGGAGATGTAGTTCAGTTTGCAGAGTGCTTGCCTAACATACAGGAAGCCCTGGTTCACTCCTAAGCACTGGATAACCCCTGGAGTGGTGGTGCACCCCTGTAATCCTAGCACTTGAGAGGTGGAGGCAGCAGTGATCAGGTCATGAGAACTGAGTCTTTATGAAGAGGATCAGGCCTCACACCTGTCGCTGCTCTTCCCACTCTGTGACAGAAAACATGACAGGAAAAATGGAGGAGAGATTTGCATGGGCTTACAGTCTGAGCAGTCACGATCTTTCACAGCAGAGAAGGCACAGCAGAGTTCACAGTGGTGAGAGCATGTCTGCAACTCTTCAAACCTCCACAGAGCAGGAAGCAGAGAAGGAGATAGAGGGAGAACTTGGGTATGAAAGTTGTAGGAGCGAGCCCTCCTCAGACTCTGAATCTACTGGCGTCTTGATGTTGGGCTTTCTAGACTCTAGAACTCTGGGAAATGAACTTCTGTTGTTTGTAAGCCCCCAACCTATCCCAGTCTACAACATCATGCTATAGCAGAACACACAAAGACAAGCATCTACTGGTATGTGTTTCTCTGTTCCTTTTGTTTACTTGTTTTCTGAGTCTGGGTCCAGCTGCTTTTTTGTTTGTTTTTAAACAGAGCCCCACTACATAGCCTGGCTAGAACTAGTTATGTAGACCAAGCTAGCCCCAAATTCACAGAAATACACCTGCCTCTATCTCCCAAGCTCTAGGTTTATAAACTTGAACCATCACCTGGATCTTGTTTGATCCACATCTCTTGACAGACAGGGAGCTCATCTTGTCATAGTTTTGATGGGGTGTGGAGGCCCACAAAGGTTTCCTAGTGAGATCTGAGCTTGCTTTACCCAGCAGAGCTGCATTAGAGGATGGCTTGACCATGTGCATGGTTACCAGTTGATTGGAAAGGGTCTGCCCTTGGCTGTGCTGGGGGGAGGTCTTTTGCTTCACCCCTTGGCATTCCTATAAATAGCCCCTTAGAAGAGACAGAAGGGGCCTGTGGATAAGGACCCAGGCCCTCCTGAGGCTATCCTGTGTCTCTGTCCTTTTTCTCTCGCCTCTATTCTTCTATCTAAATCTCTTATCCCTCACTCCTCAAGAGTACCCTGGGGTAAAATGTGGGAGCCAGTCTTCCATAATGGGTAGGTGCTATTATTCATTACCACTGCACTGATAAAAGCACCATGACCCAGAGTGATTATCCTAGTTGACACTGCCTTGCTGGGGATGTCTTTCTGTATGCTGTGAATGTGTTGCTCTTTAAAAGTAGGTTCATCAACCTACCCTTTCATCCTATTATATCTATACCCTATATTTCTATATCATAAGGGGAAGTGCTGTGGATATCACTCTGTATGCTGTGAATGTGTTGCTCTGATTGGTTAATAAATAAAGTGCTGATTGGCCATCAGCCAGGCAAGAAGTATAGGTGGGACAAAGAGAGAGAGGAGAATTCTGGGAAGAGGAAGGCTGAGTGAGGAGTCACCAGCCAGAGACAGAGGAAGCAAGATGAAAAGATACTGGTAAGCCACGAGCAATGTGGCAAGGTATACACACACACACATATTCAAGAGAGGCATAGCTACACCTGTACAACCATGTAGTAGATTCACAGAATGGATAGAACTAGATTTTGAAGGAGCCCTGGGTTATCGTCATTGGTCATTACAGAATTGGCTTCAGGTAAGCTATGGCCTCAGGAGTGTTTTCTCTTGAATCCAAATTCTGCAGGGGAAAAAAAGAGGGGGCATTAGTTCCCCAAATTTATAAATTGGGAAGTCCCAAAGGAAAGTTCAGAAAGAGCTTTAACATCTATCTATCTATCTATCTATCTATCTATCTATCTATCTATCTGTCTGTCTATCTATCATCTGCCTGTCTGTCTGTCTCACTCTCTTGAGATCTGCAACAATGGACCCATACTCTCAGAAGCCACCAAGGGGAGAAAGATGAGTGCAGGGCTTCTCTTAGCCCCATAGGCTCCTGGGAAACTCCTGTAAACCTTTGACAAATTTTGTAATCTCCAACGGTTAAACTCCTTTATTTTGTGTATTTATTCACTTATTTATTTGACAGGATTTCATGTATCCAGGGTTGGCCTTAAAACTGTTCTGCAGCTGAGAATCTTGAATTAAAAAAAAATTTGTTTTTGAATTTTAATTTTTTGTTTTTGAGACAGGAATTCTTTGTGTAGTCCTGACTGTCCTGGAAGTAGCTCTCTAGACCAAGTTGGCCTCGAACTGAACTACAGAGATCCTCCTGCCTCTGCCTCCAGAGTGCATGGGCTACCACCTCCAGACTGATTTGAACTTTTGATCCTCCAGTCTCTGTCCTCTGAGTACTGGGAATGCAGATGTGAGCCATCTCACTCAGATTTAGCTTTACTTTTGAGAAAGAGTTTTGTTATGTAGCCCAGCCTGGACTCAAACTTAGATTCTGCCTGCCTCTGCATCTTGAAAGCTAGGGTTACAGGTGTGCACCATCACACCTAATGACATCACTTATTTTCAGTTTGAGAAAACTGAGGTCCAAGACTGTAAATGACTTCCTCTGAGTGACCCAGGTGTCCTCAGCCCCCCAGCTCTAGCCACTTTCCACACCACTGCCCCACATCATGACTGCACACTAGTACCCAGGGACGGGAGTAAATGCAGGCTTAAAGACCCCTCAGAGACAAAAACCACTTACCACTTTCAAACGGGGCGTGGGGGTTGGGGGTGGCACATGCTTGTAAACAGGTGGAGGCAGGAGGCTAAAAATAAGTTTGAGGCCAGCCTGGGCAACATGAGACCCTGTCTCAAAGCAAAAATAAAACACAACCAACCACCACCACCACCAGAAACCCATCACTTAAAAACAAAAACAGAAAAAAAAAAAAAAAAAAAACAAGAATTCCCCCATCCCACCCCCATCACTTTCAAGCAAAGGGCAAAAACAACAAACTAAGCCTAGAGACCAAATTAACATGAAAGGATCATCAGTTAAAAAGTTCCAGAACAATAAACTTCTTTCTTTCCTCCTCCTCCTCCTCCTCCTCCTCCTCCTCCTCCTCCTCCTCCTCTTCTTAAAGCACCAAATGGCAAATAACACCTGGACAGCAAGAGGGCCCAGAGGACCAGGAAGCCCAGGATTCGGAGGTTGCAGCAGCAGCAACCGAGGAGGATTAGGTAGCAGTTTTAGGAGGTCATGGTCAAGGTGGAAGCTGAGGGTGTGGCCAAGGTCATGGGGTTTGTAGAGGTAAAGGAGCTGAGGCAAGGAGTGGATCCTTGTCACCAAGCTGGTCGGCATGGTTAAGGACTTGAAGACCAAGGCCCTGGAGATCTACCTGTGTTCCCTGCCCATACAGGAACCCGAGATTATTGACTTCTTCCTGGGCACATCCCTAAAAGATGACGTTCAAAAGATCATGCCAGTGCAGAAGCAGACTAGGGCTGGTTAGTGGACCAGGTTCAAGACTTTTGTCCCTTTGGGGGACTACAATGGTCATGCTGGTCTTGGTGTTAAGTGCTCCAAGGAGGTAGCTGTTAGTTATTTGCGGTGCTCTTACCCTTTGAGGAAATGTCAGAAAACATGACAGAATCCACTAACTAGAGATTTATTAAGATAAGAGAGACAGATGTGACAGGCCTGTGAAAACACACGTGAATAAAGAGTGGAGCCGGGAATATGGCGCCGGCTTATAAAGGCTGGGCCCGCGCCTTGGCGCACAGGCCCATGTAGCTACTCCACGCCTGCGCGTAGATCACATGGTTGCGCTGCGCACTTTACGCAAAGCCACGGGGTCCTGGTCACTGCTAGACGTTTTGACGGGGAAATGGCTGGGCTTGCGCAACCATGGGGGCGTACTGTGAATCCCTATCAGTAGCCACTGCCATCCTAGAAGCCATCACCTCGGCCAAGCTGTCCATTGTCCCTGTGTGGAGAGGCTACTGGGGGAGCACAGTGGGCAAGCCCCATTGTGGTGGTTTGAAAGAAAATGGCTCCCAGGGGGAGTGGCACTATTAGGAGGTGTGGCCTCGTTGGAGTGGGTGTGGCCTTGTTGGAGGATGTGTGCCGCTGTGGGGGTGGGCTTTGAGGTCTCCTATGCTCAAACTATGCCCAGTGTGGACACAGACTGCTTCGGCTCTCTGCGGATCAAGATGTAGAACTCTCCAGCACAATGTCAGCCTGCATGCCATCCGCCATGATGATAACGGATAATGGACTATAAGCTAGCCACAACTAAATGTTTTCCTTTAAAGAAAGAATTGTCGGAGATGGAGAGATGGCTCAGAGGTTAAGAGCGCTGACTGTTCTTCCAGAGGAGCCAGGTTCAATTCCCAGCACCCACATGGTGGCTTAAAACTGCCTGTAACTCTAAAATCTGACACCCTCATGCAGAAGTGCATGCAAGCAAAACACCATTGCACATTAAAAAGAAAAAAAAAAGAATTGTGTCTCTTCACAGTAATAGAAATGCTAACTAAGACAGCCATACTGTTCCAGGCAAAGTCATAGGCCTCTGTGCCTCTGTGTTGGTGTGTCTTATCCCTGCCCCCAGGGGCTCTGCTCCTGTGCCCAAGAAGGCACTGATGACGGCTGATAGTGATGACTGCTACACATCAGCAGGGGCCGCACTGACACCCTGGGCAACTTTGCCAAGGCCACCTTTGATGCCATCTCTAAGACCTACAGCGACCTCCGGAAAGAGACTGTGTTCACCAAGTCCCCTTATCAGGAATTCACTGACCATCTTGTGAAAACCCATACCAGTGTCTCTGTTCAGGGGCCCCAGGCCCCAGCTGTGGCCAGTACATAAAGGTTTTTAAACAAAAACAAAACAAAACAAAAAGTGAATTAAATCTGTTAAAAAAAATAATAATAATGTTTCTGCTGTCCTCGATCACATGTTTTGCCCATTCCATTCCGTGTGTTGAAGGAAATCCTTCGTTCAGGTGCAACTTTGTTTCAATTCTGAGTCAGCCTTGGTTTCACTTTCAAATCTCTGCGTAGTAGTCTGGAACAAGGTTGAGTAAGAGAGCGAAGGGAAAACTGGAGGGTGGGGCAGGGTGGGGCGAGTGAGAAATAGCTTGTTCTGAAGATGCCACCAGGGAGTACAGGCGGTAATTAATAACATGGCGGCCAGAGTCACACTCCCAGTGTTATAATTAAAGGGCTTCCTCCTCGCTGCCTTACTCTCTAGGGCCCCCTGGAGGCACTCATGGACTTGAACTTTTCTGTCTGAAGCTGTTGGCATCCATTGGTGGTGACAGGAAGGCCAGGTCCTCAGAGAATCAGACAATAACAATAACACAAACCCAACAATAACCACCCGTGGGCGGCTGGGCTGGCTTCCGTAAGTTTGTACATCAGAAATTTCCAGACACATCTCAGACTGAATTTTTATAGCCTGGGCCAGGGCTTTTGTCAAGAGAGTGTGAGTGGGGTCTAGAGAGAGTAGCTTCAAGATTAATACGTAGTAGAAGCCAATTAATAGAAGCTAGCAAAACCTTCCCTAGGTGGACTACATGCAACAGATGGAGCATGTGAGAGAAAGTCTGAGCTACACAGACTCGGGAGTGCCGTATAAGTGACTACAAAGGGTGGGGAGCCTCATGGCCCAGAACTTTTGAGTGAATATGTCTTTTCCATTCTCTGGTCCACTCCCACTCCCCCAACTGCCTTTCTGTTTCTTAATAAACTGTTTTTTTTCTGTTTCTGTGAATATTATTAACCATTTATCTGTTATGTACCTGGGATGCAGGGACCTGGGACCTCAGTGGATACCCCTAGGACTCTGATCCACACCCGAAACATTTTCACATTTTAGTGTTTCAGGAAGGTCACCCAGGTTAATGTGAAGTCTGCCTGAGCCCTGGGGCCAGGCCTGGGATTCTGAATTTCTCCTGAGTGCTCAGATGATGCTGTTACTGCGGCTCAGGGTGGTGGGTCCTAAGGTAGACTTGCAAGAATTACCGACAATACTGATGCCTGGGTCTTAGCGTTGGGTTGGTAAGGAAGACGGACCATTAGGATTGTTCAGTGCTCCCAAGAAGATTCTGGTGTGAAGCAGGGTCTGATATGCATTAGCTTGAGGCAGTAGCTCCCCAGTGTCGGAGAAAACTAGGCATGCAGCTTGATTGGCAGAGTGCCTGCTTCACATACAGGAAGCCCTGGGCTCTGTCCTCAGCACCAAATAAACACCTGGCATGGTGGCACACCTGTAACCCCAGTACGTGGGACATAGAGACAAGAGATCAATGTCATCCTCAACCACATAGTGAATTTGAGAGCAGCCTGAGTTACAAGAGACTCTGTCACAAACAGAGTCAAGTAGATTAGTAAAAAATGGCAGCTAGCCTGCTCTCCTAAGATGATTCAGAAGGCCTGGGCATGGCTTGAGGGTCTTCATTTCTAACAGGGTACTGCTGAAGCTGCCAGTCATGAAGGGGTTCACACAGAGTGAGACTGCTGAGTATCACTGTGCAACCAATGGTAATCAGTCGGTGGCCTCTGTAAGACTTACTAGCTGTCTGATTTATCACTCCATGTGCCTTAGTTCAGGACAGTGGCTCCCCCGTAGAACAGAGAGCAGGCCTTGTCCCCAGTAGGTGAAAAATAGGATTCTGGGATTTAGAAAGCTAAAGTCCCTCACAACCAAGTCAGGACCATGGTAGAATACCTACCCTTGCAGAAGGAGGGCTCAGCTACCTACTGTATAAGCAAAGAGTGGAGGAAGTGAGCTGTAACCAGCCCTAGGGACATGAGATGTCCAAAGGAAGAGTTCTCTTTTGGGGACCAGAACGTTCCATGTCATGTCGCTGAGAACTTGGAGATCATCATTCTGGAGTTATTTCTCAAATCATTGCAATGTTTTCTCCAGTTTTCATGTTCCTCACAAGAGTTAAAAGGAGGAGGAGGAAGATGATGAAGAGGAGGAGGGAGGCAGAGGAGGAATCAAAAGAAGAGTCAGAAGAGGAAGAGGGGGAAAGGGAGGAAAAGGAGACAGGTGTGGTGCTGTGGTCCTATATCATCTGTTCCGGAGGCTGAGTGAGCCAGAGCCTTTGAGGTCGGGAGTCTGAGGCCAGCCCGGGGAACAGTGACTCTGTGTTAAAAGAGAGAGGAAGTGGGAGGGCAGAGAGTAGGGGAGGGAGAAGAAAAAGAAAGAAAGCACTATGCTACAAATACAACTAAGCTTGAAGATGGCGCAGAGATGAGGCCCAGCAACTGATAAAAATATCATTTTTATAAAATTCTATGAAAAATGTATGTGCTTCTGGTTTCGGCAGCATGCCTCTAAAATTGGGACAATGACAGAGATTAGTACGGCTCCTGTGTAAGGATGACATATAAATTCTTGAACCATTCCACATTTTAAAATTTAGTCCTTGTTTAAGAAATACTCATTTTTATCTTTCTCTAAGACATTTCTTTTGCCTACTTATTTTTAATTTCTTTCAGGGACATCTTCCCAGCCATTAGCCTGATCCGGGAGACACTGTTAATCCTCAGCAGAAAACAGCCCTAAAGCTGCGGACAGACACTTAGCATCTATGAAGCACCTGCATTCTCCAGGCATCCGGCAGACCTCTTCCCATTCTCTGAGACCTTGTCACTGTACTCGGAAGTTCTTCGGTCACTGGGAGCAGAACTGTATGATGCATCTTCCTAGAAAGTTCGCAAACATTTCTTTTGGGGGGGGGCTGGGGGGCGGATGAGGATTGACACTCAGGGCTTTGCCATGCTGAGCATATGCTGTACCCCTGGAGCTCTACCCCTCAGCTCCTGCAAACACATTTTAAAGCTGAACGATCTACTTAGATAAAGCACTGCTACAGAGAAATGTTTAGCTGGAGGTCTGAGAAGCGGGTGGGCCATTAAGTTGGAAACTTGGGCCATTAAGCCATAGAAATTCTCAGGATATCTCATGCTGGCCATCAAACTCCTGCAGAGAGTTGGTTATTTAATTATGCCACAAACAGGAATTTTTACAATTGTTTCTAAATAGCTTTTTCAGGCCTGTTGGAGTCTTGGGCCGAATTGATGTATGGTGAGTCTAATTTTTGCCTGCTGATGGGGAGCTTTAAATATTGCTTTTTGTTTTGTTCTGTTCTGTCATTCGCAGACTAGAATTGCATGGCAGAACAGAACCATGTATTAGGCAAAGGATCATTTTTTTTCCTCTCTAAAATACCATGTCAAATATTGAACTTGAAAATGAATATGTGGGCTGGAGAGATGGCTCAGAGGTTAAGAGCACTGACTGCTGCTCTTCCAGAGGTCCTGAGTTCAATTCCCAGCACCCACATGGTGACTCACAACCGTCCATAATGAGATCTAGCGCCCCCTTCTGGCGATCACGCACACATGCAGACAGAACACTGTATACCTAATTGTTGTGGGAATTCATTCCTTTCAGCCATTGGCTTTGAGGTAGAAAGCCCTAGGGCGTGGCCTCGCCTGCATACGTGATCTCTTAAGAGCAGAGGAATAGGGGTCACACTCAGGCTCTCTTGGGTGGACCCAGCAGGACGGTTGGTTCCCACCATCGCAGGCAGAATGGAGGACGAGAGCTGGATAAGCAGCAACGTCCACTTTGTTCTGTATCCGTGAGAGTATCATCCATTTTATACCTCAATAAATCTTGAGATCTTTTCACAGACTCATAACAGACAATAAATAAATAAATCTTAAAAAAAAAAAAAGAAAATGAATATGCTTGGAGCTGGAGAGATGGCTCAGTGGATAAGATCGGGTGTTGCACAAACACAAAGCCCACATTAAACAACAAAGCCCACATTAAAAAGGAAGCCGGACATAGCGGTGTGGGGCCTCCCGCCTCACTCAGCTGTGTCGGGTGGAGACCGGGCTCGCTGAGGCTTGCTGGCGGCCAGCCTAGCTCAGCTTCAGTGAGAATCCCGTTCCACGGGGATACAGTGAAGAAAAGTAGAACAGACATCCACTTCCTCCTCTGAGTCTCCAGGTGCACACTTGTGCATACACCACACACACACCACATACACCACACACACACATCACACATACCACATGCATACACCATACACACATGCACATATACACACCACAATATACCACACACACCACATACACTACACATACACCACACACATACACACACACACACATGCACACCACACACACACCACATACACCACACACACATCACACGTACCACATGCATACACCATACACACATGCACATATACACACCACAATATACCACACACACCACGTACACTACATATACACCACACACACACCACACACATACACCACCCATACATATACCACATACACATACCACACATAACCACACACAGACATACACCACACACACTCACACCACATACACACACAAACCACACAAACATATACCACATATACACATAACACACACCCCACACATAACACACATACACCACACATATACCACACACACATACACACACCATACACCTTTATTTGTGAGTAACGTTCACATACCTGATCAATAGATTCTAGGCTCCTGTACATGTCAAACCCTGGGTTTCTGATATTGATCAAAGAAGACACAGTCCCCTTAACAGAGCTTCAGGGCTGGAGCAGGAGAGAGGCCACATGCCAGCATGCAACATTAAGCGGTATATTCACTTGTCTCCTTTTCTGTGTATATAACCCCAAGATGCAGAACTGAGAGAAAACCACAGTTACAATGGAAGTCCAGAGATGATGGCTTCAGCTGGGCCATGAAGGGTAAGCAGAGGGCAGTGCTGTGTGACAGGGCACTGAAGACAGATGGAAGAAATGCACCCAAGAGAGGCTGTGGAAGTCCTCTGTGTTGGTCTGTTGGCTTGTTTGTGTGGGTGGGGCAAGCCCCAAAGGTTTTGAACACCACAGACCTCGCTAACAGACTCTCCTCTGTTCTCACCAGAGGTTCTGTGTTCCTGCCTCACTGACAGGTGGACATGCTTTTGGTGCTCAGTCCTGACAAAAAGGTTCCTTGTACCTAAGCTGTAGGATTAGTGTGCAGGGAGGCGCGGAGACACCTGCCATCCTTAGAGACAGCATTTACCTTCAGCAGCTTTAGGGTGCACACAGGAGCAGGTCAGTTGGACTCTCACATCTGCCTTCCTTCAGCAAATTCATCCAAGGCTCCAGGTATGTGCTCCTGTGGCTCCTCACACGAGGCAGGAATAGAGTAGAAGCAATGGGAGCCCTTTTAACAAGCTCATAGAGAGCTTGGGGCAATCTAGAACACAAAATGTGACTCTGTCTCAAAAAAAAAAAAAAGCTTTTAATTAAAAAAAATAAATAAGGGCCAGCGAGATGGCTCATCCCGTAAAGGTGCTTGCCACCAAATCTGACAACCTGAGTTTGATCCCTGGAGAGCACCTGGAGGAAGGAGATAAACACTTCCTGCAAGCGGTCCCCTGATCTCTATAAAGGCCATGGAGGGCATGCACATGCATGTATGGATGCCCACACACACATACACATACATAAGTACAACTTAAAAAATAGATGCTTGGTCCCCACTACAGATGATTGAAGACTGAATTCTTAAATCTGGAAGCTCTATATCTTATTGTTTATTTTTCTGGTGCAAGGTGGACATTTCACATTCAGGCTATGGCATTCCACCTCCTGCATAGAGCCTGTCTTTTAGCTGTATTTCTGTTGCTGGGATAAAATACAACTTAAGGGAAGGGGTTTATTTAGCCCACAATGCCAGGTTACAGTCCATCACAGCTGGAAGTCAAGGTTCTGGGAATCTAAAACAGCTGGCCACATCACATCCATAACTGAGAGCAGAGAGAAATGAGTGCATGCTTAGGTTCTGCTCACTTTTTCCTTCTGTGTACAGTCTAGGATGCAAACCAGAGAATGATACCACCCACGTTTCTTCCCACATCAATTACGGCAATCAAAACACCACCCCCAAGACATGGCCACAGGCCAACCTGGTCTAGACAACTGAGGCTCTCTCCCCAGCTTATTCTAGGTTATGTCAGGTTGGCAAGACCATCACAACCTGGCAAACCACAAGTGTGTAGACAGTTGCTGTGGAATAATCCTTTTGTACACTGTCAAGATGTGTTGCTCTCATTGGTTTAATAAAGAGCCAACTGGTCAATAGCTAGGCAGGAGAGTTGAGACTGAGAGAACGCTGGGAAGAAGAAGGTTGCCAGCCAGACACAGAGGGAGCAGGATTGTAGAAGATGAGGTAATAAGCCACGAGCCACGTGGCAGAACATAAATTAATAAATATGGGTTAATTTAAGTTGTAAGAGCTATTTAGTAACAACCTGAAGCTATTGGCCAAACATTTGTAATTAATAAGTTTCCATGTTATTTATTGGGGAGCCAGCGGTCCTGATGAAAAATCCTGCCTATAGACAGTGACTGTTGATGGTTTCCATTCATGTTGTCCATGATGCTATTGGGAGGCCGGCAGAATATTTAAGAGATGGGATCTACTGGGAAGAAGTTGGGTGGAGTCAGTGTGGTCCTACCACCTTGTCCTTGGTTTGTTTACTCAAGCCCAAAGCACACATTGTTCTTGTCCCAGCCAGGTCTCTTCCTAGAATGGCCGATTCCTCATCTCTACCTGGGCATCCACAGGCCCCTGGCACTCTGCATGTCCCAGGAAGGAGACAAATTCTCTTTTCTTCCCACAGCTCTCCGTCTGGTTTCCGGGCTCAGATCCTCTCAGCGGCCAAGCTAGAGCCTTCCTCTTCCCATTCTCCTCCACCTCTGATCAGCCAGTAAGTCCTGTCTGGCCTACCTGCACCATATCTATGGAATCCACCCCCTCCTTCCACACCTTCCCCGGGCAAGGCTTCCCTTACCGTGCTTGCAGCAAGAACACTGGAGCTACACCAGCCGCTTTCAGTACATCCTTCCCCTCAGCCACCAAGGAGCGTCTGATTTCTCTAAACATCTACCTCTGATCAGAGGAGCCTCACCCCTTCTAACAGCGTTCTTTGAGCTGGAACGGGAACCTGACAGAGACCTGACCAGAGCCCTGGGGGCGTTGGTCCCTGCCTACCTTTCCAGTGTCGTTTCTAGACACAGTCTGCTTTGTATCCAGAGCCAGGCGACTTCTAGCTCTCAGGACTTGCCGCCTCTCCCGCTTGTGCTGGGCGCTCTCTCTACCAGCACATTTGATTCTTTCCCTTGCCTCCATGGCAGGAGCTCTCCTGCCTCCAGCCTTAGCATGTCTCTCTTTCACAGGTGAGGTAAGCACCATGCTGAGCCATGATCTCCTGCAACTGACGATTCCTGGTTCATCTTGCCAGGGTGAAATTTCATTATGGATAGGGACTGATTGATTGATCGATCAATTTTTATTGATCATTCTTGTGGTCCTGAGGATCAAACCTGGGGCCTCACGCATACTAGGCAAGCACACATTCCTAGCCCAGGGGATTCTCTTTTTATTATCATGTAAAGTATTTATTGATTTTGATTTTATGTGTATGGATGTTTTGTCCAAATGTATGTCTGTACACCACTGTGTGCTTGGCACCTGTAGAGGCCAGAAGCAGGCATCAAATCTCCTGGAACTGGAGTTACAGACAGGTGTGAACTGCCATGTGGGTGCTGGGAATTGAACTTGGGTCCTCTGGAAGAGCAGTATGCACTCTTGACCGCTGAGCCATGTCTTTAGTCCTGAAGCATCATTTTGAGAACATATTTTGGAGAACACTTTTATAGTCCTGTCACTGTTCATTTTGTGTCATGTTCTCAATGAACAACTACAGAACCTTTAATTTTTTAATTAGGCCTAAAGGAGAGAGTTATTTCATATTTTTTTCTCTTCCCTACCACTAAGTACCACTCTCTAAATCTCTACTGAGAATAAATTGGTGTTGGTGGTCCTGGCCGTGGAAGCCTGGCTTTGCACTTTGGAAGCACATACACTACCACTGAGCCACATCTCCAGACAAGTAACACGTGATCTTGTTAGGTAGCGGTGGTGGTTTGAAAGAAAATGGCCCCCAAAGGGAGTGGCACTATTAGGAGGTGTGGTATTGTTGGAGGAAGTGTGTCACTGTGGGGGTGGGCTTTGAGGTCTCTTTTGCTCAAGCTTCCCTCAGTGCGACATTCAGTTGACTTCCTGTTGCCTACAAGATGTAACTCTCTCAGCCCCAGTACCATGTCTGCCTGCATCCTGCCATGCTCCCCACCATGATGATAATGGACTAAACCTCTGAACTGTAAGTGAGCCATCCCAACTAAATGTTTTACTTTATAAGAGTTGCCAAGGTCATGGTGACTCTTCACAGCAATAAAAGCCCTAACTAAGACAGAAGCTTTGTCTGGCCTCAAACTCTTGGGCTCAAGCAATCCTGAGTAGCTGGGATTATGGGTGTATGCCACAGTAATTTAAAAAAAAAGAGAGAGATTATTACCAGTGCTGGAGAGACGGTTTAGTGGTTAAGAGTACTTGCTGCTCTTGCAGAGGACCAGGTTCATTCCTAGTACCCACATCATGGCTCACAACCATCTGTAACTCCAGTTCCAGAATTTGACGGCTTCTTCTGCCTCCCTAAACACTACATGAAAGTGATGTAGATACATACATGTAGATAAAACACTCACACACATATAGTAAATAAATCTAAAAAAATTTTAAATGAAAAAATTACTATTAGGCCAGCTGGTGTGGCATATACCTTTAATCCCAGCACTTGGGAAGCAGAGGCAGGCAGATCTCTGAGTTCAAGGCCAGTCTCTGATATACAGAGCTAATTCCAGGACAGCTAGTGCTACACAGAGAAAACTTGTCTTGAAAATTAAAAAAAAGACTATTATTTAAAGTTATGTGTAATTTTTTTAACTGGGGTCTCACTGGGTAGACCAGGCTGGCTTCCAAGAGCCCTCTGCCTCTGCCTCCCAAGTTTGGGAATTAATAGAAAGTACCACTATACCTGGCAATATATGCAATTCTTACTTTAAATAAAATAATGTGAACCATCACAATTACCAAAGAACAAGGCTCTTTTCCTCAAGTTACTGAGTAATGATGGCTTTTTATCTAACTGCCATAAATCTTTCTATAGTCTAATTTGAGCTCATTTCTAGGGACATGGAGGGCCTGGGATCTAGTAATACTGTCTTAGAACATTTATAAAATGTAGACTGCACACATCATAAAACAAAACACCTGCAGACCTAGACTACATTGGCATTATATTAAAATTTATGATTTCATGTTTATTTTAGAACTACATTTTTCAATGACAAATACTTTTTAAATTTTAAACATTTTAAACTACACAGAGAAACCCTGTCTCGAAAAACCACAAAAAAAATTTTAAACATTTTTTTGCCTTTAAAAGTATTTTTTTTTAAAGATTTATTTATTTATTATGTATACAGTGTTCTGTCTGCATGTATCCCTGCAGGCCAGAAGAGGGCACCAGATCTCATTACAGATGGTTGTGAGCCGCCATATGGTTGCTGGGAATTGAACTCAGGACCTCTAGAAGAGCAGCCAGTGCTCTTAACCTCTGAGCCATCTCTCCAGCCCTAAAAGTATTTTTTTATTTTTACTTATATGTATGTGTGCCACTTGAGTGTGGGTGTGTCTGATACCCTGGGGCTAGAGGTAATATGTGTGCTGGGACTTGAGCTCAGGTCCTCTGGAAGAGCAGCAAGCACTCCTAACTGCTGAGTCTTCCTGCCAGCCCCGGGTTTGTATTTTGTGTTGGAGTCTAGCTGAATAGTTTCTCTTTTCAGCCTCCAAGGTGTAGACATTACAGGCACTTGCCACCATGTCCAACCCATAATGGATTAGTTAATTTATCAACTAATGATTTAATTAGTTAATGATAAGGTCTTTTGTCTAGTCTGGCCTCAAATTATGTAGTTGAGGATGACCCTGAAGACAGGACGATCCCCTCTCCTCCTCCACCTCCTGAGTGCTGGGATGTCAAGCACAGATCTTTAAGCTTGGTGTATGTGGTGTTGGGGACCTAGGGATGGAACCCAGGGCTTCATGCATGCTGGGCAAGCATTCTCCTGCCTGAGTTGCATACCCCGTGCCCAACTAGGAACTTTTATTTATTTACTTATTCATATTTGAGACAGGGTTTCTCTGTGTAGCCCTGACTTTTCTGGAACTCACTCTGTAGACCAGGCTGGCCTCAAACTCAGAGATCCACCTGCCTCTGTCTCCTGAGTGCTGGGATTAAAGGAGTGTGCCACCACACCTGGCCCAGCTATGACTTTTTAAATAGACTTTAGAGAACAATTTCACAAGAACAGCAACAGCAAGTTTACAGGAAAACGGAAGCCACAGGGACTTCCCACAGAGGCCCGCCCCCTTCTGGGTTACCCCACAGGCTAGCAGAGGTACAATTGGTGAGCTGACACTGGTCCGTTGCGGTCACTCACTGAAGTTCACGGAGTGCATCCAGGGCCCTCTTGACCTGTGCATCCTATGGGTTTCACAGATGAACGCTCTGCGTGTGTCTAGCATTATGTCTTATGAAGAACAGTCTCACAGCCCTTTAAAAGGTGCCTGTGCTTTCCAATCCATCTTCCTTCCCATCTTGCTGTTCAGTTTTGTTTCTGTTTTGAATTCCATAAAGAAAAATGTCAGGGAGGGATCAAACCATCTTATCTTACTGTCTTATTATAAACATTTTCAAACTTCTACAAAGCTCAGAAAGGACTGACACCGGGCTAGTGAGATATCTCAGAACTTGAGCAGGCATAGGACTGTTTACAGCCATTTGTAAACTGAAGTTCCAAGGGATCCACCGCCCCCTTCTGGCCCCCATGGGTACTGTATGTACGTCATGTCTGGGCATACATCCAGGCAAAACACTGAAAACATAATATACATGTAAAGAACAGACATAAGGACCACCGACCTTCCACTAAAGCCAACAGTTGACTGGGGATATGGCTCAGTGACCGAGCACTTGCCCAGTGTGAGACCCTGTTCTATGCCCAGCATGGGGAGTCTCATGTAGCCCAGGCTGACCTTGGATTCACTATGTAGCCTAGGTTAACCTAAACTTCCTAACCCTCCTGTCTCCACCTCCAACATGCTGAGATTAGAAGTGTGTGCCACCGTGACTAGTTTACGTGGTGCTAGGGATGGAATCTAGGACGTCGAGCACGTAAGCAAGTGCTTTACCAAGTGAACTACATCACCAGCCAAAGCCCACACATCCTGGGGCTAGGCAGAGAGCTGTGTGGCAGAGCACAGACTTAGCCTGACAGGGCCCTGCTGTGGTTAACATTTGCCACTTTCACTCCCTGCGATCTGTTTGTTTTGCTTTATTTATCTCTCAGAATCTTTCGAAAATAAGCTGCAGACACTGTGGACACACGATTCATAAATACTTGGTAAGCACACCGGAGTAATGCCGACCTCAGGAGTAATGCCGACCTCAGGCACAGTCCCCGGGCCACAGCTGCACCCACCTCAAGGGATGCAGGACTCCACACTCTAACGTCCAGTCCACATTCAAACATCCTTTGTTGCCTCAAGAATTCTTTTTTTAAAAAATTTTTTAAATTTTCTGGAGCTGAGGATCGAACCCAGGGCCTTGTGCTTGCTAGGCAAGCACTCTACCACTGAGCTAAATCCCCAACCCCAAGAATTCTTTTTTTTAAAATGTATTTATTTTTATTTTATATACATTGGTGTTTCACCTGCATGTACGTCTAGTTATGGACAGTTGTGAACTGCTATGTGGGTGCTGAAAATTGAACCCAGGTCCTCTGGAAGAGCATCTACTTTTCTTAACCACTGAGCCATCTCTCCAGCCTTCTTTCTTTTCTCTCCCTCCCTCTCTCCCTCCCCTCCCCCCCTGAACCTGGGGCTCACCAATTAGCCGAACTGACTGGCCTGAGAACCCTTGGGATCTCAGCATTGGGATTCCAGGTACAGCCTTAACACACAGCTTTTCATGTGCGTGCTGGGGAATCTGAACTCAGGTTCTCATGGTCGCCATCAAGCATTCTGGCTCCCTGAGGAGTTCCCCTCTCCTCAGACTCTCTCTCTCTTCTCTTTAAGACAGTCTTACTGTACTGCCCTAGCCGACCTTGCACACCTGGCTCACATGGTCCTTGCTTCAGCCTCCCCCAAGTCTGTGGTATAAGTAGAACACTGATATCTAACAGACCCCTTCTCTGAAGGCCGCGGCCTCTTGTGTGCTACGCAAGTGCGCAGAGCACTGTACTACACTGTAGCCCAGACACTGACTTCAGAGAGTTTGTGCTCCGTCTACAGTAGCACAGAAATGACCGTTTTTGCCATTAGAAGAGTGTCCACTGGTGATGAGGGACATAGTCACCATGTACAGCTGTTGCCTCCTCCCCTTTCATCCTGTAGAACTGAAACTCCAGGCTCCTGGAGGGGTAGAAGAACATTGACTTTTTTTTCCCCCACAGACAGGTGTCACTCTATAGACCTGGCTGACCTCGAACTTACAGAGATCCACCTGCCTCTGCCTCCTGAGTGCTGGGATTAAAGACGTGCTGCACCATTCCTAACCCTGTGCTTTGATTTTTTTTTGCCAAGGTGCTGAAGTTGACAGTTTCCAAGATGTTCTGAGTCACATTAAGATCTGGTCTCAGTTCCAGCCACTAATGCTAGTCCATTCACCAGCAAGGTGGACGTCTCAGCAGAAAATCTGTGCAAAAGGAAGTCAGATGAAGCCCAGTGGTACAACCCAGTAAAGTTAGCAAAGGTCAGAGTCTCCGCTGGTGCACTGGTTTGGAAGGAAATGGTCCCCATAAGGAGTGGCACTATTAGGAGGTATGGCCTTTTTGGAGGAAGTGGGGGTGGGCTTTGAGGTCTCCTATGTTCAAGCTTCTTGTAGTGAGACAGACCACTTCCTGTTGCCTGCCTATCAAGATACAGGACTCTCAGCTCTAGCACCATGTCTGCCTGCATGCCACCTTACAGCACCATGTGATAACAGACTAAACCTCTGAACTATAAGCCACACCAATTAAATGTCAGTTTTTTGTAAGATTTGCCATGCTCATGGTGTCTCTTCACAGCAACAGAAACCCTAGCCAAGACAGCTGGTCATAGCAATTTAAAAAATAGCTATTATAAGCTGAGCATGGTGGAACATGCCTATAATTTCAGTATGTAGAAGGCAGAGGCAGAAAGATTGTGAGTTTAAGACCAGCATGGACTACATAGCAAGATCCTGCCCCCAAGGACAGAAAATCAAAGATAAAAATAAGAACTACAATAGCCAAAATACTGTTGCATGGCTATGTGATTCTGTGTGAATGGTCTCCAGTTCTCTCTGGCTGAACTGAAACAGATTTCAGCAGAGTCCTGCTGCAGATTTACCACGTACCTGGATCAAGCTTTTCTCCTTTCTGGGTCTGGCAGCCACATCCACAAAACAATGGTGTTGGACTCCATGCTTGACCTGAGATGTTCTTCATTTACAGCTGCTCAAAGATATTTTGAAAGCCAGAGAAGCTAAAGTTAGAGCTGCAGCAAGTATATAAGTTGTGAAGATTTGAGTTTGTAATTTTTTTTTTTTTAGGTCTGAGAAAGTAGTTTGAAAATGTGAATGTCCAGATATGTTATGAGAATGTTTGAATGAATGACTGCATGAGTCTGAATGAATGATCTGCATGTACTAAGGATGCAGGCCTGAGTTGGGTCTGGAGTTGCTGGAGCTGCTAGATGCAGACACCTTTATGAGGCTGAGTTTGAGGAGACTAAGGAGGCGCTGAAGGGCTTGAGAGATTTAATAGTTTCCCTTTCACAAAAAATTGGAGACTCTGCAGGTCCTCTTCTACTGTAATGGTTGGATTAGAACGGCCTAAAGGGCCCGCCTACGTGGCTGGAGTCCCTGTTTCCAGAGACCAGGCTGCAGCAGAGGAGGCAGCATGGCTACCCCCCTCCCCTTTCCCCAGGGAAAAGCAGCGGCAGAGGCAGGGTTGCTTCTTGGAAGGGGGCCGCGGGCCTCTGGGCATAATGCCTGGGCCTCAAGGTCGCTGTGCAGGGATGGCTTGGCCAGCACATTTGCACACACGCATGCACGCCGACCCAAGCGGGCACTCGCTGTGGGCTGTGGGCATGGCGCTGGGGTTCTTGCCAAGAGTGGCACGTGTGGGCAGCGCAGCAGTGCGGCAGCTACTGAACTGGCAGAGCGAGGACTCCCAGCGGCGGAGGGTGAGTCTCCTTGAAACAGACATAAATGAAACAAAGCCCTCCATGCGGCCAGAGGCTCTCCTTGAGGCGGAGCCATGCTCTAGGCTAAACGGAGCAAGATCAATTTACAGCTTCAACGGGGTCTTGCCCATGCAGCGTTAGTAACTGTCCCAGAGAAAATGCAAAGACAACCACTTTTTCAATATTTGGGACATATTTTGTATCCTAAAGAAATTAAGCCTCAAAAAACTGGAAATTAGGAAAGACAGCTTTAAAACTTTGAATAATTTTCAAAAGTTATTAGGGGACATTCAATGGCTACAACCTTATTTAAAATTATCTACTGATGGTTTAGAACCTTTAAGTGATATTTTAAAAGGAGATAATGATCCTATTTACCCAGACAATTAACTGAAAAAGACAGGCAGGTCCTTTTACAGGTTGAGAATGCTATTCATTATCAGCAGGTACATTATATAAATTATGATCAACCATGCAAACATATATCTTGCCCACTAGACATACTCCTACAGCAATATTATGGCAAAACGGTTCTTTTTTTATGGTTACATCTTCCTGTTCTGCCAGCTACAGTACTAAACCCTTATTATGAAGTAGTAGCTTGTTTAGTACAGAAAAGCCAGATGGAATCTAGGCGATATTTTGGTACAGAACCAAATGTGATCAATGTTCCTTTTACTAAACAACAAGTTGATTGGTTGTTTCAAAATAATGATTCTTGGACAATTGCTTTTTCTCAATTTTTGGGCCAAATTGATAATCATTTTCCATTTGATCAATTGTTGCAATTTGCTCAAATGCATTCCCTTATATTTCCCAAGGTTGTGAGGAAAGATCCTGTAAGAGATGCTATGCTAGTTTTTACTGATGGATCCTCCAATGGGAGAGCTTCTTACATCATCAATGGTAAAGGTTATGTAGAACAAACAACTTCAGCTTCAGCTCAGATTCTAGAATTGAGAGCTATGACTATGGTTTTTCAGATTCTTAACAATAATTCACTTTATTTATATACCGATAATCATTATATTTATAGAGCTCTTCAAGTTATAGAAACTGTTCCCTGCATTGGTACTAGTAATGGTCAGGTTAGGATGCCATTTCAGCAAATTCACGATGCCATTCATCAAAGAAAGTTACCATGCTTTGTGGGTCATAGTAGAGCTCATTCCAATCTTCCTGGCCCTTTGGCTGATGATAATGCATCAGCTGATAAATTAATACAGATGTTCACCTTATCCCAGGTAAAATATCTCAACAGTCACAAGCTTTTCATCATCAGAATAGCAAAAGTACCCCCCCAAAAAAAAAAAAAACCCAATTTGGCCTTACCAAGGAAGTTGCTCGTCAGATCGTGAAACAATATGGGGTGTGTCCACAAAGTTCCTCTCTTCCTCACTTTGAAGTAAACCCTGGAGGCCGCCTTCCTAACCATTTATGGCGAATGGATGTTACTCCTATTATGGAATTTGGTAAATTAAAATATGTGCATATGACAATAGAGACTTACTCAGGATGTTTGACGGCCAGTGCACAAGATGGAGAAGCCACTAATCCTGTAATTGCAAACTGCCTGAAATATCTCTCCAATACAGGGATACCAAAAGCTATTAAATCTGATAATATATCTGGATATATCAATAAAGCGTTTCGGCAATTTTGTTCCCAATAAAAAATTGAGCATAGATTCCTTATAATCCTCAAGGACAAGGAATCGTTGAGCAAGCCCATGGCGGTCTCAAGATGCAGCTTCAAAAAATTAAGAGGGGAGAGCTGTACCCTCAATCACTGCATAGTACATTGAATCATGCCCTCTTCATTTTGAATTTTTTGAATGTGGATGCCCATGAACAATCTGCCACAGACAGATTTTGGCGTGATGGCACCTGAACAACTTTTGCTTAGGTGAAATGGACTGATCCTTGCTCTGGATTATGGAAAGGTCCCGACTCTGTTTTAATCTGGGGTCCAGGGCATGTTTGTGTTTTTTCACAGGAAGAAAATGAAGCTTGATGGCTGCCTGAGCACTTGGTGCAGTGTGTGGAACAGAGGAATGTCAGCTCTGATGATATCATAGCTGCTGACACTCCCCTAGAAGAATTAGAGTGAGATTTGCTGAACCTGTGTTCCTGATCATCCAATGTTATATCCTGCAGTCTGGGGAGGAAGGAATGATTCCTGGCTTCCTGATAGACCTGCTGTACAAATTTCCTAGACCTCTGTAAGTTCCAATCATTCTAAATCTGGCCAAGGAATGCCTATGTGTTTGTGACTGGATGTTTGGCCGTTTGTCCACATTACATCTTGGGATTCGGAGGTCATCTTTGCCAATATAATGTTTATCTGCTGATTGCCCAAGGGAACAGAAGGCCTGGAGAACAGTTGCCTCAGAGTTTTCCTTCTGTGGGAAAGAGACTCACTGGAGCAATCGAACACTGTTACTGAGGCAGTATGCTAGATGGTTGAGGAATCAAATTGGAGGTACTGAAAAGGCCTCCCAGACTGATGAGGCAGAAATTGGGACAAAAGTATTGCTGCTATTTGTGCTCTGGGACTGGACAGCTCAAACATATATTTGGAAGTTGGTGGCAGCGATGCACTGGACTTTAGGAGAGGAAAAAGAAAAGATTAAAAAAATGTGGGGTTACGGATACCTCACCCACAACAAAAACATTTTCTTGTCCCTAATTTGGATCATAGTTGTTAAGAATTGTAATTTAACCAATTATGTGTCCATTGCTAAATTCATATTAAAATTAGGATGATAACCTGTATAATATTAAGATATTGTAAAAATAGAGCATAAGCTGAATGCTTTATTTGAAGTAGTACAATTGTTAAAGATAAGAGCTCATTTGAAATGTCAGTCTAAATTTAACTAGATATGTGTAACCTCTTCTGTTTACAAGGAAAGTGTTACTGGATGGAAAAAGGTGAGAACTCATCTGAGAGGAATTTGGTATGATGCTAAAGGGGTCCTTAGATTTGATGTGGTTGCATCAGGAGTTTACTGATTTAAAAAAGGCAAAGTTGGATTTTGATGCAGCTAAAATTGATGTGGACATCCTGGACCATTTAAAAAGGCCATTCTGTCTTGATCATCCTTTATTCCTTTACTAGGAGGTATATCGATCATAGGAGAAGCTGTATTGCTATGATTATTCAAGCTACTTGCAAGCTCTTAATGGAAATCTGATACAGAGCTGTATAAAGTTAAGCTCTGCACCCTCCCTTGCCAGAGGCTGGTAGTCAGAGATGGGTAAGTCCTTCTTGCTGGCTGTCAACCTATGGCAGAGTATACTTGGAGAAAAATATATCTCGAAGACGGGCAAGGCTTGTCTAATGGAAGGAAGTGACCTAAGACAGACACAGTTATCATGTGGGTCTGAGGGACACTTTATATTATAAAGAAGGAGGAATTGTGGGGGCCCACAGAGACCCCAGCTTGTGGCTTGTTTTCATCTTGACTCAAGTTCAGAGAGTCTGAGCTTGTTTCCCTTCTGTGAGGCTACATAATAGGATGTTTTGGTCAAAGGTGTGGTTACCAGTTGTCTTTTACTTCAAGGCCTGTTTATAGGATGCTTTGCTGTAAGGCATGGTCACCAAATGTCTTGAGTACTAAGGAGATGTTTACACTTAACTGTACGTTGTACTTTGAACCATGATGTCCTTGAAAGGGGAAGGTCTTTTTGCCCCGCTTTGCTTTGGGGTATATAAAGGCTGTGAGCAATAAAATTAATGTCTGCAGTATTGACCCAGAACCTCCTGAAGCTATCCTGTGTCTGTCTTTTTCTTCATCTACGTCTACATTTCATAGCTAGCATTTCCCAACTCCACACTCTCCCCTTCAGAACCCGTTCAACAGGTCGAGCTGGACTCGACAGAACTACCCCTGGGCCCTAAGAGCAGTTGCAGTTCCACAGGGTTGGCCACTCTGACCCATGGGTTTGAAAATCGTTGTGTCCCTAATGAATGGGAGATTGCTCTCTACTGCATTCTACCCAAGATGCACTGGGAAGAGGGCAATGAGATCCAGGGACCCCACTCCCCCAGGGACCTCACCTCCAAGTCCATCTTCAAGGTAAGCACATAAGTGGTCCTGGCCAAGGTGTGGTCCCATCCATCACTGGCCCATCCTTGTGTTAGCTCGGGTCTTCCCCACACTGTGAAATCCCTTTCCCGGAGAGACAAGCTACCCCTCTGTCACACTGTTCCCTATATGAGATTCCTAGGGGAAAATTCCAGTTCCTTGAGGTACCTTGTTTCAACAGTTGAGATGGCCAGAGTGAGGGACACAAGCATGTCCTCATTCTTCCAAGCATGCCCGTTACAACACCACACCCAAACCTGAGCAACTTCCTGGCATTGCTGTGGCCTGAGACTCATGCTTTGGCCATTTTGGCCAGTGCTCCAACATCCTGAAAATACCAGCCACTGAGAACGTGAACACTCTCAGGGTAATCTAGAGGCTCTGGGTCAGGAGGCTCCTTCCCATTCTTCTGCATCTCGAGACAAAGAGATTCTACTGGTTCTCAAGTACCCTAGACTGTGTTAGCAGACACATGTGTCTGATTGTGACGGCTCGAACTAGAGACAGGATTAAAGAGTTTGAAAATAGAAGCCAAACTAGTGGTGGTGGTGGCGGCGGCGGCGGCGGCGGCGGCGGCGCACACCTTTTGATCCCAGCACTGGAGAGGCAGAGGCAGGATCTCTGAGGCCAGCCTGGTCTACAGAGTGAGTTCCAGGACGGTCAGGGCTACAGAGAAACCCTGTCTCAAAAAACAAACAAACAAACAAACAAACAACCCCCCCAAACCCAACAAAACAAACAAGAGTCTGAAAATAGGGAAGACAGGAGTGGGCTGGTGAGATGGTTCAGCGGGTGAAGGCACCTGACACCTGAGTTTGATTTCCAGGACCCACAAGCTTGAAGGAGAGAACCAGTTCGTGCAAGGTGTCCTCTGACCTCCACCCCACAATCCTCCCAATAAATAAATTATTTAAATTAATAATTATGTTAAAAAATAAAGAAAAATTATTTACTTAAAAATATAGACCATAAATACACCCAGAAAACACCAGGATGTGTAAGGACTGGCCCTTGCCACCATAACTAAAGGGGAAAGTGTACAAGGCAGGACTCTGAGGACATGCACCGTGTCCTGCAGTCCTACGGCTATTTCAAAAGATGTTTTATCACCAAGGAAAACCCACCTCTATGAAGCGGTCCTCTCCATTACCTCCCCTCCACATAGCCCCAGGAAGCCACTAAGGTAGCCTCTGTTTCTGTGGGTGCCTCTTCTGGACTTTTCCTACATGGCGCATATGGCGGTGACCTTTCATGGCTGCTCTCTTCCGTGGAGCATGTTGTTCAGGTTTATTCATGCTGGAGCATATGTCAGCACTTTATTCTTTTTGCAGCTAAATAACATCCCCTGTTTTAGTTTTGCATCCTGTAGCTCTGATAAAGAACTCTTACAAAAGCACCATAAAGGAGAAAGGTTCCGGGTCACAGCCAGTCGGTCATTTGGGGGAACAGAGGCGGCAGGAGCCTGAAGCAGCTGGTTCGTTATATCCACAGCCAAGCGCAGAAAGCAAGGACTTGATGCACACACGCTAGTGCTCAGCATTTGACGCAGTTCAGGAGCCCCGCCCAGGGGATGGCCCCGCCCAGGGGATGGCCCCGCCCACAGTTAAGATGGGTCCACCCACATCCATGAACTTCATCAGACAGTTGCCACAGACATGCTCAGGGGCATAGGTGTGCTGGAGGCTGCCGCTGAGGTGTCAAGCTGACAGTCCATACTATCACACTCCCTCAGGGACAGACAGACTTCACGCTTTTGTTTATTCATTTCCTTCCTTCCTTCCTCCCTTCTTTCTTTTTTTTTTTTTTTTTTTCCTTCCTTCCTTTCCTCCCCTCCCTCCCTCCCTCCCTCCCAACCTCCTTCCTTCCTTCTTCTTTCTTTTTTTTCTGTTTTTTTCCAGACAGGATTTCTTTGTGTAGCTTTGGAGCCTGTCTTGGAACTCGTTCTGTAGACCAAGCTGGCCTCGAACTCACAGAAATCCCCCTGCCTCCCGAGTCTGGCCTATTCGTTTCATTCTTTGGTGGACATTGAGCTGATCTTACTCTTTGGTGATTGTGAACAGCATAGGTTTTTGTTTTGTTTTTGGCCCTGTGCACCGCACCCCACCCACCCCACCCCCACCCCACCCCCACACAGTGGCTGGAAGGCGCAGGCCAAGGATGAACCGAATATTAGTCATTTCTATTTCCTTCCTTACATAACGGTCACTTCGCAAAGGCTTGCAGATGGTGGGCCACGGGGGTGCAGGGAGGCAGCAGCCGAGGAAAACCAGAAGTGGGTGGACAAAAACGGGCTGTTTTCTATCTTTTGTGCTTGCAACAGTGAGTCGAGGTAGCTGGAGAGAGACGTGTTTCTTCTGCCCAGGTCTGCGGAAGGAGGCTGGCTATCATCAGACAAAATGACATGGTAAGATGTTGGGAGATGTGCCGTAAATCAAAGCTAGGTGGGAAAGGCAGGATCCACCTACTAGGATGAGCTCCTTAGAGCAGGTCATTAAAATCCAATTGTTTTTCACATTAAATTGCTGAAGTTAGGAGGAACCTATTTTAAATAAAGAGAAAATAGAGCGAGGGGGTAATTTCCTTTTAATTGTTGATACAATTCGGAATAAATTAAGCTGCAATTAAGTCCCTTTACTTATGAGGCGATGGAGTGTGGACGCTCCGTGGGGGCCTCTTCAGCCCTTTGAAAATAAGACCGCTTTGTTTTCCGGATGGTTCTCTGGGGAGCGCCCAAGTGCTTCGCGACTTCGGCTGCTTCGGCGCGCCCTCTAGTGGCCAAGTGTGGAAGGTCCGGCAATTGCTCTCTTCCAAGAGGGGCTGGTGACTTCAGGAAGAGGTCTGCAAACTAAGCCCCCAACCCTCGGCGACACACACTTTTTAAAAAAAAAAAAAATTATTTTATTTTTTTGAGACAGGCTCTCTCTTTGCAGACTAGACTTGTCTTGAGCTCATGGTTTTTCCTGAAGCTGGGGATGTAGCTCAGGTTTTAGAGTGCTTGCCTCGAAAGCACAAAGCCTTGTTTGCATCCTGGCCACCTCACCCTGTGGTGGTTTGCCTGTCATTCCATCAAGAGATGAAGGCAGGAGGTCAGAATATAGACCCCTCAGACATATAGAAACTTCGAGGCCTCTTGGATAAAGGAAAGGAAGGGGAGGGGTGTTGCTGTGGGATGGTCTGTATGTCAAATTGCTCTGATTGGTCAATAAATAAAACACTGGTTGGCCAGTGGCCAGGCAGGAAGTAGGTGGGACAAGGAGAGAGGAGAATTCTGGGAAGTGGAAGGCTGAGGCAGAGAGACACTGCCAGCCGCCATGACCAGCAGCATGTGAAGATGCCGGTGAAGATGCCGGTAAGCCACCAGCCACGTGGCAAGGTATAGATTTATGGAAATGGATTAATTTAAGTTGTAAGAACAGTTAGCAAGAAGCCTGCCACGGCCATACAGTTTGTATGCAATATAAGTCTCTGTGTTTACTTGGTTGGGTCTGAGCGGCTGTGGGACTGGCGGGTGACAAAGATTTGTCCTGACTGTGGGCAAGGCAGGAAAACTCTAGCTACAAATGGCGCCCAACGTGTTGGCAAAAGTTTCTACCTAAAACCTGAGAAAAGATTCTAAAATGGAGCTAAAAACAGTTTCCTAATTGTCTCTCTCAAATGAGCGGCAGCCTGCCGGTTTGAGCTACAGGCGGTTCCTAGCGTATGAGCTCGGTCTGCAGTATGGCGGGAATGAGGCCTCTGCAAGTGGCACATTAAGCTGCGTGGTGGATTTAGCCTTTACTAGTACAAAACAAAAAGAGGTTTCTGGGCTACACGCTGCTTTGATAAAAGCATAGACCCAGGAGGGCTCCCAGAGCTGGCGGTAAACATACCACTGCCATGTTGGGAAGCTGAAGTGGGAGGAGCCAGCAGCCACAGCGCTGTTTCAGGCTTAGAAGGCTGCAGTTTAAAGCAATAGGCTCAAGGTAATATAAAACATAAGCCACATAGAGATGGCTACCACACAGAGAATCTGGATTATGTTCTCTTTGATATTCGTAACTGAAGAGAAACATTTGATTACAAAAGCTGTTGAGTTATGCCAAAATGTGTATTTTAAAGGTACCTTAACTTCAAAATTTGGATGTAAGGATATGTTGCTTTGGAAAGGAGGCTCTGCTTTTGTTTCCACAGAAAGCCAGAGGCTATGGATTTGTTCCAGATTAAGATACATCAGGTTTGACCAGCCAAGACCATCTGAAAGGTCTCTGATGACACCATGGCCCAGATGATCCAACATCCAGAATCGTTTCAAGGCAACTGGCTCAGACGATACGGTCTCATGGACTACTCCATGATCCTAAAATTTTCTTTGTGTCCCCATAAGATACAGCGCCCCCCTCCAGCAGGAAGTAGTAAGAAAAGCTACGCCCAAATTCCCAAATATCTCAAGCTGACTTTGGAGATGTGTAAAAGTTAAAACCTCCCTTTTAAAAAAAGAAAGGGAAGTGCTGTGGGACGGTCTGTATGTCAAATTGCTCTGATTGGTCAATAAATAAAACACTGGTTGGCCAGTGGCCAGGCAGGAAGTAGGTGGGACAGGAGAGAGGAGAATTCTGGGAAGTGGAAGGCTGAGGCAGAGAGACACTGCCAGCCGCCATGACCAGCAGCATGTGAAGATGCCGGTAAGCCACCAGCCACGTGGCAAGGAATAGATTTATGGAAATGGATTAATTTAAGCTGTAAGAACAGTTAGCAAGAAGCCTGCCACGGCCATACAGTTTGTATGCAATATAAGTCTCTGTGTTTACTTGGTTGGTCTGAGGCTGTGACTGGCGAGTGACAAAGATTTGTCCTGACTGTGGGCAAGGCAGGAAAACTCTAGCTACAGGGTGTCCTCTTGCCTCAGCCTCTGAGTACGATGATTACAGAGCCACCATTATGTCTTCATCACATTTGAACTGAAATTCTGCCTCAGCATGAGGCACTGGGTGGGGGGGGGAGGGGTCTTTAAACAAACTGCTTTGTTTTTAAATTTTTTTAAAAAAGAGACTCATGTTGCTCCTTGAGCAGTCTCAGGTAATCCAAGCTAGCCTCAAACTCACTACGTAGCCGAGGATGTCCCTGAACTCCTGATCTTGCTGCCTCCTGATTCCTAGGGTGACAGACAGGTGCCACCATGCTGCCCTGCTGTCCTTTCGATTTATTACTTGTTATTTTATTTAGAAGTTTTCATTACATTCATCTATTCGTTTTGTGTGTCCAGGCTAGGGATACAGCTCCATGGTAAGGCCTGTGACCAGCATGCATGAGTGTGGCTTGAATGAAGATGGACCCCACAGGCTCCTGTATCTGAACATTTGATCTCCAGTTGGTGGTACTGTTTGGGGAGATTATGGAGCCTCTAAGGTGGAGTCTTGCTGGAGGAAGTATGACGTTGGGCTCCCTGAGGGAGCTGTTAGAATCCAAGCAACAGGGGGGCAGGTTTGAGGATTTATAGTCTGACACTACTTCCTGTTCTCGCTCTCTTTCTCTCTCTCTCTCTCTCTCTCTCTCTCTCTCTCTCTCTCTCTCTCTCTCTCTCTCTGTCTCTCTCTCTCTCTCTCTCTCTCTCTCCTTCTTGTGTGGACCAAATTTGATGATCCAGCTTCCTGCTCCTGGTATGTGCCATGCCTTCCCCACTGCGATGGACTCTTTCTCTCTGGACAAATTCTTAAGATGCCTTTGGTGATATATTTTGTCACGAATACACCAAGACCCTAGGTTCTATCTCCAGGATTGTGCCCCCCTCCCCACCCCCAAAAAAACCCCTAACTCAAATGTTCTTGTGATGGGGAGGGAGGTGTGTGCCATGGTGCACAGACGGAGACAGAGTCTATTAATGTCCTTTTTCTTTTCTTCTTTTTCCTCTTTTTTGGGGGGTGGGGGATGGGGAGGCCCTCCCTGTACAGCTCTGGCTTTCCTAGAACTCACTATGTATATTAAAGGCACGGGTCATCACGCCTGTCCTTGGACCACGTGGGTCCCAGGAATCAAACTGAGGTGGTCAGGCTTGGTGGCAAGCCATCTTGCCCCTCCCCGCTTAAATCCCATACTCTGAGTTACATTTTGCACACCATTAGGCTCTTGCCGTTTTTCTCTTTGGTACTGAGGATGGAGGCCAGGGCCTTGGACAGGCTGCGCACACATTTTGAGTCTGAGCTACACCAGCCTCATCACCAGCCTCTCTGTGTAGCCTGTGCTGGACAGTATCTTGGGGCACATCCAGACCCACTTCCTATTTTCCGACAGCTGGGTCCATTTTACATTTCATTAACCAGTCCCTATCAATGCCACTTACGTCACATCCTCCTTAAATCACAGCAGTGAAGCAATGAAACCCTTCGCCTCATTGTCTTCGAATATCTGCTCCTGGCAGCAGAAAAAGCAGTCGAGGACAATGTGACAATGTTAGTGCCCCCCCCCCCCCCCCACTCACTGAGCACCACCTGGTTACTGGGCTGGGAGCCGAGGCTAGAGACCCACAAGCTGTGGGCCCCAGGTGAGGGAGCCTGCGGTGTGTTCCAGCGAGGAACCCTTTAGGAAATGAACGGTGGAGTACCCTGTGCACAAGCCAGAGCAGCAAGTGTCCCGTGGAAACACAGGCATAGGAGAAACGAGGACGGCACCCAGGAGGAGGCAACCACCGCTAGAACAAGGCAACCTCCGTACACAAGGAGGGGGAGGGGGAGGGGGAGGGGGGGGGGAGGGGGAGTGTTAGGTGGTAACCAGAGAGGAGGAGGGGCCAGGTAACTCAGACCTTTCAGTTATTCCAGGAAGTTTAATCTTGTGAGTCTTGCTCTTGAGAGTGAGATCTGAGAATCCTGCCTGCACCCTCAGGAAGCAAGTGTCTTTATTTAACAATGAACTTCTGAGAACGCACCCGACCAGATGCCTCTTCTCTGGAGGTGATTCTTGAGTCCTATGGTTACGAGTGTATGTGTGTGGTGTGTGTGTGTGTAGTGTGTGTATGTGGTGTGAGTATGTGTGTAGTGTGTGTAAGTGGTGTGAGTGTGTATGGTATATGTGTGGTGTGTATATGTGGTATGAGTGTGTGTGGTGTGAGTGTGTGTGGTGTATGTGTGGTTTGTGTGGTGTGTGTGTATGGTGTGAGTGTGTGTGGTGTGAGTGTGTATGTGTAGTGTGAGTGTGTGTGGTGTGTATGTGGTATGTGTGTGGTGTGAGTGTGTGGTGTATGTGTGTGTGTGTTGTGTGTGTGTTGTATGTAATGTGTATGTGGTATATATGTGTGTGTTGGGTGTTGTGTGAATGTGCGGTGTATATGTGTGTGTACTCTGTGTGTGTGTGTGTGTGTGTGTGTGTGTGTGTGTATTGTATGTCATTGGGCACCCTGGGCTGTTTCAGAGTCACTGAAGTCTGGAGACTCTGCTGGTGGCAGTTGTAATTGCATTATTTCATGTAAGATGACCTCTTTTCTTTTTGGTCTGGGGTGGAACCCAGGCTCTGTGCATGCCAGACAAGCCCTGGACACCAAGCTGTGTCCCAACCCAAAGGCATTATTTTAAAACAATTCCCGTTACCAAGTATCAAAGTTTATTTTAGTCATTCCCAAGGGAATCTTTTTTTCCCCTGGGGCGGGGGCAGTTTCCAAAAGCAGTTGAATGACAGAGTTTTTGTATTAATTAGGAAAAGGATGCAAAATAAGATTGCCAAGCAGGTGTTGGTGTGAGCCTGTGGCTCTAGTTTCTCAGGAGACAGGACTGCTAGAGCCCAGGAGATTGAGTCTAGCCTGGGCTACAAACTGAGACCGAATCTCACGTTTTCCTTCCTCTGTCCATCTGTCTGTTTTTCTTTTTTCTTTTTTCTTTTCTTTTCTTTTTCTTTTTGAGACAGGGTTTCTCTGTAACCCTGGCTGTCCTGGAACTCACTCTGTAGACCAGAATGGTCTTGAACTCAGAGGTCTGCCTGCCTCTGCCTCCTGAGTGCTGAGATTAAAGGTGTGCACCACCATGACTGATTTGTTTCCTTTCTTAGAAAAGGTTTATTTTTATTATTCTTAGTTATGTGTACGCCTGTGTGTCTGTGTGTGGAAATGTGCGTGAGTGCATGTACCCTGGAGGCCAGAGGCATTGGCTTTCCCTGGAGACAGAGTTGCAGGTGGTTGTGAGCCGCCTGTCGTGGGTGCTGGGAACTGGACTCTAGTCTTCTACAAGAGCAATACACACACTCAGCCATGGAGCTGTCTCTCCAGCCTCTCCAAATAGCTCTAAGTCATAACTGTCAGATCTGGTGTGTTAAATTTTGACATGATTGTAGCTGGAACTACAAGCCATGTTTGGGGTTAGCATCATTAATGGGCTAGAAAAAGTACAATTTAGGCTGGGTTTGAGGTGCTTGCCGGACATCTTGGCATTGTAGTTGAGGCAGGAGGATCAAGAATTTGAAGCCAGCCTAGACTACACAGCAAGCAATCGCTTCAAAAGAGTCATAACGTCTCTGTATTCATGGTCTTGTAGGTTGTCAAGGGGCTTCATTCAATCAGTTGTAAATTGTCAAACAAAATCCTGTGGCAAAAGGTACAAGGTACATCTCAGGCTATCAAGATGGCTCAGTTCGAGAAAAATGTTGCCATGTAATCCTGAAGACCTGAGTTCAATTCTCTGAACTCACAAAAAAATGGAAGGAGAGAACTGATTTCATATTATCCTCTGACCTCCATATTTGTGCCATAGTGCATGCACATACACAGACACAGACACAGACAGACATACAGACACACAGACAGATACACACACACAGACACGTAGACACAGATACACACACACACACACACACACACACACACACACATACATATACACACACACACACACTTAAAAACAGCTACATTATTACCAAGAGTAGCTGAGGGCCAACCGAACAGGCTGATCTGTAAAAGCTCTGGCCAAGGTGTGAGCTAACCTTTACTACAAAGAGTCAGAGACTAATTTCATCTTTGTTCTGTGCATGGAAGGAACAGAGACATAATGACACACATGGCTGTGCTTCCAGAAAACGTTCTTACTAAGTCAGGAGTGGTGCTCCAGGGCTGTGACCCTAGCACCCAAGGGGGAGCCAGAGGGTCGAGTTTCCCGGACAACCTGGGCTGTCTTGTGACACTGTCAGAGAAAGAATGAAGCAGGCTGTGGGGGTTGGGGAGAGCAACAGAACTTTATCAGAAAGATGGAAAAACAAATTTGGCTTGTAGCCATAGTTGGTTAACTCTGTTTGGCTTAATGTGTAGTAAGTACCTAACAATTACTTTCAAATGGCAATTTCAAATCAGTTCATTTTTATGGCTTCGCATACTGCAGGCAATGGAAATTAGGGAGTTTTTAACGGTCAGTACTTTAAAATACAGTCTTATCATCCAGCATGGATGTTATGGGTTTGTTTGTTTGGTTTGTTTGTTTGTTTTGTTTTTTTTTTTTTTTTTTTTTTTTTTTTTTTTTTTTTTTTTTTTTTTTTTTTTTTTGAGACAGGGTTTCTCTTTGTAGTTTGGTTCCTGTCCTGGATCTCACTCTGTAGACCAGGCTGGCCTCGAACTCTGCCTCCTGAGTGCTGGGATTAAGGATTTTATGTTTTATGTATGTTTGTTGAAGAAATGAATAGCCAGGCATGGTGGCTTGTCTCTTCAACCAGAGTGGGAGATGGGGAGGGGAGAAGGATGTTGAGTTCAACCGCGAACAAACCAACATCACCCAAACCAACTAAACTACTCCCTCCTCCGCCTAACCTGGCACCACACGGCATTGATATTCCCAAGTCTCCCAGCAGGTGGTGCAAGAGGCTAATTCACGGCGGAGCATTCCCGAAGCTTCAGACCACTGGTGGATTTACCTTTTGAAACATTGCTTTTACGAATCACCCCACAAAGTCTGTGCAATGACTTATGTTGACAGCACATTAAAAATATTCTGGGGGGGGGTCCCTTTAAAATTCATCAAAGCGATTTGGCTTGTTCTTGACTAGCTTTCCTGAAGCCTGGGCTTGTAATCTCAGGAACCAGGAGGTGAGTGAGGCAGGGAGATCAGAAGGTCAAAGTCATCCTTAGCTGCAGAGTGAGTTCTAGGCCAGCCTGGAATATGAGACCCTGTTTTTTTTTTTTTTTTTTTTTTTTTAAAGATTTATTTATTTATTATGTATACAGAAGAGGGTGCCAGATCTCACAGATCTCATTACAGATGGCTGTGAGCCACCACGTGGGTGCTGGGAATTGAACTCAGGACCTCTGGAAGAGCAGTCGGGGCTCTTAACCTCTGAGCCATATCTCCAGCCCCCCCTTTTTTTAAAAGATTTATTTATTTATTATGTATACAACATGTATGACTGCAGGCCAGAAGAGGGTACCAGATCTCATTACAGATGGTTGTGAACCACCATGTAGTTCCTGGGAATTGAACTCAGAACCTCTGGAAGAACAGTCAGTGCTCTTAACCTCTGAGCCATCTCTCCAGCCCCAAGACCCTGTTTTAAAATAAAAAAGACAACTCGTCAAAAAGTGGAAGCATGCCAGGAGGTGGTGGTGGTGGTGGTGGTGGTGGAGGTGGCGGCGCACGCCTTTAATTCCAGCAGTCAGGAGGCAGAGGCAGGTAGATCTCTGTGAGTTCGAGGCCAGCCTGTTCTACAGAGCGTGTTCAAGGACAGGCAGGGCTACACAGAGAAACCTGGTCTCAAAAAAACCAAAACAAAAAACAAAAGAAAAAGAAAACTAGAAACACGTAATGAATGGTTCCTAATGTTGGAAGATTACATCAGAGGTACTGTTGTAGATTTGTGGGTTCAGTTCTTTAGGAGAGTGGACCTGTCAACAAAGGTGGCTTCCAAAGTGCCCTCTAGGCACAAGAGCGTCCCTAGAGGAGGAATGGTGAATCCCTGACTATACAGGGGCTCAGATTGTGGAAATTAAGCTGGGTGTGGCCAGTACCTGCAGGTCCAGGACTCTGGATCCCTTGAACCTGGGAATTGAGATTAGCTTGGGTGACACATTGAGACTCCATTTCAAAAAAAAAAAATTACAGTAGTGATATTTATGTTATATGTTTTTGCCAAAATAAGTTAAAAATAATTTCTAAGAATGTATTACCTTACAGGTCTGGAGCTCAGAAGTCCAAAGCAGGGCTCATGTGCTAAAATCCCTGTTGGGAGAGATGTGTGTTCTCTTTGCAGGTTCCGGTGGTACGGTGGTTTCCACCTGTTTATATTGTTAGTAGAATGCACACACACACACACACACACACACACACACACACACACAATAAGGAGGGTAGACATAGTGCACACCCCTTTAATCCCAGAACTTGGGAGGCAGAGAGGCAGGAGGATCATTTGTGGGGTTGATGCCAGCCTGGTGGTCTTCATAGTGAGTTCCAGGCCAGCTAGGGCTGTAGAGTGAGACCTTGTTTCAAAACAACAAACAAACAAACAACAAAGTAGAGAAGCAATTGATGAATGTACCTTCTATCCTCCGTACCCAAGTACACATGTGTGTCTGCACCTGACACTCATGTGCACACAAGCATGAAAACGTACAGACACAGGAAACAAACTTTTGGAGCTGCTGAGATTTGAAATATTCATTACGCCAGACTAACCTAGTCCACTTTGCCTGATAGAACTTGTAACAGCAGAAATAGGGAAATTACAGTATGTTTAAAAAAACAGCCATGAGCGCAGCTCACGACATGGCTCAGAGGGAGGAGGTGTTTGGGCCACATCACCCCACCTGGTCTGTGTAGTAAGTCCTGAGACTGAACCCAGGACCAAGTGTTGCTAGGCAAGCGCTCTCTGGACTGAGCCACGCCCAGGGCCAGTTTTCACACGTCCCGAGTGGAGACTTTGTCTGCTCCAGTCCGGTTGGCGTTCATCTGTCAGCTAGACTGGGTGGTGTAAATTGGCGTTGCCCTCAGGTGGCTTTGACAGTTTATGAGGCCGAGTCTGGAGGCAAACACAGGACTCGTTAGGTGAGGACAGTGAATGAGTAAGGCAGTGGAAACAGCTTGCCCAGTGTGCTGTTCAAGCCCTTCGGGAGCACAGAGTATAATTAGGAGTCGTCTTGATTGAGAAGGGAGATGGCGAACTGATCAAGGTTCAGGCCGCCCCCTGCCACCTCCGCCGCTCCTCATGGCTCTCCCCTTAGTTACTTCCATAAAGGATTTTTGTTTGTTTGTTTTTGTAGCAAGTGCCGGCTACCGAGCTACAATGCCGGCCCTTGTCATATTGTCTTTGAACCCTCACCCGTGGCTCTGGCTTGGTGTGGGGTAGGTATTCAGTAAGCATGATTCAGAAAAAGCCTGTTTTTGATAATAGTTATCATAAAATATTTATTTTAAAATCATCACACAGCAAGAGTGACCTTTTTGGAATGCATATCTATGAATTTTAATACACGGAGAGATTTCTTTAGTCACCCCGAGAAAATGAACAGTTTCATGCCTGCTCCCGACTTCGTTTTGTTCCCTTCATGATTACAGTTACCCCCTCTCTCAGTTCCTCGTATAGTCTATGCTAGCATAGTGTTGTCTTTTTAAGAATGTCACAGAGGGGCCATCAAGACGGCTGAGTGGGTAAAGGTGCTTGCCACCAACCCTGACAACCTGAGTTTAATCTGGAACCCCGAGTGGTGGAAAGAGAGAACTGACGTCCATAGCGTGCCAACACGCGTATGATAAACTAGTGTCGTAAGAATAGGATGAGTGCCGTGGAGGTGGAGGGTGTGGGTTAGTGAAAGAACGCTTGTCTGACACGCTGTACGCCCCGCTTCAACCCCGCAACACCAAACAACCAAAAGAAGACTCAGTTTCTTTCTGTTGCTGAGTAGCACTTAGCACATTTTTTTTTTTTAAATTTTTGAGGACCTACTGTGTGCTGGGGCAACGTGCCAAGTCCTAAAGGTATAACAAAAGACAGGCTGGCCTTAATGGATGGATAAAGAAAATGTGTCACATGTACACACCTATGTGGACTATTATTCAACCATAAAGAATTGAAATGATGTTTTCTGCAGTAAAATGGATGGAACTGAAAAAAAAGCCAGACCCAGAAAGAAATATTATATATTTTCTGTCTTACATGGAATTGGTATTAAGAAATAAACAAAACAGGCTCCAGGAGTGGCAACACACACCTTTAATCCAGCATTCAGGAGGCAGAGGCAGGTTGATTTCTGTGAGTTCAAGATCAGCCTGCTCTACACACAGAGTTCTGGGCCAGCCAGGACTAAGAGACTATGTCTCGACAAGCAATGAAATGAAAAAACAAAACAAAATGAAAGACAACAGGAAGAACAGTATTTGAGGATGGGGGAACGGTAGAAAGGGGAGGAATAAAGGGACCAAGAGTCAGATCACTTTAATACAGGCTCATGCTGAAAAAGGAGGGAAATACTACAAACCCACTGTTTTGTACAAATGTTACATGTAATTTTTTTTTTTTAATGAAAAAGAGGGCTGTGAAGATGGCTCAGGGGGTAAAGGGTCTTGCTGCCAAGCCTGACGACCTGCGTTTGACCCCCGGACCTATCTGGTAGAAGGAGGGAATGGACTCCAGCGAGTTGCTGATTTCACAGAGTGCCATGGCAGCAGACATGTGCTCCCCACCCCCACTAAATGAATAATCATAAAGAAGAGGAAAGGAGCAGACGTGTTTCCTGTCAGCCTGAGGTTATAGGCCCTGATGGTGGATTTGTAAACCTCAGTCCTAAGGTCCCCAGAGCTCACGGAGCTCTGAGCTACTCCAGGTATGGTTCACAGGCTAAGAGTGACTGCATTCCCCAGAGACTGTTGGAAGTGCAGCCTCTCGGCTCCACCCCAGACCTTCAGAAGCACAGCCGCTGGACACCATCTCCAGGTAAATTCTGTGTCCGTTTTTGAGCTGCCAGCCCGATCTTGCCCTCCACAGCCCTGCAGAACCCAATCCATCCTTGTAGGAACTCACAGCGTCTGGGTTCTCCCTCTGACTCCTGGGCCAGCCCTTTCCAGTGGTAAGCAGCTCAAATTGTTTGCAGTTTTTCTTAGTCTAAATGAAAATTTGCTTTATTTAAGTCCCACTCTGCGGGACTAGTTCTGACTTTCAGCTTAGTCCAAAATACACCAGCTTCCTGTATCGCATAATCCCTCCTTGGTTATTTACAGAGCTGATGCCTCATCTCCAGGCTGCACACTCTCCACTTCCATAGACACTCTTCATATTCATGTATTTACCCACTTTGCATATTTTCATTTGTGTCCACTATATCTAGAATCCTAACTCAACCAACCTAAAGAAAAAAATAAAGTTAAAAAAATAGAGATTGTGGGGCTGGAGAGATGGCTCAGTGGTTAGCAGCACAGGCTGCTCCTCTAGAGGACCAGGGTTCAATTCCCAACACCCACAAGGCAGCTCACAGCTGTCTGTAACTCCAGTTTCAGGGGATCCATGGCACCGGGTGTGCATGTGGTGCTCATATACATGCATGTGGTCAAAATATCCGTACACATAAAATAAATAAATAAATCTTTAAAAAAAAAATAGAGATTGTGTGGCTGGAGAGATGGCTCAGTGGTTCAGAGCACTTGGTGATCTAGTGTGAGGACCCAAGCTTGGGCCCCAGCACCCATGTTGGGCAGCTCACGAATGTTTGGAACTTCAGCTACAAGAGATCAGACATCTTTTTTATGACCTTCATGGTACATCCACATACATGTGCTTATATCCTCACATAGATACTCACATAAACAATAGTGATAATAGTAATAACAACACAAAATTTAAAACATAGAGGCTAAAGTAGGTTCATTGGAATTGTGCTTCTGATTCTAAGATATAAATGATGGAAAGAAAATCTTGTGTGTGTGTGTGTGTGTGTGTTTTTCATTCTTGTTGTTTGTGTGTGTGTGTGTGTGTGTAGGCTGAGGGTGACCTCAGGTGTCTTTCTTAGTTGTTTTCCACCTCATTTTCTCTTTTTCTTTGTAAAAACTCTACAAAGTTATTTATTTAGAGTGGTGTGTGTGTGCATGCAGTGCATGAAGCTGCGAGCACACCACAGTGCACGTATGGAGTGTTGTAGAATATTGTTTTAAGGTGTGTTACTTTTGTTTATGTTGTATTTGTTTAACTCTGTGAGGCTGTGTTACTTTGCCTGTCTAAAACACCTGATGGTCTAATAAAGAGCTGAATGGCCCACAGCAAGGCATGAGAAAAGATAGGCAGGGCTGGCAGGCAGAGAGAATATATAGAAGGAGAAATCTAGGAAAAGAAGCAGCAGCCAGAGAAGGAGGAGACTTCAGGCACTAGTCACCCAGTCACCCAGCTACACAACAAGCCACAGAGTAAAAAACAAAGAAAGGTATACAGGAAGAGAAAAGGAAAAGCCCAGAGGCAAAAGACAGACAGAATAATTTAAAGTAAAAAAAAAAAAAAAAAAAAAGCTGGTAAGAAATAAGGCAAGCTAAGGCTGGGCATTTACAATTAAGAATATGCCTCCATGTGTGATTTATTTGGGAGCTGGGTGGGAGCCCCGCCCCCAAAAGAACAAAACCCAACAACAACGGTGGTCTGAGGGCAACTTTTTAGGAGTCGGTTCTCTCCATTCACCTTATTTGAGGTACAGTCTCTCCTCCCATCTCCCCATAGGAGTGCTGGGGCTGAGGTATAGACCTGAGGCACAAAATCCAGTTCTTTTACACGGGATCAAACTGAGGTCATCAGGGTTGAGAGGCAAGCACTCTTACCCACTGAATCATCCCTCTAGCCAGCAGTCTGCACTCTTACCTTATTTTTATTGTTTGTTTATTTATTTATTTATCTATTTATTTATTTAGAGATAGAGTGTCACACTGTACCTAGAGCTGACTGTCTAAAATGGTTTTCAGTGAACCCTAGGGATCTTCAGCACTGGGGTTATAGGCTCTGTGATGCCCCCAGCCTTTTTACAGTGGGGGAGCAAACTCAAGTCTCATGCTTATATGTGAAATATTTGATAGCTTAGCATCTCCTCAGCCCCTGGAGACACTGAATGTGCGTTTGCAGCATTTGAAGCCCTGAAGGTCCTAGGATTGAGGCTGTGTCTGATATGCTAGTGAGATGATTGGCGGCCTTGGGCTCCCAGGGAGCTCCAGGGTGGGGCTGTACAGTGGGGATACGAGGAAGAATTAGAGTTTAAACTTTTACAACATTTTGTTTGTTTGTTTATTGGTTTTTCGAGACAGGGTTTCTCTGTGTAGCTTTGCGCCTTTCCTGGCACTCACTTGGTAGCCCAGGCTGGCCTCGAACTCACAGAGATCCGCCTGGCTCTGCCTCCTGAGTGCTGGGATTAAAGGCGGGCGCCACCACCGCCCTGGCAAACTTTTACAACATTTTATTATTATTATTTTGAGACAGAGCCTTGCTGTATGGCCTGCTGACTAGGAACCGCTAGCTCTCCTGCCTCTGCTTCTGGAATTATAAATTGGAGGTTTGAGTCCCGTTCTCCGTCCTCTGCAGGGTGTGTGTGTGTGGGGGGGGTGGAGTTAGTTCAATCATTAGTTGGCAGTGATTGAAGTCAGCATGCCTGGTAATGGACCTTCCTAAATGGTAGGGCTTGGTGAACACTTGGAAGTGCTAAGAGGGTGGGTGGTGTGGGTGACTCAGTGACCATCCTGCCTCTCCACATTCCTCTCTAGTGTCCTCCATTAGGCTGCTCCTGAGTTACACCTTTAGAACCACAGTAACACCAGCCAGATCGCACTAGAATCCTGTGCACAGCGCTAGCAAGTTACCAAGCAGAGCCTGAAGGAAGTGTGGATATCCCGAAGATGGCCTTGATCTCAAGATTCTTCTGCCTCTACTTCCTGAGTGCTGGGATTACAGATATGCGCCGCTATGTCCGCCACATATTTCTGCAACAGGCTCCCCTTCCAGAAGGAAAGTTGAAATTTATTGAGCTCCCTGATGCCAATGATCCCAGAGCAGGATAAAAATCAATGGGGCTCAGCTGGTCTTGGGCCTCCTCCAAGGGCAAGGTGTGAACGAGAGACAGCTCTGTAAATACAATCCAGACAAACTCCTGGGCAAGGGCAGCCATGAGTCTTGCTACTTAGGAGGTTTTTAATTTTTAAAAATTTAAACAACAGTTAAATGGTTTCGTGCAGACCCCAGACTCTCTAGCTTTCACGCTGAAACAGCAGCCATGTCAAAGCACCTCTAAGCCCCTTAGACTTAGGGCGCCTATGTGCCCAATGCGCATGCTCAGTTACCATGGATGCGTCAGGCCAGCACACTGCCACTGCGAGCCTTGAGCCGTCACTCAGACATCTTGACGATGGTGAAATGGACAGAGGGCACTTGTGTTTTAGCTGTGGTAGCCACCTTCCAGACACCTGGGCTCCAAGCTCCTCAGTTCCAAGAGCCACGTATGGGCTCCTAACTAGACGAGAAGATGCGGTCCACACGAGACAAGTTTGTTCCCCCAAAGCCTTCATGCTGGGCTTTCTAGGTGCTGATTTGGAAATGTCAAGGGTTGCCATGTGTTCCCATCTTGACATTTTGGAGGAAGGTTTCTAAGCTTATTACTTAAACTAATGAAAAACAATGGAAAGAGAATGCATTTCTGTGGCGCACTATGCGGACAGCAGTAGACAGGCAGCCGCAGAAGGGCTTCCTTTGGAAAGTTTTTTTTTTTTTTTTTTTTTTTTTTTTTTTTTTTTTTTTTTTTTTACTTATCACTTACTATTTATTTTTAAAGTTTTATACACAAGGTCTTCTACAGCCCAGGCTGGCCTTGAACTCACTGTTGCTGAGGCTGACTTTGAACGTCTGCTCCTGAGTGCTGGGTTACAGGTGTGGGTCACCCTGCCCAGGTTGTCCTGTGCTATGGGTGGAACCCAGGACTCTACATGCTAAGTATGTACAGGCTGAGTTGTACCTCCGGCCCCTCAAAGATTTATTTTGAATTGAATTTTACCATGTCGAGAGCAGTGAACATGAGATTAGTCCTCTTTGCCCATAGTGATTTACCTCATCATTTTATTTGACGTTGTTTATAGACCATAGAGAAATAAATAATAAAAACAAAACAAAAACCCACAAACAAACAAACAAAAACCAAACAGATCTAAGAGTTAGGCATGACAGTCTAGCTTGGACTCCCAGAACTTGGGAAGCTGAGGCAGGAGGACTGTGAGCACTGGCTGCTCTTCCAGAGGTCCTGGATTTGATTCCCAGCAACCACACAGTGGCTCACAACCATCTGTAATGAGATCTGGTGCCCTCTTCTGGTATGCAGTCATGCATGCAAACAGAATACTGTATACACACTAACTAACTAAGTCTTTAAAACAAAAAACACTTTGGTGGGGGCTGGAGAGATGGCTCAGCAGTTAAGAGCACTGGTTGCTCTTCCAGAGGTTTCTGAGTTTGATTCCCAGCAACCACATGGTGGCTCACAACCATCTGTAGTGGGATCTGATGTCCTTTTCCACCATAAAGGCACACATGCAGAGTGCGCGCGTGCGCGCGCGCGCGCACACACACACACACACACACAAACAATAAAATCTTTTTAAAAAACTTGATTTATGACCTTCTGTGTTCTGTTAGTTAAAAAAAAAACTTTACAAAACTTCTTCCATTGGGCTGGAGAGGTGGCTCAGTGGTTAAGAGCACTGGTTGCTCTTCCAGAGGTCAAGGTTCAACTCTCAGCATCTACATGGTGGCTCCCAATGGTCCCCTCTGCAGTCCTCTGCAGGTGTCAGGCAGAGACGTGGTGCACAGACATGAAATTTGGCATAACCCAAACTGTATTCCTAGGTTACAGTCACTCATGCTTGGCTCTAGAATAAACTATCTCTTATTCCCTTTGATGACAGAGTGTGTTTTTGTGTTAACATAACAGGTTAGGTCATTTGCATGCGTGGTGAGAGCCCTGGCTTTGCCTTTTGTTTTTCCGTGGAGCCCAGAGTCTCACACAAGTGCTAGCATTTTACTATCCAGTTACAATCCTGAATGTAAAAACTAGCTATGGTTTTCTCCATCTGCTTCCATTTCCAGACATGTTCTAGCAGCATCCTCATGGTTTGGCACTCATGTTCCAGAGAGTGATCCAGTACAGGGCCCTCTGTAAGTCAGGACCACTTTGCTAATCAGGATCTGATCACATCACAGGCTGAGCTCTCCTGACCTGGCAGGGAGCCCTGGGTCCTGTCAGCCTGCTGCCACTGTCTGCAGGGCTCTTAGCTGGGGAGACAGAAGCCAAATGCCTCCCAAAGATCCTCGAAAATTAGTTTAGCACTGTCTGCCAGATTCAATGACTCAGAGGTGGTCAGGCAAGCCACAGCTCATTGGCGCTGAAGTTGGAACAAGAACAGTGCTGTCATGAATGCAAAGCAGGACAGGAGAGCTGGGAGGCAGGGCAGGCAAGGATCTTCAGCTTGCTTCTAGGGTCCTTTCCAGGTGATTGACAGTTTAGATTATAGAGGAGTCAGAAACCCTCAGGCAGTGGGAGTATAAGGTCATTGGTGGAGATACATCAATGGAGCGCCCTGTCCTGGCCACTTACTGTATGACCTTGGGTAGGTAGCTTAACTTCTCTGAGAGCTCCTCTCCTTGCCATTCAAAGGAGTGTGTGTAATAATAGTGACTGAGGTTGTTATGAGGATGAGTAAGACGATGCACATAGGTGCTAAGCTTAGCACTGAAGACATGTAGGAAGGCAGGAGCAAAGGTAACACTGAGGCCTGCAAGCTCCCTTCCCTTCTGTCTTAATCAGGCTTATCATTGCTGAGATGAAACATCATGACCCAAAGGAGCTCGGGGAAGATAGGCAGGGTTCATTTCATTGACACTTTCAGGTTACAGTCCATTTCTGAGGGAGCTCAGGACAGCAAACAGGGCAGGAATCTGGAGGCAGGAGCTGATGCAGAGGCCATGGCTTGCTTACTGGCTTCCTCCCCATGGCTTACTCAGCCTGCTTTCTTACAGAACCCAGGACCACCAGCCCAGGGATAGCACCACCCACCATGGTCTAGGCCCTCCCCTATCAATCACTAATTAAGAAAATGCCCGACAGCTGGTTCTTATGGAGGCATTTTCTCAATTGTGCTTCCCTTTCAGATGACTCTAGGTTGTGTCAAGTTGACATAAAACCAGCCAGCACACCTTCTCCCTCTTCTTTCTCCCTTCTCCTCCTTTTCCTTCCCCTCCCTTCTTCCCTTCCATTCTCTTCCCTTTGCCACACACTTTGGTCACAAGATTTGGAGAACTCAAACTGGTTCTGAATTGGAAACATCTCTCCTTGATGGCCAGCTTTCAATTCAAGGTGCTAGGCAGGCTATGGGGAGAGAGAAGATGCTGACAGCTTCACCCAGATGTGAACCTTGCCAACTAAAATAACAACGCACCTGTCAAGACAAGCTCACTCATACAACAGTGGCATGATGGTTGTAAGGGGTAACCAACAGCTTTCTGATTGGGTTAAGACCCACTAAACAGGAAGGAGCTCATCCTGGTACTATAAACCCAGCCAGGAACCTGTGGCTAGAGAGGTCATAAACCCTTGGAGAGAACCTACTATCATGCTGATATAGGATCCAGAAATCGTCTAAGTACTTACCCTCATCTGCATATCTTAATCCAGCTCCCACCTCTCATTAGAGATGCTTCTTTCTGCAGTGGACAGAGGCAAGCCCAAAGGACCACAGATGATCCAAGTGCAGAAAATAAGTGAGTCTCTGAATGGGACACTTATTTACACCCCTCCCCATGAGGCTCAGGGAACAACATCACAGAAGATGGGGAGGAAAGACAGTAGGAACCAGAAGTTGGGGGAAGACAGCTGTGCAACAGTGTCTTCCACACACAACAGTCATTTGCACTCTGGAACTCTTGGGAACCATGGTTGCCAATCTAGTCAATAATCCAGTATGGGGTGTTGGGGGTCCCCCAAGGCCCTACTCCCCATTGGAAAGCTACAGGCAGCCGAAGCTGGAAGGGGAGACAAAATCAGTTCAGGGGTGAGACCTCTGCTAGATTGCTCACACAGTGAACAGCCATGTGTGTATGTGTGTGTGTGTGTGTGTGTGTGTGTGTGTGTGTGTGTGTGTGTGTAACACTATTTGGATCCTATAAGTTATATATACCTACATACATAGACATGAAATTGGAAGGAGGATGTCGAAGGAGGGACACTGAAGGAGTTAGAGATGAGGGAGTGAAGGGTGGGTTTGATAAAAATAAAATGCATTCATGTATGAAAGGGAAATTTTTAAAAAAAATGTACCTGAGGCCACAAAGTGAGTGTGGGTGTGGAATTAGAGGATAGCTATTGGACTCAAGTCAGTACTGTTCCTCCTGATTTTCAGATCTACTGGAGTCAGAAACTATATAAATAAGGCAGAGGGAGCCTGAAGAAAAACATCTGGGGTTAGCCACATGGCCTTCACATGTACACACACATTCACACACACATGACTTTTAATTTCTTTTTTTGAGAATAGGTCTCTCTACATAGTCCTGGTTGTCCTGGAACTCACTATGTCGACCAGGCTTCCCTTGAACTCACAGAGATCCACCTGCCTCTGCCTCCTGAGTGCTGGGACTAAAGTCATGGGCCACCACACCCAGTCACACAATTTAAAAAATCCAGGGGCTGAGGATGTAGCTCAGGGAGAGTGCTTGCCTCATGTGCCTAAGTTTCTGGGTTTGACCCCCAACAGCACAACACAAACCCCACCCTGCCCAGAACAAAACATCACAGAAACTCAGCAAAGTAGGAAAATGGTGGTTAGCAGAGAATGGAGAAGAGCACATGAGCAACGGTTTGGGGGACTGAGAAGTGGTGGGGATCCATGCACAGCATTGGGGCTGTGTTTAACATTTTCAACCGACACTTAAAATGGTCATGATGGCAAGTACATTTAGTGTTCTTATTACCATTAAAAACTATGATTATCTAGCCAAAATGTCAGATGTCAAAAGTTTAATCATGGTCTATGTAAATGCCAAATGTACTATTTGTCTGTATGAATTTATTCTCCAATAAATAGTGTATTTTAAAAACTGTACGAGTCCTAGATTCTGTATTTTCAAACTGCCTAGGCATGATCTCAAAGGAAGCTTTATATATGATATCTATAAAATATTTCATAGCTGGGCCTGGTGGTACAGGCCTGTGTTCCTAGTTACTTGAGAGGCCAAAGCAAGATCACAAGTTCAAAGCCAGCCTTGGCTACAGAGGGAATTCAAGGCCAGCCCGGGCTGCAGAAGGAGTTCAAATCAAAGTTGGGCAATTTAGTGAGACTTCATCTTGAAAGAAAAAGTGAAACAAGAAATCTGGGGTGCAGCTCAGTGGAGGAGTGGAGGAGGTACAGAGGTCCTTGTGTTCACAGGTAAGTGTTAGGGGGAACAGAAGTTGTCTCTCCAAGGGGAGAGACATATGACCTGTTTTCTGCCCAGAAACCTGGGAATGGATGTGGTTAATAGCCTGGTGACCTCTGTGCCACCTGTGTGGCAGAGACCACACCAGATCCTCCCCCAGCCTCTTATTGTGAGATTGTCAATCTATAGAACACATCTTTATGAAAGATGTCTGTACTCTACGAGGAGTTTGGATGTAGTCATGTCTTAAGCTTTCCTGTGCACATGGATTGAGTTAACTGCCCCCGCTTGAGCCCTGAGGCTGAAACTGATTACTATCTAGTTGTAGTGTGTGCCTGGGCCAGGTGCTCTGTAGCCTGGAGCTGGAAATCCATTGTGGGAGGTGGGTACCTTAGATTCTATCTGAGGAGCACTTCCTGGGAGGAGGAGGACTCTGAGAATGGGCTTTCCAATAAGGCAGAAGCCTGCCCAAGGTGACTCAGGTCAGTCATATCATCGTCTCTTCTGGAAACTGGAGTGCTCAGAGCAAGCAAGAATGAAGGGCAGATGCTGAGGCACCAGGCTTGTGAAACCCAGCAGCATAGTCAATCCAGTCCCTGGATCCAGCCACTCTTTGATTTTGAAATAAGTGACACAAGTCAGTAGTTCCCTGCACTTTTGCAGAAGCCAGTTTAAATGTCATTGTAAACAAAAAGCATCACACAGCTCATCGAAGCCAGGTTTTCGAGTTAGGAAGCCAGACATGTCAACACTGAGGCCAGCACTTCCTCCACTGCACATATGAAAGGGCTGAGCCATGTCCTGAACATATGCTGTGTGTCCCCCAGACTTCAAGTGCAGGTGACTCAGTGGAGAGCACGTGACACCTGAGTGGACAGCCACAGCCTCCTATCACTGCTGGGAGGACGGAGGAGTCGCAGCCTGCTCAGCGAGGCTAGGTTCCTGGACCTTCACTCTCTCCAGTGTCAGTTCCAGGGTGCCCCGCCCCCCCAAATGGCAGACAAAAATGCTGCTGACAATGTCCTAAATAACAGCCTGGGCTCAGCTCAGGCTGGACCCTGACCAGGTTAACCACCAGGGTTACCATCAGGTAAGCAAGAATCCAAACTCAGCATTCCTCAGAAATCTAGCGAAGGGGGTTTCTGTTTGTCAGGAAAAGCCATTACTTCCCTTATCCACCCTCAATGGTCAACTAACTACCTTGGACAAAGGTCATCTAGTTCCTCATTAACCCAAACAGCCTGCAGCAGATCAAAGCCCTTCCACTGAATCCCAGGCTGCTCTGGCTCACACCTCTTCTTCATTGGTGACTGTCCTCATAAAACTGACAAGGCTTTGCCCACTGCCCACGGTTCTCTGCCCGCTAAGAAACAGCCCAGCAGTTTGATTCCCCAAATAAACTGTCTTCCTACCCACAGTGTGGTCTAGTTTTAGTGGTTTTTCTGAGCCTTTGCTTATATCCAGGATCTCAGGAAAATTTCATAAATGGGCACCTGCTCTCTGTTCAGGAGATGTTTTTTGTGTGTAAAGAGACCAGTGCAGCTGAGTCAGGTCTGGAAATTGGATGGGCTGACATACTCAGAAATGACTTGTGGGCAATCGCCAGAGTGGCAAATGTCACTGGGCTGATGACATGGCAGCAAGAAAATGCTTCCCCATTCCTCAATCTGCTACCCAAACAAAGCCTGTCTGGGGAGGGGCGGGGGATATTTTCTAAAGATCTTAGAAGAAATGGGATGGTGTTGCTCTATCTTGTTAGTATGAAGATTTGACTATTAGATACAAGACTCAAAATCACAGTGTGTGTGGGGTTGTGGTAGGAGATAGCTTGATGGACTTAGCGTCTTCTGCTCAAGTATGAGGACCTACCTGAGTATGGCTCCTGTGTAAAAGCTGGGTGCAGTGGTGGCCAGTTGGAATTCCATTGATGGGGAAATGGAGACAGATGGATCCCTGGAGCTCATTGGCTAGGTAGTTTAGCTGAATGGATGAGCCCCAGGTTTCTTGAGAGAACCCCACCTCAAAAAGTAAGATGGAGGGGCCAGCAGGACAGTAAAGGCATCTGCCACCAAGCCTGACAACCCGAGCTGAATTCTAGGAAATCACATGGGGAAGGAAGGAAAGTAACTCTTTAAGTTGTCTTCCACCCCCACATACAGCACACACTCCTCCCTCTAAAACCAATAAAGATTTAATTAATTTGAAGAAAAAAAAACCAAGTGAATGATAGAGACACTGGATGTCATCAAGTTTTGGCATTTACAAATGTACATGCACCCAAACACATGCATGAACACACACAATAAATAATGATTATAATACTTAATATTAACAAGATGAAAGTTTGTTTCTCTCCTCCGTGAAAGCTGCTGGCCTGTCAGCTCCACTTGTGACGTCATCAGAAGGTCAGGCTCTCTCCAGGCTGTTCTGCTGAGTCAGGACGCTGACTCTCGCAGGCAGGTTTCAAGGGGAGGCTTACATCTTTTAAGGGAGTACTGTCAAAGTCTAAAGGGCTCCTCTGTTAAAAGCACTTGCTGCTCAATCATGACTGGTCATATTTGGATCCTAGCTCCCATATAGGTCAGCTCACAAACATCTGTTAACTCTAGCTCCAAGAGATCTGATACCCTCTTCTAGCTTCTGAGGGTAGACATACATGCGTACATATACTCACATATATGTAAACACCAAACACACACACACACACACACACACACACACACACACACACACACATAAAATAATTGTCAAAAAAGGATAGATTGTGAGGTCTGGCTATTTTTGGTGTAAGATGTTTTTACTTTTTTGTAAGATTTTTTTTTAAAGATTTATTTATTTATTATGTATACAGTGTTCTGTCTGCACATATCCCTGCAGGCCAGAAGAGGGAGCCAGATCTCATTACAGATGGTTGTGAGTCACCATGTGGGTGCTGGGAATTGAACTCATGACCTCTGTAAGAACAGCCAGTGCTCTTAACCCTTGAGCCATCTCTCCAGCCCAAGATTTTTTTAAATAATAAAATTTATAAAATTAAAAATAGAAAAAGGAAGTTGGCCAAGTTCTTTTGGCCAGAACTTAGTTATGTGGCCACCTAGAGCCACAGTTGGTTCTTATTTCCAGCAGGTGCATGTCCAGCTGAGAAACTGGAAGCCCATTGCTGAAGATCCCAGACTCTCACCTCAGCACTCAAATGTTTTTGCCCAAGTTATTCATGAGAGTGTGTGGGCTAAGCATTCCCTCTCTAAGCTGTGATACCCAAAACCTGCAGGCATCAGCCAATGTCCCTTTGAAGTCCAAGTGGCCTCTGGCTGAGAAGTACTACTGTGGAGGGAGACACAGGACATATGGGCGACAGCTTTCTCTGCCAGGTTCTGGGATGTTCTTCTTTCTTTTCTCCTGTAGGCAGAAGAGGGTAACACTTTGGTGGAATACACACTTGGAAGCCAAGTGGAACGGACTCCAAATTCCATCCTTGGTTCTGTATGAACCATAATTCTTTCCTGCAGAAAAACTGGCTTGGTTGCTAGGTGCATAGAAACAAGAGTTGATAAGAATGTTCAGCACAGTTATGAGAATCCCTTCCCTGGAGACATTAAACAACGTCTTCTCCTCTCAACGTCCCAACAACAAACCATAGTATAATTCTACCAGAGCCTACTGTAGGGATCTGATGAGTTTACTGGGCTTTCTTGAGCATGAATGATGGGTTACTTTCAATTTTTTTTTTTGAGACGGAGTTTCCCTGGCTGTCCTGGAACTCACTCTGTAGACCAAAGTGGCCTCAAACTCAGAGATCTGCTGCTTCTGCCTCCCGAGTGCTGGGATTAAAGGTGTGTATCACCACACCTGGCTTACTTTCAGTTTTGTAGCTGCAGAGAAAACAAACATCAGTCCAGACCCCTAGATGGCAATAGAAGGATTTATTATTTCATAGGTCCAGTCTTCATGGTGGGAAGAAGTGGTGGGGCAGAAGAGTTCCCATCATGACGGCAAAGCAGGAGACAGAAAGACAGAAAGACAACAGAAAGATAGTCAGAAGGACAGAGACACAGAGAGAATGCCCGTGATGGCATGCTCCTGCCTTCTTCTTATTTCACCCAAGCCCCCAGCCTACAGGATGGTGCTGCCCATTCTAGATGGATCTTCCTCTTCCTTAGTCTTTTCTAGAAGAGCCCTTGCAGACACAGGTAAAAGCACACTTTATTAATTGCTTCCCAATCTGACCATCAAGATTAGCCAACAGGTTGGGGTGAGGCATCCCTCTGTTGGTTTGTGAGGTAAACAGATGTCCACTGCTGTCCTCCCACAATTGTCCTTAAGTATCTTCTGTATGTAAGCACCGGGTCAATGGCTTATCTCACTTCACACTCTCAACCACGTAATGAGGTATCTATTACCCCATTTTCCGCATGAACAAGTGGAGTCTCAGAACTTAGCCCCTTGTCTAGGATGGGTAGCCAGTTGTGCTGGCAGAGTAGGGATGCAACCTTTCTTGGAGCATCGTATTCCTACTCAGGGAAAGCATCTGCCAGTGCCACCACTAGCCTTTATTTACTGTTTTTGTATGTGTATGGTGTGTATGTGTAGGGAATAGAGGGCTGTAGAAGCCAGTCTATGTTTAGACAACATGGTACTGATATGGATATGCCACATGGATCAAGTTGGAAAAAAAAAAAAAAGGCAGACCTTTGATATCTGGGAAAACTAATGTAATCTTTTATTTAACTATTTCTGACAGCATGCTACTTTTGTGTGAGTCTGTATAAATAGGGCCTTTAGGTTAGAGGGGAGAGCTGTTACCTACCTTTTGTTACTTTCCTTTGCCAGTCTGCCTGTCTGGAGACCTGTGTACCTACCTCCATGTGGCCTATAGGTCGGTCTGCTGTGTGCTGGTGCATACCTCCCTAGTAGCCCATGTGCTGGTAAATAAGGTTTATAGATAAGATAGTCTTATCTGTCTATCATGCTTTGCATTCTCGTCAACCTCCCAGCCTCCTGTGGCTCTTCTCTGTTCCTGGTTTCAGAGCTGGGATCTCAGTGTGTGGAGGTGTATGTGTGCTAATGTGTCAAAGACAACTGCCCTTTTACCTTTTTGTAAGATCCAGGGATTGAACTCAGGTCACCAGGTCTGCATGGCAAACCTTGAGTTTAATCTAGTGGCTGGCTCTATCCCCTGATCCCCAGGCAAGTTTATTAGGGTACACAATATATCACCACACCTTGAACCATGGTTGACCTCAGAAACTCTTATGTAGCCAAGGATTATCTTGAACTTTTGATTCTTCTCCTTTTGCCTCTCAAATGCTGTGAATACAGACACATGTCATCTCGCAGTTTATGTGGTTTCTGGGTCTTGAACTCAGGGCTTCATGCATATTAGACAATTATTCTGCCAACTGAGCTGCAGCTCCAGGACATCACTAGCTCTTTTGATGTTTTTCTTTAATCTTTAGAAGCCTCTGGTTCTCCAAGACACATTACTGCCATCTGCTGGATCTGTCAAAGCAAAGACACAGATCCATGGCAACACTCCTGTAGATAGATGCGGGCTGACCTTGCACAGTGCACAACCCATGCAGCTTGGGAGCACTGGCCTCAATGTAGGGGACAGAAACTGCAGTCAGATGTTTATTGGATGGTAATTCAATAAATTACATGGGTTCCTGATTATGACCTTTGTGGCCTCTGGAATAGGTAAATGTTGGATGGTTGGAGTTAAGCGGTTTCGGTTGACAAGCACCAGGTCAAGAGAGAGTAAATGTTTTTCCTTGTCTTGCTTCTTTTGATTCTTAGGTTGGTTCTTGGTCCTTGGCTTTGTCACCCATGCAAAGAGTTGTTTTGAGGCCACTAAATGGGGTGCCTTTAAAATTTCTGTAGAGGATACATTAATGACATCTGTAGAGGGTGGCTTCATAATTACTATAGAGGGTACCTTCATGACATCTGCAGAGGGTGTCTTCACGACTGATGCAGAAGGTACCTTCATGACATCTGCAGAAGGTACCTTCATGACTGATGCAGAGGGTACCTTCACAGCATCTGCAGAGGATGCTGCCTTCATGACTGATATAGAGGATACCTTCATGGCATCTGCAGAGGGGGTATTCATGGCTGATACAGTGGGTGCATTCCTAGGAGGGTACAAGACTGGGTTGATGTTCTTTCTGAACCCATATGCCTGATCCATCAGTTGAAGCCTAGCTGTGGGATTTTCAGGAATATAGGTTTCTGTGGCCGCAGGGATAGGGACGTGTGGCTGTGGCTCTGGGTCCAGAATCTTCCCTGCTACAAAGGGACATATGTCTAGGCAGTAGAAGTTTTTAGCCTCAGGAAAGAAGTTCTCACAGTTCCCTGGGAGCTGCTTGGACAGTTTTCTGACCGAGTCCGGTGTCTTGAGGAAGGACCCCCTGGACTTGTTGGTCTTGGAGGATTTGTTGGTGGCTTTGGGGCCTTCTGAAGATGTCTGGAGCAGAACGTAGGTCACTGGCTTTGAGGCTGGGGCAATGTTCTTGGTTGTCATCATGGGGTGATGTCCTGTGACACGTTGGGTGGCTTCAGTCTGGGTCAGGGTTCACAGGAGGCAGTGGCTCATGGGTAGTTGGTGTGGTGCAGAGGTCCCTGGAGACACTGGCACTGAGGTGACCTCAGAGGGCACCCTATTCCTACAGGAAAAGAATTTCTGAGACTGGAGCAGGGATTCTAGGGAAACTCTCAGAAGGGAGGCTCTCCTTTTTCCTACTTCTCAATCATTTATCTACTGATTCTTGCATTTATTATGTGCTCACTCATTCCTTCACTTCTCATCTCCTTGTGGGTTGGTTCATATACCCAACCATTCCTTCTACATCATTAACTGACTCATACTTTCATTAATTAATCCAATAAATGCTGGTCCTGCTGGAACGGGAAATGTCTACAAAGGGTTATGTACATGCCAGGTATACTGACAAGGACTTAACACTAGCTTAAGGGCTGAGGAGATGTTCTGTGGCTCAAGGCTGGGGAGATGCTCTGTGGTTCAGGGATGGGGGTGGGGATGCTTGGTGGTTAAGAGCTATTGATACTCTTGCTGAGGACCTGAGTTCAATTCCTACCACCCAAATGGCAGCTTAAAACCATTTATAACTCCAGTTCCAGGGAACCTAACAATTCCTCTGGTCTTCATGGGCACCAGGCATGCATGCAATTCATGTACATACATGAAAGTAAAATGCTCACATACATAAAATGAAAATAAATAAATAAATCTTTAAAAAAATTCAGCTTAAGCCTCTTAAAATTTTCATGAGGGAAATGATTATTATAGACCGAATATCTGTAACCCTACCCTCACATTCCTGTTGAGGCTTGCATTTGAGAGGTGTTCTATAGCAATTTCTTCTGACCTGGAACATTTCATGTATCATGGAGGTAAACTCCTTAAGATCCAAAGTTCTAAAGGGAAGGTGTAAAGACTGATGCTGTAAAAAAACCAAACCAAAACCAAACCAAAACAAAAAACAAAAACCTCTCTGGATTCAGGAAGTCCCTGAAACTTAACAGATTCACAAGGTCCCACCCCCTCTAAGCTTATATAAATGCTAAGAGTTGTGATCTGAGCAAAAGCTCTGTGCTTTTCCAGTCCAAAGTTCAAAAGTGCTACCACAATCCTCTCAAGACACACAGGTCTGTCACAGCAACACCCCATGACCTGGTATCAAGTTCTGTCAGAGTTTCTACTGCTGTGGTAAACCATCAGGATCAAAAGCAGCTTGGGCAGGAAAGGGTTCATTTAACCTTTCAGTTTATAGTCCATCATCCAGGGAAGGTAAGGCAGAAACGGAAGCAAAGACTATGGAGGAGTGCTGCTTCTTTGCTTGCTTCCCAGGGGTTGCTCAGCCTGCTTTCTTATGCACTAGGAGGACCACCAGCCCAGGGGTGGCATCCCCCACAGTAGGCTGGGTCTTTCTACATCAATCACTAATTCAGAAATATGCCCCAAAGACTTGCATACAGGCCAGCCTTATGGAGGTGTTTTCTGAATTGAGGTTCCTTCTTGTCAGGTGACTGACAAGACACTCTAGCTTGTGTCCAGTTGGCAGGAAACTAACCAGGCCCGCTGCTGAGGAGAGAAGGCCCGCCAACCTGTGGAGCTGCCCGAAAGTTGAGCAGTGAGCTCCAGGACTCTAACTTTCAGCAACTGTCACCCATATATGTATATATAGGTGTGGGCTTAGGCGACTCCCTTGTCTCTGAGTCATCCGTGCTCTTCTAAGGAAGCCCTTCCTCACACGCTGTAGGCAATCCCAGTGAACGCATTGGCTCACAGCTTTGACTAGGATTGTATTGTTACAATACAGCTTTGACTAGGTTTGTCGTTGATTCTCACTCTGGGATGAGCTGATACTTGCTCATGCTTCCCCTGGAAGAATGTCACACAGCAGGAGGTCACGAGGGTGGGGCCCTGTGGTGGGATTAGTGTCTTCTTCCCACTCCCCACCCATAAGGACACACGGTGAATACACCGGCCACCCACCCATAAGTCACCAAGAAAGCCTTTACCTGTAGCAGAGCCATTTGGCACTTGATTCTGAGCTTCCGGCCTCCACAACTGTGAGAAGTAAACGTCTTCTGTTGAAACCATCCAACAGAAGGTTTGTTTTGTTACGGCAGCCTCGGCTGACTAAGGCATAGTTATCATCACACCCTCATTTTGGTATTGGGGGGGAAGGGGAGGAGGAGGGAGGTGGAACTGAGGTATCGTTCATGCCAGGCAACCACTCTAACATTGAGGGGCTTCCCAGCTCTAATCCTTGTGGCCCCCCCCCCCCATCTCTTGAGACAGAGTTTCTGGTGTAGCCCTGGCTATATTGGAACTCACTCTGTAGACCAGGCTGGCCTCAAACTCAGAGATCCACCTGCCCCTGCCTCCAGAGTGCTGGGATTAAAGGTGTGCGCTGCTGCCGCCACCCCCCAGCCTAATTCCCCATTTCTATAGGTAATCTGTTGTTGCAGTTTGGGAATGTCCCCAGGTGCCCTTGGGAGGTGGCAGAACATTTAAGAGGTAGAGCCAGATGGGAGGAAGTGAGGTCATTGAGGCATACCATTGAAGAGGATAGCAGGCCCTGTCCCCCTCCCTGCCCCTTCTCTCTGCTTCTTGACTGGCAAGGGGCAAGCAGCCCCCTCTGTCCTGCCTTCCCCACTGTGATGTGTCGCCTTGTCACAAGGCTGAAGGTGATGGGGCCAAACAACATGGGCTGAGACTTCGGCAACCATGAGCAAAAATGACACATGTCATCTCTCTCTCTCTCTCTCTCTCTCTCTCTCTCTCTCTCTCTCTCTCTCTCTCTCTCTCTCTCGTCATGCTGAGGATGGAGCCCAGGTTACACTCACAGCCTCAGTCTGTCTGTCTTTTTTTTTTTTTTGATAGTGTCTCCCTATGTATCCTTCGCTAGTCTGGCCAGGACCTTGCTATGCAGAGATTCACCTGCCCCTGCCTCCTGAGTGCTATACCTGGTTCCTTCTTTTTAAGTTGACTGTCTCAAGCATTTTGCCACAGCAAACACAGCACAACAGAAAGCTGACTGAGACAGCTGTTCTCCACAGAGCTAGGCAACAGCCAAGCTGGGCTTCGAATCCAGGCAGGTAGTTCTCAGAGTGTAGCCTCTCCCCTGCAATGCTGGACCACCTTCTGAAAACAAGGCCACCTCTCTGTTCCCAGGCCACACGTCAATGGGGTAAGTACTACCCCCGAAGTGAGCAGAATAGTGGGGAGGGGTAAGACTTGGGGACCACACCAAGTGCTGTGGGAATCATGGGGGTGGCTCCTTCACTCACCTGATGGGGATGTGGGTGACATAAATGTTCTCTTGCTTACTGGTTAATCATACCCTCCTCATCTGTGACATCAGATCCACGCCTGGAAAAGGTCTTCGTGCACTTACACAGGGACTTGTTGATGGCTCAGTCACCACGGAGCACTAACTGTGGCGTCCGAGTTAGAGAAAGGGACAAAATTACCTCTGTCCATCGGGAGTGCACAATCAAGTGAGTGAACCAGTGGGGTGGCCACACCACAGCCATTGCGCATGGCTCCACTCACCCCTCGGGGCTTGTCCTGGCCTTTGAGGCTCTACATAGCTGTGGGCTGTAAGGACCAGGGAGTTGGGAAACCTCGTTCTAATCCACCCGACCTCAACTCTATCACGCTGCATTTTCAATTGTCTTTACCCCTCTGAGCCTTGGTTTCCCAGGATCTAACATGGGGCAGTGCTAGGTAAATGCTTCACACTATTAGTTAATGTAGTCAGTACCTCCTACATCTGTTTTCCACTTTCTCCGGTCGTGAAGTCTGACAGCACAGTCATGTATCATTGTTAAAACATTTTATTGCATCTATCCCCTCTTTCAGACATAGAGTCTCCTGATGTTGACCTATGAACTCTTGGAGCTCAGACCATCCTTCCACTTGAACTCTGGGGTTGCTGGGCTCACTGGGGCATGCCATGATGCCCAGCTGTTACTAACCCATCACCACTTTACAAGTGAGGCGCAAACCCAAGATCACACGGCCTGAAAGTGGCGGAATGGAGTGGGCTGATGTCCTATAGATGTAAGAATTTCACTGATGCAAAACTCAGTTGCCATTTTCACCAAGTCGCTATGATATTCCCAACTAGGAAACCAAAAAGAATGACTAGACCTCAAAGAACTGCCAGAAATGATTATTCTTCCCAGGGGAGAGAATCCACAGCACAGCGGAGGAGCAACGGGCGGCCTTTGGGCTAAGGCCGACCTAGGTTCAGCCATTTGGAAACCCCTGTCTTCTCCTCTGAGGCAGTAGATGAGATGGCGAGTTCTCGACGCCTGCTGCATTTGCATTTGTTTATGTTTGGAATTCCCTATAAAGTGACTGAAACCCCAAATAAACCAATGGCAAGTGGGGTTTGTTAACTTACAGGATTGGGAAGCTCGGTGGCAGGCCCAGGGACTCAAACAGTAGTGTCAGGAATCTGTCTTTTAGCCTGGCAGTGGTGTGCTCCACCACTGCCCGGCTAAAAGACACCTTTAATCCCAGCACTCGGGAGGCGGAGGCAGGCAGATCTCTGTGAGTTTGAGGCCAGCCTGGTCTACAGAGTGAGTTCCAGGACAGCCAAGGCTACACAGAGAAACCCTGTCTTGGAAAAAACAAAATCTGTCTTTTGTCTCAGTTGCTGTCGTAAAAACAAAATCTGTCTTTTGCTCAGTTTTCATGGCTGTGGTAAACACCATGATCAAAAACAACTTGGAAAAGAAGTTCATCGTTGAGGGAAGCCGAGCAGAAGCTCAAACAGAGACCTGGGACAGGAGCTGGTACAGAGGCCACGGAAGAGCGCTGCTTACTGCCTCACTCATCATGGCTGCTCATCCTGCTTTCTCATACACCCAGGACCATCTGCCCAGGGAGCCACTGCCCACAGTGGGCTGGGTCCTCCTACATCAATCATTAACCAAGAAAATGTCCCACAGATCTGCCTGATGATGGAGACGTTGTCTCCATTGAGGTTCCCTCTTCTCCGATGACTCTGGATTGTGTCAAGCTGACATAAACTAGGCAGCAGTTCCCTTCAGTGTTTTGGCCTCACTGAAGCAAGGGTCACGCATCAAGCCAGGCTACCACCTTCTCATCTTGGGATGCAAAGGGTAAGACAGATCTTCCTGCCGTTGATGAAATCTCAGAGAACCCCAATTGGACCAGCAGCCATGTGCTTTCCTTGGAAAAACCAGTAGTCAGAAAGATGGCTTCTGTAGTTCTTTAAGTAAAAAATATATTTATTCTAATTTAAATAATGTGTATGTGTATAACTGTGTGTGGGTATGTAGACCTGTGAATACAGATACCCTGGAAGGACCAAGCAGATGCCATAATAGGCTGTCAGTCTTCTCTTAGAGATCAGGCCTCAATTTCCTGAGACTTGAGCAAGCAATTTCTGGGAGGGCCATGAACAAAAGACACAGTCCTTACAGTAGCTCCCTTTCTGCATGTAACTGACTGCTCAAGGTTCAGCCAGTTGTTTACTGTCTGGGACCTCTCACTAACTTAGAGCTATGTGCATGAGTCAAGGACAGAGCCTGGGCCACTGAGTCAGCCCCCACAGTCAGTATGTGCTAGGCCAGCCAGCCTCCATGGCAGCTCAAGGACGAAGCCCGAGACTTGTCCAGGCTTGCCCCCAAATGATAACTGTAATCCCTAACTAGTAAATTCAAAGGTTACACACCCTTACCCAATCCTCTAATGCAAAGGCTTGTACCACCCTGCTTGCAGTTTTTCCCTTCAAAAACCCTCCTCATTCTGAGAGTTCAGTCAGGGCCATCCTCTTCCACCTGCTGTGTCGGAGTGTTGGACACGGACCAAGCCGGGCTTGCTTGTTATCAATAAACCCCTGTGTGTTTTGCATTGGATATCGGCTCTGTGGCGGTCTTGCTCAGGGTGGGGTTTGGGTCTTGTGACAGGACCACAACACCCGAAGCATCCAAAAGAGGGTGACAGACCCGTTGGAGCTTCAGTTATAGCTCATTATGAGTCACTCGAAATGGGTGCTGGGAAGTGAACTGGGGTCCTCTGCAAGAGCAGTGCATGCTCTTAACTGCTGAGCCATCTCCTCAGCCCCACATTGCATTTATATGTGTGCATGCCTGTGTGCACCACGCTGCACATGCGGAGATCAGAGGACAGAGGCAGATAGATCACACACACGTGACGGCCCTCGTGGGCTACACAGTGAATTCTAGGTCAGACTGTGCTGCAGGTAGGACTGTGTCAGAAACATAAACAGCAGAGCTACAAGAACCCCAGAAGTGGGCTGGCAAGATGGCTCGGTGGGTAAGGTGCTTGCCACCGAGCCTGACAGCCTGCATTCAGTCCCCAAGACCTGCACGGTGGATGGAGAGAACAGATTCCTGCTTTGTCCTCTGCCCTCTGAGTGCTAAGATTACAGGTGTGCTCCACCCCTCCCCCAGCTCTTTAGATCAATTTGTATGTTTGTCAATGAGGTTAACAATATTTCCCCTCTGTGTGCCTGGGGGGCTTAGCTGAGCTGCTGTGAAGGAGCTGCTGGGTCCTGTAGATGGACAGGCTCTCAGCGTTCCTCTGCGGCAGGGTTTCTTGTGGTAACCTAAGTTGCTTTTATATTATTACATTAGTTGTGTACTGAACTGTAAATCCCTCATGGATGAAGGTTGGCTTTAATCCAGCATTGAGTAATGGGAGTCTAAGAGTCACGTGACTCTTTTTTCTTTTTCCTTCTTGAGACTGGATCTTACTTTCTGGATCACACTGGCCTTGAACTCGCAGAGAATCCACCTGCCTCCCAAGTGCTGGGATTAAAGGCATGTGCCACCCACCACACATGGCCTAAGCGACATTTCTTTAAATGTGTCTCATGCCCATAGAGAAAGAATTCCTTCCTCCTTGGTGTGCCAGGAAGTCCCAATACATGTAGCTTAGAAATGAGACTTTGCAGGGCTGGAGGGATAGCTCAGCAGTCAAGAGCACTGGCTGTTCTTCCAGAGGACCTGGGTTCAATTCCCAGCGCCCACATGGCAGCTCACAAACGTCTGTAACTCTAGTTCCAGGGGACTGACACCCTCATACAGATATACATGCAGGCAAAACCACAAATGCACAGAAATAAATGAGACTTCACAAATTTTAGGTCAGGCCTTCTGTGTGTGATAACTTCTCAGGTCTGAATCAGGTCAAAAGCCATGCACAGGGATTGGGATGAGGCTCCATTGGTAGCATGTTTGCTGCACAAACATAGGGGTCTGAGTTTGGATCCCCAGAACCCATACGAAAGTTGGGCATGGCAGTGTGTGTTTGTAACCAAAACACTGTGGGGGGCGGAAAGAGACAGATGGGTCTCAGGGGTTCACTGTCCAGTCAGCCTAGACAAATCAGTGAACTCTGAGTTCAGTGAGGGACCCTGTCCTAAAAAGTGAGGTGGAAATCAATAGAATACACCCCGCATCTAACTGTGGCCTTCACATATACCTATACAGATGAGTGCACACGTATATAACGTGTCCCCGATAAGAGTGTATAAGATCCTTTTCATAGTGTCATTTTCAAAACCAGGTATTTTCTGTCTTTTGCCTTCTGTTCAAATTAAGGGCAACATGTGACATTTTGCTGCTCCTTACAATTTCCTTTCTCTCACTGTGGAGTCCCAGCACCTTTTCATACAGCTCCTACACACTCGGGTCTCCTCCAGGACACTTTGGAGCCTTGGGGGCTGCACAGCTCTGATGAGCATACCGGAGTCTCATTTTCATGCTTCCTAATATGTGTGCACCTTCCCTCCTAATACCTTCTCTCAAAAGGCTAGACCTGGCTGGCATCCGCCTGTGCCTGCTCAAGGGCACTGAGTCTCTTTGTAGTCATTCCCTGTAGTTGGAAATCATACAGAACAAATTGCAGAGTGCCCGGAATAAATATGTGAGAATTTCCAAGCCGTGGTGACTGATTATTAGTCTGGGTGCCTTGCTGCGGGGCAGGTTCCTGAGATGGACTGCTCATGGGCTGTGGATGCTGTGTGATCTGGCAGGCTTGCCCCCAGAGGCTCATTTAGCAGCTATAGAGGGCAGCGCTCTCAGGGCATATATTGGATATGACGGTCTGTGTGAGTCAGTGGCTTCTTGGCTGCAAAGAACCTGTAGGGTCCAGCATTACCTCTCCTGGTCCTCCAGGACAGCTAAATTGGCCTTCAAATTTCCTTCAATGCCCTGGGCCTTGGAGACTGATCCTGGCATGACTCCCATCCTCCTTCCCAGCCCAGTCACCACCATCTCTATTTCTGCACCTTGAGAGCAATTGCTCCTGGTTCCTTGAATATGATCACACATTTTGAAACCAGAAAGGTCTGTATTGGAGTAATGATTTCAGTCTCACATTCTAAGTGCTGCCTGCAATGACAGGTACATAGAAACGACTCAACAAATTGTTTTTTATTTATTTTTCTAGACAGGTTTTCTCTGGGTAGCTCTGGCTGTCCTGGAACTCACTCTGTAGCCCAGGCTGGCCTTGAACTCATAGAGATCCACCTGCCTCTGCCTCTTGAGTGCTGGGATTAAAGGTGTGTGCCAACACCACCTGGCAACAAGTTGTTTTAAGACAAATGACTCCCGGGGCCTGAGAGATGGCTTAGTCAGTAAAGTGCCTGCTGCTGAAGCCTGAGGACCTGAGTTCAGATCCCAGCACCTGTGTGAAAAGTCAGGCATGGGAGCACATTGTCTGGAACCTCAGCACTGGGGGGGGGGGGGGACGAGGGACAGAGATGGGGATCCCTGCCACTCACTGACTGTCCAGCCTAGCCAAATCTGAATCTCCAGGGTTGATGAGAGACTCTGCCTCAAAAAATAACATGGAGAGCAACCTGAGAAAGATACCTAATATGATCTCTGGCCTCCACAGACACACACAGACACACAGACACACCCCAACCATTCAGATGTGGTATTTTAGTATTTTGCTGATGTCATGGTTTTTGGTAATGCTATGGGTGGGACTCAGGGCCTTGCACATGGTGGACAAGTGTCCTACTACTGAGTTGCACCCTCTGTCTCATCAAATATGGTTCTTAGGTTATATAGCATGAATAGACTTGTGTGGATGGAGAGCCTCGGGCCCTGCTCCCTTCCATACTTAGCATGTGTAGAGTCCCTGGAGCTGGAGGCCCTGCTTCATTTCTCCTGAGATTTTCAGTCATGGCTAGCTCCTGGCTCATAGTAGGTGTTCAATAAATTTTTAAGTGTTGATAACTTAGCATAGTTTAGTGCAAAAGTTTTTCAGACTGTTTGGTGTGTTGGGGGAAAGAGTTAGTGGATTGTAAATAATTTTAAAAAGCCAGAGGGAGACTCTAGAAGCATGGAAGAGCAGGGAGCTTAACTGGACAGTTAACTCTCTCCTTAACTAGACAGAATTTATAAGGAAGGATCTGTCTGATTGAACGGTTGGGGAAACCTGGGACCTATTTTTTTTCCTGTTATTTTGAAGAGTCTTGCTCTGTGTCCCAGAATGACCTAACACTCACTATGTAGCTTAGACTGGCTTAAAACTCACTGTGATTCTCCTGCCTCAGACTCCTCCTGCACGCGTCACCATCTGGAGTATGTGTGAAGGATTTCGGCTTCTGAGGCAAGCTGGGATGGCAGACTGTGGTTAAGTGATTCACAGCAGAGAGGCCGCTGCACAGGCTCTAGCCTCGGAGTGGAACTCCTGCTGTGGCCTCCTTCCTCTCCGCCCCCATCTCCAGAGGATCACACAGATCTCCTCCTTTGCCTCCCTCACACCCCATCCCTTTGTTTCAGCCATCAGCTCCCACAGCTATCCCCTGGTAACCACTGGCCAGGAAGCAGATAGGGCGGGTCAGCAGGTAGATCCTCAGAGCTTCACTCTGCCTCCTCTCCTCCAATTCCCTCTCACCCCAGTAGCAGACCACCTGCTGTGACCTCTTCCTCCTCCCCACCATTCCCAAGGGACTAAGCAGATCCCTGAGGCATGCTCTCCTTTCCTCCCTCCTGTGGACCCACTCAGCACCCTCCTTCCTTTTAGCCCATCTCCACCCTAAATGTCAGCTCCCAATAACAGAAACAACCTGTGGCCATGTCTGGCAGGGATTCAGAAGCAGTCCAAATCAGGTAACTCACAGTACTTTCCTAAGAACCAAAGAGTGCAATAGAAACCAAGGAACAGAACATTCACCCAACAAAGACAAGACCAGGTATCAGCACCTAGAATCACAACCATCCCAATCCCAGATACCTAGATGTCAGCATAAAAACAGGACAGCCAGGACACGATGCCTCCACCAGAACCCAGCAACTCTACTACATTAGGCCCCGAGAAAGGCAGTACAGCCGAAGCACAAGACAAGGACTTCAAAACAGCTGTTCTGAACACGCTCCAGGGCCTAAAGGGGAGACGAACAGGCCCATTGATGAAACCTGTGAGGACATAGTCAAACCGTGGAGTGAAATGAAGAGAGCAGTTCAAGACCTGCAAGTGGAAATAGGATAAATCAAGAAAAACCAAACTGAGGGGAAGCTGGAAATGAAAAATTTAGAAATTCCCACAGGAGGCAAGTCTCACCAGCAGAATTCAAGAGATAGAAAAAAAAAAAAAACCCTCAGGTATTGAAGACAAGATAGAAGAAATGAATACCCCAGGTGAAGAAAATGTTAAATCTAAAACAACAACAACAACAAAACAATAATTAAGGGCTGGAGAGATGGCTCAGCGGTTAAGAGCACTGGCTGCTCTTCCAGAGATCCTGAGTTCAATTCCCAGCAACCACAGGTGGCTCACAACCATCTACAATGAGATCTGGTGCCCTCTTCTGACCTGCAGGCATACATGTAGGCAGAACACTCTATACATAATAAATAAATAAATAAATCTTAAACAAACAAACAAAAAAACAATAATTAAAAAATCCAGGCACAAAACACTTAAGAAATTTGGGACACTGTGAGAAGATCAAATCCATAAATAATAGGAATAGATGAAGGAGAAGAAACCTAGGTCAAAAGCACAGAAAATGTTTTCGACAGAATCATAGAAGAAAATTTCCCCGACCTAAGGAAGGAGATGCCCATTAAGGTACAAGAGCACACAGAGCACCAAATAGACTGGGCCAGAAAAGAAATTCCCCATGGCACATGATAATAAGAATGTACACTAAATGTACAGAACAAAGAAAGACTATTAAAAGCCGCAAGGGAAAAAGACCAAGTAACATTTGAGGGCAGATCTATTAGAATAATACCTGGTTTTCAATGGAGATTCTGAAAGCCAGAAGGTCGTGGATGGATGTGCTGCAAACTCTGAAACCACAGATGCCAGCCCAGACTACTATACCCAGTGAAACTTTCAATCACAATAGTTGAAGAAAGACATTCCACAATAAAACCAAATTTAAGCAGTCTATATATAATTCGAGCCCTACAGAAGATGCTAGAAGGAAAACTTCAGCCTAAAGAGGCTAACCACAACCAAGAAAACACAAGAAATAAATAACATCAGACCAGAAAATCAAAAGAATGGGGAAAAGAAAACCCGGCACCACCACAACAAATCAACATATTGCTCATTGATAACTCTCAATATCAGTGGTCTCAGTTCTTCACAGACTAACAGAATGGATGTGAAAATAGGATCTATCCTTCTGCTGTATCCAATAAATACCCCCCCCCCACACACAAGACAGGGTTTCTCTGTGTAGCCCTGGCTGTCCTAGAGAGTAAGGGACTCGGGGCCAGGATGGTTCTCCCTAGGAAGGAGAAATAGAATAGATTGTTATGGATGGATAGCAGGGGGCTGTGTGTGTGTATCAAACAGGGAGGGGGAGGGGAGAGGGAGGGAATATGGGAAGGAACAGCTAAAACTAAGGACTATTTGAGGTGTCGTGTGGAAATCTAATACAGTAGAAGCTTCCTAAAATGTATACATACATAAGGTGATCTAAATGAAATTGCCAAATATAATGGGGGGTGGGGACAGAGCCCCCACTGGATATCTATCATCACCAGATGGATCTTCCAGTTCTGGGAATAGGTTATACTTCATCGAGTCCTTGACCAAAGGGGTCCCATGGGAACCTCCCCAAACCCCAGGGTGTTGCCAGGGCTTTTGGTGGCTCCACAAAAGCTGACAGTAAAGCCCCACTGCTGAAGACAACCCCCACATAACTCATTGAACATGAGGAGGTCAAGCCGGTGCCTACCTAGAGCCTTCATCCCTATGTTCATGGTACAGGAAGGTACCCTGCATGCTACCCAAGGAGAAGTGTGGACACCAACCCAGCTCCAAACACTTGACTTTCACTGGTGACCGGCTTGCAAGATACATTGGTGCCAGAGTGGCATGAAGCTTGTGAGACTAATCAGCCAATATCTTATTTGAGTTAAGTACCAGTTCATGAAACGAAACCCATACCATATGCTGTTTGTCTGGTTAAGAACCTGGGACTAGACAGGCCAGGGACCTAGGGGGAAAGCCAAATACTACTGTTCTGTTAAAGGAACGTAGCAATTAAATGACTCCTAATGACATTCTGCTGTACTCATGGTCTAGGCCTTGCTCAGTCATCATCAGAGAAGCCCTCCTCCTGCAGCAGATGGGAACAAATACAGAGACCCACAGTCAGACATTATGCAGAAAGTGAAAGACCTTGGGACACTCAGCCCTGAAAGGGATGTCTCCATCAGATTCCTGCCCTCAGGGCTTGGGGAACCCTTCAGAAGAGGAGGTGGAAAGAGTATAATAGCCAGAGGGGATGGAGGACCCCAAAGAAACAAGGCCTTTTAGACACAACAGGGCTGGCTCACATATGAACTCACAGAGAGTGTGGCAGCATGCCCAGGGCCTGCTTGGGTCTGTACCAGCTGGAGTCCTAGAGATGGAAGAAGTGAACATATATCCCCACCCTAACCCAGAAGCTATTTTCAATTGTTAGCCGCTTGCAAATGAGGAATAATTTTCTCCAAGGGAGTCTGCTCTTACCGGGGAAAACAAATTACTATTAAGCATAGGTCACATGCCCAGCAGTAAATAGCCAACACAAAATGAACACAATGGCATCTTTGAAAGTTTTTTTTTTCTTATAGTGTTAAGTCATTTGTTTATTTGTTTTACCTTACAGATCCTTTGTGTGCATATATTATGGCTTTTGGTTTTGTGTTTTTAATGTGACTTTTCTGTGTGAGAATGTGTGTTATCTCTTATCTGTATGCATTTTTGTGCTTTTTTTTTTGGCTCTATTTCCTGTTTGGTTGTTTTGTCCTATCCTGATTAGTTTGTTTTTGTGCTATTTTATTTTATTTTATTTTATGCCTTAGTTGCTTGTTTGTTTTCTTTTTTAAAAAAAGTAATGTGTCATTATTTTTGAAAGGTCTTTTTTGTTTTTTGTTTTTTTGAGACAGGGTTTCTTTGTGTAGCTCTGGAGGTCCTAGAACTTGCTCTGTAGACCAGGCTGGTTTCCAACTCAGAGATCTGCTGACCTCTGCCTCCCAAGTGTTGGGATTAAAGGAGTATGTGTTGTGGAATATTAGTTCAAGATGTGTTACATTTGTTTATGCTGTGGAATATTTGTTTAATGACGCAAAGATGTTTAGCATTCTTTTATGTTGCATTTGTTTAACTCTGCAAAGCTGTGTTACTTTGTCTGCCTAAAACACCTGATTAGTCTAATAAAGAGCTGAATGGCCAATAGGTAGGCAGGAGAGGGATAGGTGAGGCTGCCAGGTAGAGAGAATCAAAAGAAGAAGAAGAGGAGTGAGAAAAGGAGAAGGAAAGGAGAAGGCCAGGGGCCAGTCACCCAGCCACAGAGTAAGAAAGAAAGGAAGAAAGGTATATAGAATAGAGAAAGGTAAAAGCCTGGAGGCAGAAGGTAGATGGGATAATTTAAGAAAAGCTGGCTAGAAACAAGCCATGCTAAGGCCAGGCATTCACAGGTAAGAATAAGTCTCCGTGTATTTATTTGGGAGGTAGGTGGTGGGCCCCCAAAGACCTAAGAGTGAGAAAAGCCAACTCCATGTGTGTCATCACACCCAGCTGCCTGTTTGTCCTCTAAGGAGAGACAGGGTGTGGAACCAGATGGTAGGGAAGTGGGGAGGAAATGGGAGGAGTGGGGAGAAGGAAAACTGAGTCAGAATATACTGAATGAAAAAAAAATCTATTTTCAATAAAAGAAAAAGAAAGTTAAGCTGGTTGTTGTAAATTCAAATTGAGCTTTGTGATATCAGGAGATGAAATCCCATGGTAACCACAGAGGAAAATATACATACACATAAGTGTGTGCATTCAGAAGGCATCTATAGAACATGCATACACACAAAAGGAAATAAGACAAAACATTTCACTGTGGAGAATCTGCTAAATTCAAAAGGAGAGAATAAGGCAGGAAATGAGGGGCAAAAAGCTATAAGATAAATAGAAAACAAATAGTAAAACAATAAAGCAAGTTCCCCCTTATCAATAACCACATTAAATATAAAAGTACTACATTTTCCAGTCAAAAGGCAGAGGTTGCAGAATGAATTTGCAAAAATACGATCCAACTACCCAATATCCACAGGAAATCCACTTTAGAGCTTCAGACACAAAGAGATTGAAAGTGAGAGGAGAGAAAAAGATGGTCCATAGGAGTACAGGCAGAAGAGAAGTTATAAACCAGCCAGTCACCTAAAGACAAACACTGTATGATTCTACTTAGTGATACATAGAAGCGGAACGTAGGAATAAGTAAGACAGAAGACATCCGATGTTGATCTCTGGCCTCCAAATGCGTGCATGTATACACACACACACACGTGCACATATTTACATGAACATGTATGTATATGGCACATACAAAATTAAAAGAATAAGTTGAGTGTGGTAGCAGCTATTTTTTGGGGGGAGGAGTGATTTCGAGACAGAGTTTCTCTGTGTAACAGCTCTGACTATCCTGAAACTCGCTTTGTAGACCACACTGACCTTAAACTCACAGAGATCTGCCTGCCTTGGCTTCAGAGTGCTAGGATTAAAGGCATGTGCCACCATGCCTGCCTTGGTAGTAGCCATTTTTAATAACAGACTATGGGAAGCTGAGGCAAGATCCTCCCCAAAGTTATTATTAAAGAAAGTAGAAGATATTAAAGATTTTTTGGGCTTGGTTTTATGTGTATATAGGTATCACTGTGAGATCACCATGCTAAATGCATTTTCTGATGGTTGTTGTGTAAAAAGTTTGAAAATCAAGGTGTGGTGGTTCTGTGCACAGGTTGCGGAGTCAGGTAGAGGTGTATATGGGCTTCGTTTTCCTAAAGGAAGACAAGTATAAAGGGCCATGCTGTGGAACTATGGTCCTGTGCAAATAAGGTTGGGTAGTTTGAATGTGAACTGTCCCCTGTAAGATCAGAAGTTTGAATGCTTGGTCCCCAGCTGGTGGAGAGGAATTGGAAGGTTATGGAACCTTCAGGAAGAGGAGCTGGGGTGGAGGAAGTGGTCATGGGGCACAGCCTGGCCCCACTTCCTGTCCCCTCTCTGCTTCCTGGCTGCAGACACTATATGACCAGTTGCCTCAGGCTCCTGCTGCTCTTGTTGCTAAAATTTCTTCCCTTGGCAAGAGAAATAAACATTTATTCCTTTTCCAAGGGCCCCGACAACAGCGAAAATTCTACCAAAGTTCACCAGGGGATACCAATGAGTGACCTTAAACCACTGGAAGGTTTGTACCCAGCAGGGATGATGACTTCCCAAGATAGATAGATAGAACCTATCCTCCTCCTCTAACCCCTCCCCAAGACCATGTGCAATTAGGGCAGAATTGCATATGGCTGATTGGGAGAGGTGGCTGAATACTGAGGTGAGGGTCCGATGTCCCTTCCAAGAGGGCGTGTCAACAGTCACCAAGTCCAGCAGTGTTGCTCTTTGGTGAGCAGGCCCAGCTTGCCCTGTGGCAGTTTGTGTCTGAGGATAATTCCTTACAACAGCCTTCTGTCGACTGTGGACTGTGTCTACTCAAACTGTGAGCCACAATAAATCCCATGTCTCTTTAGTTCCTCCTCCTCCTCCTCCTCCTTCTTCTTCTAAGATTTATTTATTATGCATACAGTATTCTACCAGCATGTATGCCTACATGCCAGAAGACGCGGCACCAGGTTTCATTATAGATGGTTGTGAGTCACCATGTGGGTACTAGGAACTGAACTCAGGACTTCTGGAAGAGCAACCAGTGCTCTTAACCACTGAGCCATCTCTCCATCCCCTTAAGTTGCTTCTTATTTATTCATGGCAAGAAGAAAAATATTCCAGGTGGCATTCTGCCTGACATATTGTTGGTGTCCCCTGAATGCCACCCATGGTCACCCTTAAATTTAGTCTTACTTCCTATCTAGATGGGGAATCTAGGAAACAATGTAGCCATCTGGGAGATGTATATTTTTGTCTTTAGGAAACAGTAGACATTTCCTTCAGTCTTTTGCAGCCTCAGCTTTGGCAGTGATAGAGACTTCCTGAAGGAAGCATGCCTTGGGAATATTCCTTAATAATGGAGAAGATGCAGGTGGACAGGTCAGGTGTGCAGGCTGTCTGGAAGCTAGCAGGTTGCAAGCCCACAACTCCAGTGTGGGGCTCAGAGGTGTGTGCTTCTCCTCGGCTTTCAGTAACTGGTGATTCTCATTCTTCTTGTGTGTGTGTGTGTGTGTGTGTGTGTGTGTGTGTGTGTGTGTGTGTTCCTCCTTCCTTTGCTGGGAAGAAACTTGTCCATTTGAGGAGACACTCTGGTTAAGGCTATTTTCAGTTGTGAGAACACTGTTTGGGATGAGAATAAAAATGGACCTCCATCTGCCCAGCTGGGTTATTAGAATCCATTCGGAGGAAGCAGGGGTTGGAGGTACAGTGGGGGCTGCCCACAGCTAGCTCTTTTTTCCTCTGTGCAAATTCTCTGCATTTAGCCCCTGGAAATTCTTCTGAATCAGATACTTCTGGAAGAAAGTCTTAAACACCTAGGAGGCCTTAAAGGATTTGTTTATTTATTTACAGTTGTCTAATTGGACACAGAACATTGGGTATGCCGGCTGACACTCTACCATTGAGCTACCTCCTCTCAGATTTATTTATTTCCTGTGTGGAGGCATGTAGAGGTCAGAGGTCAATGCCAGGTGTCTTTCTTAACTGCTCTTCATCTTTTTATCTTCTTTTTGTGTATATGTGCATGTGCGTGTGTGTGTGTGTGTGTGTGTGTGTGTGTGTGTGTGTGTGTGTGTGTGTGTGTATGTGTGTGTTGGTATGCACATGTGTGTGTGAGTACACAGCCCATGTGTTTGTAGGCCAAAGGAGGAGGTAAGACATCCTATTCTATCACTCTGTATCTTAGTCCCTTCACAAGTGTCCTTCACTTAGGTCTCTGCTCCCATAGTGCTAGGGTATTGGTGAGTGCTAGGTCACCAAATGGGCCTAGGTTCTTATCCACAGAATTGTCTCTCTAGGCTCTTCCACCTTAGTTTTGGAGACAGGGTCTCTCACTGAACTTGGGGCCTCACAGTATGGCTAGATGAGCTGGTCAGTGGACTATAGGGATCCATCTGTTTCCATCTCCATCATCACTAAGGTTACAGGTACAGTGTTCTGGGAACCTAAATTCAGGTCTTTATGCTTGTGTGGTGAACACTTTGCCAACTAGGCAATCTACCCAGTCCTTTTTACTTATTTATTTTTATTGTGATGAAATATAGTCATCATAGACTAAGTGGCTACTATAGCCTGAGAGTATTTGGTGGGTGGAGAGGGGATGGAGGAAGGATGTAGTTGGATAAGGGTAATAACACGGCAGAGTGGTTATGATGCACAGTAATCATACATTTCAAAATGGCTGGTTGAGAGAGCTTTAGACATTCCCAACACACACAGAAAATAGTAAACATCTGAGGTGATATAGATGCCAGTGACTCTAACCTGCCCAATACACACTGAGAGTATGCTGAAACGGCACACTGTACCTCATAGGTATATGCAGTTACTGTTTGTCAGGGATGGATGGGGAGATGAACAGAGGCTCTGCCACCAAGTCTGGTGACCTGAATTCAGTCCCCAGGACCTTCATGGGGGAGACAGGACTGACTCTTACAAGTTGTCCTTTGACCCGCACACAGCCCCATGGCACAGGCAGCCCCCAAATAAAAATATTTTTTAAACTTAGAAGTTATTATACATCAACTAAACATAAAAATGTTTTGAATACATATATAGAATTCATTATTTTAGCCACATTAAAGTTCTTTTGAGCCACTCTATCAAAAAAACACAAAAATTAAAAAAAAAAAAAAAAAAAAAAAAAAAAAAAGTTCTTTGGCCATTTCATATGTGAATATAATGAATTTGGGTCATTTTTACCTTTCATGGTCACTCCCCGCTCCCTCATCCATGCTGAAGCCCTACTTTATGTTGAGCACATTCCTACTCTGCTGGTGTGTGTGTGTGTGTGTGTGTGTGTGTGTGTGTGTGTGTGTGTGTGTGACCCATTGAGCTTAACAATGGCTGCCTGTCCGAGCACAGGTGGGAGGTTGCTTACAGGAACGTGGGCAGCTGATCAGTGACTACAGCGCTGACGGAGATGACAACCCTTTCCCCAGCCACCATCAGCTGTCCATGGCTCCTCAGTGAAAGAGCAAGGGGTCGTTCCTCAAGAGCTTTCCCTTCCACTTTGGACGTTTGTAAAAATGTGAGCTTTAGTGAAATCGGTGTAGTCACTGTGTCGTGAGATGACCACTACTATACATCTCTACAGCCCTTTAATTTACCCTAAAAGAAGCTCTGTGTCCATTAAATGGTCCCTTCAATCCCAATCCCTATCTCCTGGGATCTGCCATTTGTCTCTATGGCTGTGCCTAGTCTAGTTACCTCATCTCCACGGAACCATACTCTGTCCCCACCCTGTGCATATACTTCACTAATCTCCTAAGCATGTATTAATCCAATCGGGATGATAACATAAGCCATCAAAAGTTCACCCCTTGTCAATTTGACACCCAAACTCATTCCCTTAAACCACTGAATTTCATTCTTCACCCCCAAAAGGCTCTGTCTTTATCCTTTTCTATCTGGCTTATTTTATGTACGTTTCCAAGTTCCATCTGTGTTGTAGAATGTGTAATAATCCTATACATCTTTATGGCTCAATAGTATTCTCATTTTTTTATTCATTTATCTATTCACAACATTTTAAAAGTTTAGTTACATTTAGTGTGTGTGTGTGTGTGTGTGTGTGTGTGTGTGTGTGTGTGTGTGTGTGTAAACAAGTGGAGATCAGCAGGAGTTGGTTCTCTCTGTCTTGTTAAGGCAGGTCTCTTGTTTCTGCCCATCAGGGTACTCTGGGCTAGCTGACCCGCAAGCCTATGGCCGATTCTCCTGTCTACTACCTCACTGTGGGAGTGCTGGGATTACCATTGTGCACCACTGCATCCAGCTTCAGCTTTCTGTGGGTTCAAACTGAGGTAGTTAGGCGTGCTTGGCAAGCACTTTTACTCAATGAACCTTCTCTCCAGCCCTATTGAACCCACTCTGTTGAAGAACAAGCAGAGGCTTGTCCAACTAGCTTAACTTACAGAACTAGTTTGTGGTAGGACCCCAGTGAGAGTGGGAGGGGCTTTCTGGTTCCTAACCCTACCCCTCTGCTGCTATGTCTGGGTTTTTCTCTCCCTCTCACAGTTTAACAGCCCCAAAGAGGTTAACAGAATCTATCACTGACTTCTTCCTATGATTCTGCATCCTACTTGTTGATGGCCCTACATGGTACCAGATTTGCAGAGAAACATCCAGAAAGGCCCAGAGAGCACAGTGACACCCTTGAGCCTTGTCTGTTGGCAAAGAAATCTGAAGGACATTTTGCAATGTTCTGACCTTTGGTACTATAGTGCTTGCCCCTTGCATCACGCTGTCTGACTCTGCACTTACCTACTTTCCTGTTTGTACTTCTCAAAGATGTGAGTCAGGGAGACAGCTCAGTTGGCAAAGTTCTTGCCTTATAAGCACGAGGAGCTGAGTTCAAAGTTCAGAGTCCACATTCAAAAGCCAGACATGGCAATGTGCTTGTAATCTCAGTGCTGGGAAAAGCAGAGACAAGGCATCCCCAGGGCTTGATGACCAACCAGCTTAACCCGTGCAGTGAGCCCTGTCTCAAAAAGAAAAAAAAAAAAAAAAGATGGACTACATCTGAAGAGCAATATTTTTTCACTGGCCTCTACACGCCTGAACACACTGGCAGCCACACATGCACTAACACAGACACAGACGGATATAGCGAGAGAGACAGACAGACACACAATGAGCTGCTACTTGAATTGGTTAGAGAGCAAGGCATTAGTTAGGCTGTTATTAATGCTCAGAACCTGTGTTCACTGAATGGTGCCTTTGGCAGTACTTTCCAGACCAAAGGAACCAACCAGATGTGTGTAAAATCAATCAATGATAAATAAATAAATATATTAACATTTCTATTTTAATGAACTTGCCGATGGAGTCGTGGAAATTGTTATTGAGTGAGGGCTTCCTGCCTCATGTGACTAGAAGCCAATTTTAAAGCACCAGATTTTAATTACTCAGCCAAACAGCAAGGAGCCCAGATCACAAAATGTAGCACAAATGTTGCTCCCAGATCAGTCAGCAGTGGAGTGGTTACAGGGAGGGAGGCATTCCTTGTTGCTTGGATGGCATGCTCCCTCTTGGAGTGAGTGACGTTCCCTAGAGGAACCTCAGGGGATTATGGGCTGTGACATCCTTTAGCTGATGAGTTGGCTTCTTCTGTTCCTGTCCATTCTTAAAATGCCAGTTTTGAGCTGAAAGACTCAGCAGCAGAAGGCTGGAAGCCTTTCCTGACCAGACCTTTGTTGCTTAAATCTGTGTCTGAGTGTGCCCAGGCTTCAGCTGACTTACATCATTACCATTCCTAAAATCTCCTGTAGGCACTTTAGATTGTCAATTCAGAGAGCTCCTGGGAGGAGCTCACCTTCCATCTCCCGTTGTGATGGCTTAGTGATCGCTGTGTGTGTACCTGTGTATGCAGGTGCACATGTGTATGCATGTGTTTAGAGGCCAGAGGTCGACATCATGTGTCTTCCTCAGCTGCTCTCACAATAAAATATTTTTAGACTTATCTTATGGTATGAATGTTTTGTCTATGGTATGCCCACTGCCTGTGTGACTAGTGCTTATGGAGGTCAGAGGGTGGATTGTATCTCTCTGGAGCTGGAGCTCGAGCTAGGATGGTTGTGAGTCATCCTGTGGGTAGTGGGAATTGAACTTGGGTCCTCTGCAAGTCTTAACCAGTGAGCCATTTCTCCAGTCACTCTTACATTTTGAGGCAGGATCTCTCACTTAACTGGAGTGCTCCGACTTGGCTAGACTGGCTGGCAAGTTGCAGGGATTTACTTGGCTCCGTCTCCTCAGTGCTTGGATTACTTGTGTGTGCTACTGTACCTGACTTTTTCTGTTGGTGCTGGGATCTGAACTCAGGTCCTCAGGCTTGCACAGCCAGTGCTTTACTGACTGAACCGCCTTCCCAGCCCTACTTAGTGATCTCTTGATCACTATGGGATCAAATGTTCAGAACAAGTATCAAAAACTCTGGAACAAAGCAGAAAGCTGACAGCATAAGGTTTCAAAACCCAGTGGAAACTTTTCAAGGGTTATCTGACTCCCTGGGGACAGATTTGACTCCAGCTTATGGGATGAGATGTCACCTTGCAGAAAATTGCACTTGATTTTTATCCTATGGAGATGCCATTCTGAGATGTTTCTGAGCTAAAACATCTTGTGTTATCTTTAGCTGCATTCATAGGCATTCATTGCCCACCTCTGTGTCTGACCTAACATCCTCGTGACTCAGGTAAATCCTTTTGGGATGTATTGATAGACCACTAGCTTCCCCAGACCTCAAAGCTAGGAATGTTTTCAGATAGCTTCTGAGGTTTGCAGTAGAGATTTGCCATTCTGCTGTAACTATCCACCTGAGGTTTGAAAATGCCTTGATCCATGCCTTTCTTTTGCTCTGTAACTGTAAAAAGCTCATTAAACTGTTTCCATGTTGGTTGGAGAATGGTGTTTGGGGCAACAGAAATACATGTCCTCTGCCTCGTTTCCTCATATTTGCCTCCAGAATAAACTCACCTCCTTTGAGGTGAGAGCTGGGTTTTGCATGGACAGTTAGTTGTGTTTCCTGATTTTGAATAGTCTTACAGGCAAGCATTAGGAGATGGGACATTATTCATGAGTTAAAGTGGGTGGCAGTCAGGAGTGCACTGGAGGTTTTCTTTTTTCTTTTCTTTTTGTTTGTTGGGTCTTTCTCTCTTTCTCTCCTTTTCTTTCTCTCTTTCTCTCTCTTTCTTTCTTTCTTTCTTTCTTTCTTTCTTTCTTTCTTTCTTTCTTTCTTTCTTTCTTTCTTTTGCCGAATGCTGTTTATTGAAGGAGGGAGGAGGTCTTAAATACAGGCTTACAGCACAATGGGAGAACCCCAGAGGGCAGAAGTTCGCTACCGATGTTTTATAATCTTGTATCTAAGCTGTTAATGCCCATTTTGCAGGATACATAGACAAGGAACTTCCCTTAAGCATTCAGAAGGGTGGAACCCGGCAGGGAATTAGCATAGGGGGGATATCAAGGTCAAGGTCAGTAAGCAAGGCAATAGTTACCCAAAACAGGGGCTAGGGCCCACTAAAAAAATGAGCTTCTGACTTAGGTTGTGTGAGACTTTAGCAGGTCACCTTACTCGTCATGGAGACACCTGCCCAGACCACAAGGCACTCTGTCTTAGGTTGGTGAGCGCTCCCCAGGCATTACCCGTCTCTGAATACTCATTACCATACAGGCTTAATTGTGTGTGAGCTACAGAGTTAGCTGCTGCCAAAGATCTCAAAGTGGTGCTGGGCTTGCAATCTGTGTGTTCAACACTGAAGAGACCAACAGAAGTCCTAACCCACCCATAGCCAGTAGGCTAAAGACAACTGAACCATTCCCTTCCTTAATGAGCCTTACTGCAAATTGGAGTCCTTGTAAGATGGTATCCCAAAAGCAAATGGAACTTGAGTTTATAAATTTATAATTTTCAAAGCCAATTGAAATGTATATAACTATTGAATTAAATTTATCATGCCCAATAGAATGAAAGATTAACTAACTGTGGTAGCTACTTTTGCTGCCAGGGTCTCCATTGTGCTAGCTGTAGTAACCAATTATGAAATGGTAATCCCAGAAACAGTAGCAGCGGTGGCTGCCACTGCTATAACAGCAACAACAGCAGCAGCAATGTCAAATTCTCTTCTGGAGTGTGTGGGCATCCACTGGCATGGATACAACTCCAGGAACACGAACTGCCAAGGCCCATTTTTCTTGATCCCAGCATGACTTAAGCTGGCAGCTCTGCAAAAGAACAACTAAGAACCATAAAAAACAAACAAACAAGCAAACAAACCCCAAAAAACCAGGCAGCTCACAAGGAGCATAACTAATGGTCTTATAATGGCTACATTGAGGCTCATAAATCTTCAAAGGGGGCTAAATGAATTTCAGGAGGCCAATAAATGTTGCACAGAGCCACTCCTGAAAAGTAGGTACTACACCAGCTTGAAGAGGATTGTGAAAATGAAAAGGCTTAGCTGTCATGCTACTGTTAACAAATGGAGGTCAGTGACCTTCAGGGTTATCCTTAATCTCCAAGGTGTCTGGGTGACACGTTCTCAAACATACTTGAAAAAGCGGTTACCATACATTAATTTCTAGAGAATCAAACCACATGGCTACAGTTCCTAGGCTTACGTTAATGCTTGCCAAAGCTGACCATATTGGGCTCTCAATCCCCATTGGCATCAGAAGGGGAGAGTTTTTCACGAAGGCCCAATAGGTCTCTGCCATGTTGGGCTTCAGCAGCAGCCACAAGGCACACACAGAGCTCAGGAGTCCAAAGAGGAACCTCATTGTCCTGAGGAAAGACATAAACAGAACCCCAGGGCCCACACCAGTACCAGATTGGGTCTTCTCCAAGTGCCAGTGGAAAGATCCTTCCATCATTCCAGAGGGTGATTTGCAACAGGAGCCCTCCAATGCTTATCTGCAGCAGATACTCCAGCAGAATCAACTGATAAAAAATTTAAAATATATAAAACAAGGGAAAGAATAGAATGTGGAGAGGAATGTTGAGTCCCTAGTTCCCCCTTTTTACTTTAGTAAAATATGTTTGTTTGTTTTTTAATAGTTCAAAATATTCTTTTTTTTTTACTTTTATTTTTATTTTTTAAAATTAATTTTTTTTATTATCAGATTGATACAGTATAAATTCTTATCTTAATAGTGAAATGTTTCATTGAGGCTTTCTCAGTAATTGAGTAAAACCAAAACTTATTATAAGCCACAGTCATCCTAGAGTCCCTCATGCTATATATATAGCCTCCATGGTTCTGTGGGTTGCAGTCTGATTATTCTTTGCTTTATATCTAGAATCCACTTATGAGTGAGTACATACCATGTCTGTTCTTCTGGGTTTGGGTTACCTCACTCAGGATGATTTTTTTTCTAGTTCCATCCATTTGCCTGCAAATTTCATGCTGTCATTGTTTTTCTCTGCTGAGTAGTACTCCATTGAGTATATATACTACATTTTCTTAATCCATTCTTCAGTTGACGGGCATCTAAGTTGTTTCCAGGTTCTGGCTATTACAAATAGTGCTGCTATGAACATATCTGAGCATGTATCTTTGTGGTATGATTGAGGTTTTCTGACAACAGGGTTTACTACTTTTCTGTCCTTACATGGGGTGACCTAGTATCAGATGTGTGATGGCTGTAGCCAGTTCTGCAAGGCCCATGACAGGGGGAAGCCAGTGCAGTGAGGAACAGATCTATAAGCCCATGTCTTGGTCAGTCATAGTGGTCACAGCTGGTTTGGTGTGGTCTGGGTGGTCTTGTTTTGCGCTTGTTTTATACACCGTGATGTCTGGTATGACGTTGCCCTGTAACTGTATCGGCTTCTACCCACCATGCACTTTGCTTCTTTTTGTATTATGCCTGCCAAGCCCGCTTTTGTACTATTTTCTTCTTCTTATTTCTACTATTGTTGTTATTGTGACACATGCGCATGATGTATCTGATATTAGAAGTATAGATAGTAGAAGACAACCTTGTGGGGTTTGTCTTTTTCTTCCATCGTTACATGGGTTCTGGGGATGGTACTCAGATCTCCAGGCTAGCAACCTTTTCCTATACTACAAAATACAAGACACATAGAGTGTTTCCTTTCTTTATTTGTACACATGTATGGTATAAGTGTGTGCATGTGTTTGTATGTTTGGGTCTACATGCTTGTGGAGGCCATAGGTCAACAGTGAGTGTCTTCCTCTATCATTATCTGCCTTATTTTTTCTGAGGCACAGTCCCTCACTGAACCTATTTAGCTAGTATGTCTCACAGGTGAGCTCAGGGGATCTTCCTGTTTCTGCCTCCCACTCCCAGCACAGATGTTACAGCTGTGCACTATCATGCCCAGCTTTTGCACTGGCGCTGGGGATCTGAACCAGGTCCTCAAGCTTGAACACTTTACCTACTGAGCCGTCTCTCCAGACCACCACATGCCACTCTTTCTTTCTTTTTTCTTTTCATTTTGTTTTTACAAGACAGGGTTTCTCTGTGTAGCCCTGGCTGTCCTGGAACTTACTCTGTAGACCAGGCTGGCCTCGAACTCAGAGATTCATCTACCTCTGCCTTCCAAATGCTGGTATTAAAGGCGTGCGCCACCACCTGGCCCACCACGTGCGGTTTTCATGCACCATGAAACATGTTCTACATGCAATTTTTGCCTCAGTCATTTGACAAACCATAAAAACCACGTGCAGCTGGTGGATCCTACACATGATTAGATGGCGAGTTGAGGTTGACTGTGATTTGCCAGTTTCTGTCTTAGAGAGAGTTTGTTTTATTTTTTATTTTATTTTTTTTAATCTGTCTGTAGGCCTCTAGCTAATTTTGTGTTTATCTAGATGCTTACTCAGCATTCCTTCTGCTGAATGTTTGCCTGGGCATGCTTGTGCACAGACACTTGGTGTGTGTGTGTTCATCTCTCATTCCTTCTGCTGAATGTTTGCATGGGCATGCTTGTGCACAGACACTAGGTGTGTGTGTTCATCTCCCATTCCTTCTGCTGAATGTTTGCCCGGGCATGCTTGTGGACAGACACTTGGTGTGTGTTCAGGTCTCCAATCCTCTTTGAACCAGTTTAGTATCCCATGGCTTCCACCATTAACAAGATAGAAGAACCTGTAACATGCCCTCATATTCTATAGAATTGTGGAATTGAGGCCGGGCGTTGGTGGCGCACGCCTTTAATCCCAGCACTCGGGAGGCAGAGCCAGGCGGATCTCTGTGAGTTCGAGGCCAGCCTGGCTACAAGTGAGCTCAGAAAGGCGCAAAGCTACGCAGAGAAACCCTGTCTCGAAAAACCAAAAAAAAAAAAAAAAAAAAGAATTGTAGAATTGCTGTTTTTAACCTGAAAACATATTAGGAAAATGACACACTGACAAATGGGACAGAAATTCCTGTGAGTTACCTTCTTCCTTTATGTCCACCCCAAATTTATTTGTGACCTTGACTTTCCTCCTCTACATCAAAGGCTTTATTAAGATGTTTCTGTAATGCGGCAGTGGTGGTGCATGCCTTTAATCCCAGCACTCGGGAGGCAGAGGCAGGTGGATCTCTGTGAGTTCGAGGCCAGCCTGGACTACCAAGTGAGTCCCAGGAAAGGGGCAAAGCTACACAGAGAAACCCTGTCTCGAAAAACCAAAAAAAAAAAAAAAAAAAAAAGATGTTTCCTGTAGCATGAATCTTAAAGAGTCTTATTAATAAAAACAAACCCAAGGCCAGTTATTGGGGTGAATGCTGGAAGATCAGAGAAGCAGAACAAGCCACAGCCACCTCACCTTGCCAATTCCTCAGCTGATCTTGTTTCCTCAGACTGGAAGACTCTCAGTCCTCATCCAGAATGAATCTCAGCTCAACTGCTGCTCAAAAGCCTAAAAGCTTAACCAGCCCTAGTTCTTGGTTCTCATGCCTTATATACCTTTCTGCTTTAGATTAGATTAGAGGTGTGAGTCACCATGCCCGGCTGTTTCCAGTGTGGCTTTAAACTCACAGAGATCCAGATGGATCTCTGTCTCCCAAGTGATAGGATTAAAGGCGTGTGTGCCACCATTTTCTGGCCTCTATATCTAGTGGCTGTTCTGTTCTCTGACCCCAGATAAGTCTATTAGGGTGCACAATATTTTGGGGAACACAATATCACCACAGTTTCCCTTGGGGTGGGAGAGATGGATCAGTAGTTAAGAGCAGACAGGCTTGGTTCCCAGTACCCATGTCAGCTCACAACTCCAGTCGCAGAGGATCTGACACTCTCTTCTGGCTTCCGAGGGTACCTGCACTAACATCGCACGCACGCACGCATGCGCGCGCGCGCGCTTTAGAGCCATGTTTTCCTGGGGCTGGAGGGATGTCTTGGGAGATGGCCTGAGGATCTTAGTTCAGATCTCAGCCAGACATAGTTGAGTGCCCCTGTTACTCTGCTGTGTTTGGAGTGGTTGAAAAGGACCACTGAGGGCCGCGGGGCTGCCAGCCTAGCTCCAGGTTCACTGAGAGACTCTATCTAATGGGAACAAGAAGATAGAGGGTGACCTTGATGTCTTCCTCTGGCCTCTGCACACACTTGCACAGGTGTGTTCGTACATGTTCGTATAAGTGGACACATATTTTCATAAATAAAGGCAGGTCTGTCCGTAAGAGAAATGTGGAGGCTTGCAATTCCCCTACCATCCTGTTATCACTATGAGTTTGCTTTTGTAACACCCACTCCAGGAGATGCCAGCAAGGACAAGGGCCCAGGTCAGGAGTGGGACTGGTGGTGGGCTGGCTTGTATGGGTGAAAGGTAATGAGTTAATGGCTCTGGGGGTGGGTGATGCACCAAGGGGCTCATCAAGGAGGTGCCAGGGACATCAAGCTGTCAACAGCTCCGTGGAAGAGAGCAGAGCATGCGGAGGCTCTGAGGGCTCCCGCAGGGCCTCTTCCACCCTCTTCTGGCAGCTGGGGACTTGCCCCCGTGGGTCTACGGTATCATTAGTGCAGGCCAATGCATCCCGCCATCCTTGGATTTGACAGGCCCACGTGGCTGGTGGGCTCTTTCTATTGTAAAGGGAAGAGCAGTGACTCCAGTGGGTGGAGGGCAAAGTATAGGTTCCTGCCCGGTGCTTGCTGGGTACCATGATGGGACAGGTGTTAATTAGATGGTCCTTAGGCTGTGGGAGGTGGGCTTTTCCCAACTTCGGAGCAAGTGGAAAACCTGGTGCTCCTTCCTCTACCATCTCAGGGGGATGGATGGCCAAGAGTCTACGGAAGAAAAAAAAGGCTCACATATATTTATGATTTTTTTTTTAAATTATAGCTTGCTCTGCCTTCCAATCAAAGGTCACAGATACGTTTTGGCTTCCAGTTCCAGAGGGAGAATCCATAATGACAGGGAAACATGGCAGCAGGTGGCAGGACAGCCAGGGCTACACAGTGAAACTTCATCTTGAAAAACTCAAACCAACCAACCAGCCAACCAACCAACCAACCATCTGCTGTGCTGAGCTCTTCATTTCCCAAAGTCAGAATCAAAGCTAGAAGAATCTGTGTCTCCATTTTTACCAAGAAATGGAACAGGGAAGTCAGGTCACTCCCATGAGGTCACAGTCAGTGGCAATGGCAGGGGTCCACACGCACATCTGATTCTCTGTGTTGTATTGTGGAGGCCCCACATGGCTCCTCCTTCAAGCAGGAGGCAGAAGGTCATTTCCAGCCGTCAGCGACTTCGGGCTCATTCACTGCTGCCTTACCTGAAGAAACCTCCTGTGTGGGTAAGCTCTCTTTGAAGACAGAGAGCACTGGTGAGAGATGTGTCCCCCGGCAGTCAGCGTTTACCCCACATCTCACCCCTAGGATGGCTGAGAATGTTTCAGTGAACATCAAATGTCTAGCCTCTCCCTGCTTCCCTTTCACAGACATTAATTCCTGATAAGCAACCCGAACTCCAAAATATCTCAGCAGCTGCTCCCCCAGAAGCCTGCCTCTAATTGTGACCTCAGGGACAAGCTGCAGACACAGATGACAAGCTGAGGCATGAAAGCTGGACACTGGCTTCCAGCTGCCCATCTTGCCATGGCAGAAGTGAAATACAGATGGACCCTGGGACAAGCTGGCGTTCTACTTGTTAAAACTTGGATAGGGACACCAGCAAGATGGCTCAGCAGGTCATGTGCCAGCCACAGAAGCCTGACCACCTGAGTTGGAGCCCCAGAGCCCACATAAAGGACCACAGAGTTGCTTTCTGACATGCATACTCCCCACAACCCAACCTCTCTCCCTCCCCCTCTCCCACCCCCCACTTCTCTCTCTCTCTCTCTCTCTCATTCATGTGTGCACACACACATGCACATGACAATAAAATTAAATAAAAAAAAACTTTGACGGGCACTAGGGGAGGGATGTACCAGGCAGAAGGGATGCTCCGTGCTCTAGAAGAACCAGAGTTTCAGGGCAAAAGCACCAGCTTTGGGAGGCCCAAGGACTAGGCTTGACCACCCATCCTAATATGCCAGTCAAAGAAGTGAGTAATAGTGAGAAGCAGAGGCAGGAGAGATTTAACCAGTGTTCACAATGGAAGAGGAATAGATAGAGGGATCTGGTGATTCCCCAAGTCCATCTTCAGAGCACTGATGAGAGCTTTAAGTTTAAACAAAGGGAGAATTGCACCAGGGGACAAGAGCTAGACATAATTAAGCTGCTCTGCTCAAGGTGTGGTTTGGATGCTCTTGCCCAGTTCTGGTTCTGCAGGATGGTCCTAAGAAGACCTCATCGCTTGGGAGGAACAACTGGGTGACCATGGGTGATCACCCCTGCTCCAGGGTGCAGCCTTGCCTTTATAGACAGTTTCCCTCATTTCAGCGAGAGCAGGGAGGTCTGAGAGGCTCTGCTGTTAGTGGAGTTCAAGGCAAAGGACTGGAAAGTTTTACATGGCTTTTGGGGGCTTGGAATAGAATGCTGTAAAGGGCTGATAGTAAGTGGGCTGGGGAATGGCAGTAACTGCCACAAAGACACGAGGAACTGAGTTCAGATCTCCAGAGCCTGTGCAAAAAGTCAGGTGTGGCAGTGGACCTGTAACTCCAGGGCTGGGGGTGGAGGGGTTGGTCGGGTGGGTAGAGGCAAACATATCTCTGAAGCTCGTTGGTCAGCCAACTTAGTTGAATTAATGGGCTTCAGGCTTAGCTAGAGACCTTGTTTCAAAAAATAAAGGTGGAACTTGATCAAGGAAAGACCCCTGACATTGACCTCTGCTCCCCCCAAATGTGCACACACCCACATTGACAAGTACACACACCACAATACAACGCATAAAAAAATAAAATAAATAAATAAATAAATAAATAAATAAACGGGCTATATGATGCTCAGTTATTCTTCCCTTTGTCTTCAGTTTCAGAGGGGGATGGGTGAATCAGGTACCACAGACTTCTATATACAAAGTCCTTGAGTGACTAACATGCTTGCATGCAGAGGTCAGTAGGTCACCCAGTGTGAAGGAGACATGGGAACAAAGGCAGAGGTGGCTTTATATTTGGTATTTAGTTACCTTGTGGGCACAAGTGAGAAGTCAATCCTTACAGTAAGTGCAGTTTCTGTCCTGCTGTAGCAGAGGGCATAGCATAACAGGAGCAGGCAGCAGCTGTGTGGCTAACTGGACAAATATCTATGCACAAAAGGCGTTGGTCCCACAGAAAAAGCCAACAGCCAGGACAAGTTTGAGGCACCCCAGGATGAAAGCCACAGAGACTCCAGCTGCAGACAAAGAAATTCTCATTGGTTGTGACCCAGGGGCGGACCTTGCCAGGACTTACTGGGACAGACTTCAAAAGTAGCTGGTTGTGCCAAGGTCAGGACCCTGATGCATGGGACAAGGTCATCTATTTGGTGTCCCCCAAAGTGTGGACTTCCCCAGGCCCCTCTTCAGCCTCCAAGGCTATAGGTACAACCTACATGGTATCTAGGCTTCCTTGTCATCTGGCTTCTAGCTGGATTCATCCCATACTGGAAACAGGGAGGAAACTAGTGGAGAGGATGGAGATGCTGGGTACCTCCAGCCCCCACTCCTGGTTAGAGCTTGACAGAAGCCATTTTGGGGAGGACCCTTTCCTATAGTGACAGCTCTAACCTCCCATGGCACCATCTCTGTTCTTACCCACTCAAGCCTAGGTGTGTTTCTGAGAACATTTGTTAACTTCCATCTATCCCCTAACCCTGCTCATCTCTTGAACAACACATCTTTCAGACAACTCTTTCCCATGGCTCCCTTCAGAATTACGTTTATTCCCACTTGAGACTGGCTGTAAAGTCCACATATGGGCTTTCATCTAGGAAAACTGCAGACACTGGTACTGATTTCCTGGCTCAGCCTCTTAGCTAACTAATGCAATCCTATTGATTTCCAGTCTTCTCACCTAAGAATCTGATACTTTTGCTATTGAATCCTAAGCACCACATGGGCCCTGGGAAGTGCTGGATACATGTTGACAATATACACCTTTTTGTTGTGCCAGCAGTGTATAGTGTGACATCCATCACCATCTTATTCCTGCAACAGTCCTGAGTCAGGACAGCACATGCTACTAGACCAGTGAATAAATGCTTTGGGATATCCTATATGTTGTGAATATATGTTGCTATGATTGATTGATAAATAAAACACTGATTAGCCAGCAGCCAGGCAGGAAGTATAGGATAGGTGGGACAAACAGAGAAGAGAGGCTGGGAGGGGGAAGCGGGGAGAGATGCCAGCCTGCCGTCCAGGGAGCAACGTGAAAAGGCAACAGGTAAAGCCACGGAACATGTGGCAACATATGCATTGACAGATATGGGCTGAGTTAAGTGTAAGAGCTAGTCAATGGTAGGCCTGAGCTAATGGCCCAGCAGTTTAATTAATATAAGTTTCTGAGTGATTATTTTATAAGTGGTTGCGAGGTCCATGATGCTGGGCAGGACAGGAGAAAACTCCAGCTACAAATAAACATATGGAGAGGGGTTCAGGATATTTGGGGTCCCACTATGTGATGCTTAATATTGACTGACAATTTGTCATAATCCAGAATCACCTAGCAGCAATCCTCCAGGCACACCTGTGAGGGATTAGGTAGACTATGTTAGCCTCCAGGCATACCTGTGAGAATTTAGATTAAGTTAGTTCAAAGCCTCACCCCAAAGGAGAGTTGCACCATTACCTGGGTTCGGGACCTGGGCTGTGTAAAGAGGAGACTACCTGAACAGTCAGTTCAGTTTCCTGATTATGGATGTGATGTGAGCTGCTGCTTAAAGCTCCTGATGCTATGAAGGACTGCACCCTTGATCTGTGAGGCAAATACATCTGTCCTTCTGTAGATTGCTTTTGTCAGGGAATTTTATCACAGTAACAGAAAAAAGGAACTGAGATACATCCCAAGTGAGATACAGAACTCTGCTTGAAACCCTGGAGTCCTGAACCTTATTCCCATATAATCCTTGCTGCTCATGTCTTTCCTCCTATCCACCCTGTGAAACCATGTGGGCAGGAGTAAGCATACTGTGGTCCTCCCAGTGAAACCATGTGGGCAGGGGGCAGCACATTGTGACCCAATTTGGTTCAATGCTTGCTTTTGTGCAATGTGAGTGTTAAAAATAAAATTTATGTAATTGGAAAAAGGGGTCCAAAGAATAATATTTCATGACACGTTGTTATGGTTACCTCCAGCTGTCAACTTGACACAAACCTAGAGACACTTAGGAAGAGGGAAACTCAGCTGAAGAATTACCTTGATCAGATAGGCCTATGGCCATGTTTGTGGAGGCATCAACCGCCCCCCCCACCTTGGTTTTTTGAGATATGGTTTCTTTGTGTAGCCCTGGCTGTCCTAGAATGCTCTCTGTAGACCAGTCTGGCTTTGAACTCACAGAGATCCACCTGCCTCTGCCCCCCTAGTGCTGGGATTAAAGGCGCACACCACCACCTAGCACAGGCATTTTCTTGATTAACAATTAATGTAGGGGGGCCCAGCTCACTGCAAGAGGTGCCATCTCTAGGCTGGTGAGCCTGGGTTGTATAAGATAGCTAGCTGAGCAAGCCAGGGGAGCAAGCCCATGAGCAACATTCCTTCATGGTTTCTGCCTCAGTCTCCTGCCTTGAATTCCCTCAATGATGGACTATAAAGTGTAAGTTGAAATAAACCCTCCCCAAGTTGCTTTGGTGTCTGGTGTTTCAGTAACATGATCATTCTAGGAAGCTTAGGTTTTTAGACACAGTCTGGAACTCATAGCACTTTCTATCAAACAATGGCAGAATTTCACAGCTGCAGAAGGTGCATGAATCTAAAATATCTGCTGTATGATCCTTTATGGGAAAAGCTTGCTGGTCTCTGGGACAAGAAATTGCCTCTTTGAATCCTCTTACGTGTGTTGGATGCAGCCCACTCTACTGGCAAGAAAACTTGGGGAGTTGAACCCCATCACTGGCATTAATAGGTAGTAACAACTCCCACACACTGAACTCCTCTGACACATCGGGCCCTTTGAAGCTGACACTCTTTAGGTATTTATAACATATTTCTTTTTCGTTCACTGTACAGATCAAGGTTCTCACAAGAGAAGTAACCTGTCTGAGGTCATATATTAAGGGGTGCAGTTTAGAACTGAATCCAATTTTTCTGCTTCCATGGACACTTTGCAATTAAACCTGACTCTTCTGAACAGAACCAAAGCTCACACCCTCCAGCCAACAGTTGATTTTCATTACCCAGATCCCCACAGAGGGTCTTAACTCCCATTCCACTCTGCCTCAGTGATGCACACCACATCAGGGCTAACCAGTCAACCTGTGTCTAAGTGACCACTTCAAGCATGAACTGGAGACCTGACCAGGATGGCAACATTCAGTTCAATCTAGGATGCTGGAACCTGTGTGAGTTGATCTGCTATCTCTTGGCCACTGAATAATTAAGATCAGCTTGTTGAGAATCTCTGCCTGGAGGACTTCCCTTCTATGCGTGTTTACATTTGCTTAGTGTCAGCTTTGGTCTAGACACCGCTGCAGGACATCTTGATGCTGAGTTCATGCCAGGGGACAGGAGTGCATCAGTGAATGCTCAGAGATGGGATCTTGCAGACAAAGGGGAACTTCCTGTAGCAGGTGTTATCATTCCAGGACCTCAGTGCTGTGAACAGAAGAAGCAGAGAGTCTGGGTGAAGAACCATCGACTGCAGTAAAAGTCACTACATCACTGCTCTGGAGTTAAAGTTCTCTTTCTCCAGCAGGCCTCACTTGCTGATGCTTGCAGAGACAGCTCTCTGATCTTTGTCTCTCATCAAGCTGGGTTTGACCTGCCGCTGGTCTGGGGAGGGTAAACTTCACCCAGAGACTGCCCCAGCTCTGCCTGCGGGACTGCAGGATGGCCCCCAGGATAAGTCACTTTTTTTTTTTTTTTTTTTTTTAGCCTCCCACCACTCCTCGGAAGGAGAAGGAATAGAGAAGAGCAGCGAGATACTTGGATCTGGGATTCTGTGCATGTTTCAAACCTAGCTTCATTTCTTGCCTGCTTTGTGACCTTGAAGAAATTGCTCAGCTTCCTGGAGCCAGATTCACCTTGGACTCCAGAGTTGATAGAGCATGGAACGTGCGTTCAGACAATGGCTGACACTTTGAGGAACCCATGTCCTACCACTGTGTTCTGCTAGATGTACCTCAATTACCTCAGCAGCCTTTTACATAGGGGTGAATATTAAGCTCATTTCCCAGGAGAGGAAACAGACTCTGGGAGAGGGTGAATTACTCCCTGTGAGGACACAGCTACAAAGCAGCAGGGCTGGAATTTAAACCCAGGTGTGCGCTCTTCAGTGCCCACACTTCCATGCTTCTCCAACCCCAACTGTGTTCTAACATTCACAAGTACCAGCCTGGGATCAGGGCTTGGACTTTGGTTCCCTGGTGAGCTGACCCAGGAGCCGAACGCTCAGTGCAAAACCTTTTTAAAAAGGGATATAGGCTGCATGTGCACATCAAAGAACTTAACGAAAGCTCTGCTGCCCACTCCAACTCTCTAATGCCTTTTCATCCATTTAGAGCCGGAATGTCAACAAACCACTAAAGATCACTTAAAGTACTTCTATCCTAGACAGTATCCTATCCCCAGGGAATCTGGCTGCTCTCCAACGTGCTGAAAATAGGACGTCCTCTTAAACCTCATTGTGTCCCCATGGTGCCTCTCCATGCTCTTTGATGCCCCCCCCATGTCTCATGGTGACCCCATTTCTCATTGTATCCCCATCCTTCAGGGTGCTTCCGCATCCCTCATGGTGCCTCTCTAGCAGCTCTGAGAGAGTTCAGGTCCCGGGTACCCACCGCTGCTGGGCCGGTACCACATCTGCACACAGTCTTCTTCTGGGTCTGTATGGATGCCATCACCAGGCTGGCTCCTGTCCCAGTAACTGTAGTCGTAAGGAGAGCCATCTGTCCATTCAAACTGTCCTTCCTGGGGTCCATTCAGAGGCAAGGAAGTAGAGAGGAAGGCCAAATATTGGGTCAGCTCCCATATAGGAACAGCATTATAGTACTTCATGCCTGTCACCTTGCATCAAAGCCCTCACTTGTAATTTGTACTATGGTGGAATATTCCTATACACTGTGTGAAAATATGTCACTATGATTGGTTTAATAAAGAAGCTGACTGGTCAATAGCTGAACAGGATTAAAGTTAGGTGGGAGAGTCAAACTGAGAATGCTGGGAAGGAGAAGGGCGGAGTCTGGAGTCCCAAGCAGACACAGAGAGAAGCAAAATGAGCATGTCATACTGAAAAAAGGTACAAAGCCATGTGGTAAAGTGTAGATAAGAAATATGGGTTAATTTAAATATAAGAGCTAACTAGCAACAAGCCTGAGCTATTGGCCAGCATTTATAATTAATATTAAGTCTCCGTGTTGGTAACTGGTGGATGGGAAAGAAACACCCACCTACATACTATGGCTGTCAGCACTGCTCTTCCCAGATGCCTTGTTTGACCCTTATCATGTGACCTTTACTTACTTTGTCCTCACTGCTCTGTACTACAGGCAACTTCATCTTCAGAAAACTGGCACATGGATGAGTTGGCCCAGATTCATTAGTGTTGGTACTCAAACCCACATGGACCTAACTCCAGTATCCAACACGTAAGCACTGTCCTTTCTCAGCCAGTGATATTTACTCTTCCTCACTTTCTTTTATTCAAAAGTCTGTGTTTTTCTTTCCTGGTCTGGAACTATGCTGCCCTGCTAGACATCTGATTGGTGCTGCAGCAGGTGTGCAAGCCAACTGTGGAAAGAATGACACCAGAGGCCATGGGAGCAGGAGTCACGCCTCTTTTTGTCATTTTTCTGGTCTTTAGAAAAGTACCTCTTGAGGCATGAATGATCTGAAGTCCTTTCTGTGCAGTGAAATAGCAGGGAGGGGGCAGGTGGAGCTCAAGGTTTCCTGGCTAGTGGCCTTCCTTGCTCTGTGACCTAGGCACATTACTCAACCTCTCTGAGCCTCCGTTTCCCATCAATACAGCAGAGTGAATATCCCAGAGAGGTTTGGGGGTTGAGTGGCTTTCAAAGTATGAGAATGGCGACATGGAGCCTGGTGGACAATGCCTGGCCCCAAGAAGAAAAGGAGAAAAGGCCTTTTGTCTTGTTTGTTAGGGCTATTAAGCCTTATACTATACATTCCTTTTCCTCCTTTCTTCTTTTTCTTTTTCTTCCTTCCTTTCTTCCTTCCTTCCTTCCTTCCTTCCTTCCTTCCTTCCTTCCTTCCTTCCTTCCTTTCTTTCTTTCTTTCTTTCTTTCTTTCTTTCTTTCTTTCTTTCTTGAGACAGGGTTTCTCTGTGTAGCCTTGGCTGTCCTGGAACTCACTTTGTAGACCAGGCTGGCCTCATAGAGACCTGTCTGCCTCTGTCTCCCAAGTGCTGGGGATAAAGGTGTGCGCCACTATTGCCCAGCCTATAATGTACCTTCTTTAGATTGTGATTTAATGTAGATTTAAACTAATTTTATTTATTTATTTATATTGGTTAGGATGATTTTAATTTAAAGAACTCCCAAGTCTCTGGGAAATACTCTAGAATACAGTTAAAACTGAGCAAGTGTTAGTTGTACACTTAGCTGGCACCCAGTGGTTCCTTCAGCAGAAATTTCCACACAATTCCACTCCGCCTTTAGAAGTCCTTACTAAAAGGAGGGCACTGGGACAGAGGTAAGGGACTGGTATGACAGCTAGTCTAATTTTAACGCTGCTGCTTTAAATGGCAATATTCATTTTTATTACAGGTTCATTTAGTCATTATTTTTATGGTGCTGAGGATGGAACCTGGGGCCTCTTGTGTGCTCCATCACTGTATCTCAAGTTTGTATTACAAGTTTTTCCTAGCTTTTTTTTTCTTTATTTGTTTGAGGTTCTAGGGATTGAACCTAGGGCTGAGATAAGAAGCCCGAGTTCAGGGCCTTCCACAGTAAAGAATGAGCGCAGGGTGAGCCCAGCCAATCAAAAGACACTTCACCTCAAAAGGAACAGTAAAGTGAGCTGGGGATGCAGCTCACTGATGGAGTGCTCACTCATCTACTGTGTGCTGAGCCCTGGGTTCAGTGATGCTGAAGTGGGGAAAGACCCTCATATATCTAACCACATTTTTGTTTTAGAGAATCCAAGTCAAAACAAAGGCTTCCTCTGATGATCCTATATGTTCTGGTCACACCTACTCCCACAGCTAACAGAGGCACGTCATTGTCACACCCACTTCCATGGCTAACTGGGGCAGGTTGGTATTTATGTGCTGAGTGTGTAACTGTGACCTGGCATTGTTAAAAGAAAGTGGAGCCTTGGCTGGAGTTCCTCCACAGGATCTGACAGCTGTGGCTTCCTCACCTCACCTGCCTGTGGTCATGAAGCCCTGTCCAGATGTCAGCTGGGATGTCAGGAGCACAGCTGTTCACCAGGTCATACACAAAGACGTTCTCCTCCCAGCTGTGGATATAAGAAGCACAGCAGTAGTTACCACCTCCACTTTCCATAGGATGGAATCTAAAGCAAGCTTGTTAAGTCTTCTGGACTAAGGAAAAAGAGGACAGGCTATAACTCTGCTTTCCTTTTCTGTTCTCTTAAGATTTCAGTTTGTGTATGTGTGTGCCTGAGTATGTGTGCACATGTGTGTATGGGTATGCACATGTGTGTATTTGTGCAGCAGCCAGAGTGAGTCTTCCTCTACCACTCTCTCTGTCTGAGTGATATTCCTCTGAGACAGTCTATCCATGAACCTCTTTGCTGAAAGCCACAAGAATATGTTATAGAGATTAGGCTGTATATAATAAAGTTATACCTAGAAGGGTCAAGAAATTCTTCTAGAGGAAAGTCAAATATCAAGGAATATTTGATGATATTCTGCTTTTAATATATCAACTGTCTTCTGCTATGAATTCCTTGTGGGCTCATATACTACTAGGCTTTAATTGGCAAACAGTATAAGTTTCTCAGACCTTTCAGACTGCTGAACTAGGTAACACCCCTACAGAGCCTAGGAGACAGGCAGGTATGCAGATGCATAGCTTTGTGCAAATGAAGCTCAGACCATCCCTTTCCATCAGGCCTAATGGCATTGCAGAGCTATTGACTCAGGACAAAAGGTTTTTTTTTTTTTTTTTTTTTTTTTTGCATAATTAGGTGCAGTGAAGGCTGGTGCAGAATTCCTGGTCAGAGCAGAGTCATGTGGCCAGAGAAGGGAGAAAAGGCAGAGTTTTTGGACTAGTAGGGATTGGGGCAGATCAGAAGAGGGGGAAGGAAAGGTGGGAGATGAAGGAACAGAGGACAAGATGGGATCAAAAGCGTAAGAGCTTAGTTAGGGCTATGAGAGGACAGGAAAAGAGAGGAACTGAATGTCAGAACAGAACTGAAGCTATGTAGATAGAATTTTATCTTAGAGAAATAAAGCAGATGGACAAAAGAGCCTGGTGTTCTTAGAGTCTTTTCTCTTAGAATACTCCCATGCTGGCCATAGCATCTTCCCCAGGACCCTGGGAGGAATCTTCTCAGGGCAGGTCCCTGGGAAAATTCTGATACTTCTTAGCTAGGCTGGAAGCCAGAAAGCCCCGGCAATCATCTTGTCATCCTTGGAACTGGGGCTATATAGACATTTGCTAGGGCACCTGGCATGTTATGTAGACATTGGGATCTGAACTCTGGTCTTCACAGTTGTGGAGAGAATGCTCTTAGCAATGGAGCCATCTCTCTAATCCCTCCATTATTCTTAATTTGGTCAACCTTATATGGCCATCCATGCCAGCTCAGAGAAAGAAAGACTCAGCACAATACTACTACTTCAAAAATACTGCAAATGATGTGGGTCATACTGAAGATAAAAAGAACAATGGAAGGGCTACACATTGTATTGTGCATGCTGAACGACTTAATGAGATTTCCAATACCTGCTTTTGTTCTCTCTCCAAGAACCACTGTGCACTGCCAATCCTTACATGGCTTCTTTCCTAATCTCTTCTCACATAGCATCACTAAAATATTTCCTGTCTGTCTGTCTCTCTTTTTTTTTTTCTGGGAAATTCAGCTATAAGCTTGAACTTGCTTACTCCACTCAGTGTCTTTTTGGAGGAGTCCTAGCCTTGACTTCAAAAGCCTATCAACAAAGAAACCAGTGAGGGACACTGGTGTTTGCTCATTGTCTAAAACAATGAAGAAATAGAGATGAATGGATGGAAGGACAGAGAGATGGGTGGATGAATGGAAGTAGGAATGTATAAATGAATGGATAAAGGAAAGGATGGATGATGAACGGATAGAAAAATAGAAGAATATAGGGAAGGAAGGATGTATAGATGGATATAGCAAAACAGATTCACAGAGGCTACAAGTACCCACTTATGTTAGGAGTGTGCTCCATGTTGTACAGCCATGAGTTCATTTTATCCTCATAGCACACTGGAGTTGAAGCAGACTTGGCTGGTGTCTGCACCAAAAGCCGTTCCCACAAGATGATTTCGTCTTACTACTGTAATATTATAGCCTAGGAAGGCACATCTCTTTCCCCAGTTCTCTTTGAAGGTAACATTGCCAAAGGACCCAGCTCGAACACCTAACTGAAAGGCACGGCTTTCAGGGGGAGTCTGGGAAGCATTTTTCCTTCTGGTCGAAAGAAGAAAATGTGTGGAGAAGGCTCCGGTCTCTGCTCTGCCCTTCCTGTTTGGAAACTTTCCTGAGGAAAGTCAAGGTAACTGCTCACCCAAAGAGTGGTTCACCCAGTGCTTTGATATCAGCGAGCCCAGAAAAAGCCATCAGCTGAAATCAGGAGGGCAGAGGAAGGATGTGGGGGCAAACAGACAGATGGCAGCACAGGTCACTCAGTTGTTCACACGACCAGATGGACAGATGGCCTGACAAGTGGTTCCCACCATGGGTAAGAGGTGAACTTCAGTGCATCAGGGAAGTCATAGTGCTCTAGTTCTGGACTGAAGGCCTATCTGCTCCCATGGGCATGTTCCAAGTGCACTTTGAAAGGGCTGCCATTTTGTGGGCGCGTCCACCATGGAGTGTGTCTCACCTGGAGTAGAGGTCCGAGGAGGTGGCCATGCTTTCCACCTTGTTGAGGAAAGGACTCTCTTGTTTCTGCTTCGTTGCTAACTCCAGGGAGCTAACCTGCAAGCTTCCAGGCAACTCTGCCTCTACCTACCACCTCACATAAGGAGTGATGGATACAGATGTATATCAGGTATCTGCTTCTCCCGCCCCTACCATCCGGGTTCTGAGGGTCAAACTACGGTAGTCAGGCTGGCACAGCTGGTGCTTTTACCTACCAAGCCATCTTCCCGGCCCACCTATCCCCATTCCACACGTGTTTGTTAGGTCAGCTGTGTCACCGGATCAAGAGCTCTGATGCCCTGCAGTGTATGGCACAAAACTGGCAATTATAAAGATGATTCTCCCAGCATGCTCTTTGCTACCACTGCTGAGTTATTTGCCCTCTATTTCACCCAGGGTAACTTCAATGAGAAATTGTGCTGGGTAAAAAGCAGCTTCCATGACCTGAGCCAGAAACCAGTTGGAGACATCAGTCTCCAGTCCTTTCCCCCAGGGGCACTTGGCTAGGCCACAGAGGCCCGAGCAGTCCACTCACCTGTGAATGGAGGCCAGCTTGGCAGATTTCCTACCCACAGTGAACTGAGAGCAGTGCAGGTCAGCCTCCGCCCAGGTCCTGTTGATGGGGAAGAATCTGTAGCAGTGACCTTTGAACTCTGTCCAGAACAGGGGGCACATCAATGACATCTGGGGTCCCTCCGACAGGGCTGGGGATAGACAGAAAATAAAGTGGGAGGAAGATTGGTGAGGCTCGTGTTGTCTCTATGCCTTATTACACATTTTTAAGAGTAAAACACATCCACTATGATTAACACAGTTCTGTGCCTGAAATCAAAAAATACATGCACACCCCGGGGCTACATAGAGAGACCCTGTCTCAAACAAACTAACCAACCAAAAAAAGAGATTTATTTGAATTATTTATGCATTATGTATGTGTGTATGCTGTGTGTGTGCAGGTGCCACATGTGTGATGGTACCTCCTGAGCCAGAAGGGGGCGCTGGCTCCCCAGGTGCTGTAGTGGTTGTGAGCCACCATGGTTGGGTGACGGACAGAACCTGGGTTTTCCCTTAAGTGCTGAGCCTCTTCTGCGGCCCCTATTGAGATTGTTTTAAATGGCTCTTGAATAACCCCTAAGTGGCCTCCCTAGAGTTTAATGACTGCCTTATATTTGGATAATTAGATTTCTTTCTTTCTTTCTTTCTTTCTTTCTTTCTTTCTTTCTTTCTTTCTTTCTTTCTCTCTCTCTCTCTCTTTCCTTCCTTCCTTCCTTCCTTCCTTCCTTCCTTCCTTCCTTCCTTCCTTCCTTCCTTCCTTCCTTCTTTCCTTCTTTCTTTTTTAAATAAAAGCCTATTATATATAATACTAAGACAAGTTTCATGCAACAAACTGTCAGTGTTTCTGGTGGTTTTCTGAGGAGAGACTTGGATGGCTTTGATACAATTTCTAAACTGCCTCCTGAAATCAATTTCCCCTCTCACTGTCATGGCTGAGGGGACCTATCTCACTCTGCCCTTGCTAGTTCTGACTGCCATCATTGCCTTGGGAATCTTTGCAAATTTTAGAAGCAAGAAATGACACCTTGTTTCAATTTGCAATTCCAGGCTATCTGTCAAATGTGTGCATTTACTGACAAGCTAGAACCAAGACTTTATATCTTTTGCCCATCACATTGCTGGGGTCAGGATAGGTTGTTAATTGTGAGAGGCAGCACATTGAAAACAATAACAGGATTATGGTGTTTGAGACTATAAATTTCTCTCAAGTCTTGGCTTCTCTTGAAACTTCTTGGGGGTGTTGTTCTTGGAAATAGAAGGTGGCTATTGGGAGAGGCAGATGATTGAGAACCTTTCATTCACTAGGTTGGGAGACCCACGCAGTGAGCAGTGGTCCCTGGACACCTACATACTGGCCACTTTTGTGTCTGACCTGCTGTGACTCATAGGCACATTCTCTTCTTCCTCAGATGTCCAACTGGCAGACACCTGGAGCTTCTTTTGTAACCACTCAGAGGCACAGAGTCTGCCTTCAAATCACTGCCGTATCTGACTGACTCTGAGAATCCTAACATAGGGAATAGGGGCTGGGGAGGTGGATCAGTGGGTGAAGTATGTGCTGTGCGACCATGAGAACCTGAGTTCATATCCCCAGCAGCCACAGAAGAAGCTAACATGGTGATGCATGCCTGTAATCCCAGTGCTGGAGGTTTGGGGGCACGTGTAGAGACAGGCAGATCCTTGGGGCTTGCTCGCCAGCCAGTCTAACTGAATAGGTGAAGCTTCACGGTTAGTGAGGGACCCTGTCTCAAAAAGGACCTGGCATTGTGGCACATACCTTTAATCACAACACTCAGGAGGCAGAGGCAGATGAATCTCTATGAGTTCAAAGCTGGTCTGGTCTACATAGGGAGTTCCAAGCCAGTCAGGGCTACATAGGAAAGAAATCCTGACCCCCACCCCTTCCCCCCAAAAAGGAAAGCAGAAAGTGGAGAATAACATCTCTCTTTTCACACACATTCATAGAGAAGCACCATTCATAGAACATTTATTTATTTATTTATTTATTTATTTATTTATTTATTTATTTATTTATTTATTTATTTGTGCGTGCACGTAGGTGCACATCCATATGGGGGGCAGAGGACAACTTCAGGTGCCATCCTCGGGAACGCCAGCCACTTCCTTTGAGATAGTGTCTCATTGGTCTGAATCTTGCCAATCAGGCTGGGCTAGTTGGCCAGTGAGCTCTAGGGATGCCCCTGTCTCTGCCTCCCCAGCACTGGGGTTACAAGTACAGCTACTACACCTGTTTGTTTGCTTAAATGGGGTCTCTCGGGGGATCGAACTCAGATCCTCATGCTTTCAATGGAATCATTTCTAGCCTGAGCTATCTCTCTAGCCCCCATGGAGCATTTATGATGTGAAAATAGACAGAGAGAAAGTGAGACTTCAATAAGATCAGCATGGCAAGAAAGTGTTAGCGACCTCCGGATCACAAAGACTTCCTTTACAGCATCACATACCACCTCCTCATGGGACATAAGCAGGCTGAGGTTGGCTCATGGCAGGTCCCCGGAGTTCATGCCTTCTGCTTTCATCCAGGTTGACTCATCTACCATTCTCAAATGCCTAATCAGACCTTTGTGGGTATTCTCTTGCCTTGACTCTGGCTAATTCCTGCTTCTCTTCTAGTCTCACCCACAAGGTGGCTTTGGGTACTGTCTTAGTCAGGGTTTCTGCTGCTGTGATGGAACTCCATGACAAAAAGCAATTGGGGAGGAAAGGCTTTCATTGGCTCACACTTCTACATCGCTGTTCATCACCAAAGGAAGTCAGGACAAGAACTCAAACAGGGCAGGATCCTGGAGGCAGGAGCTGATGCAGAGGCCATGGAGGGGTGCTGCTAACTGGCTTGCTCCTTGTGGCTTGCTCAGTTTGCTTTCTTATAGAACCCAGGACCACTAACCTAGGCATGGTATCACCCCCAATGGGCTGGGCCCTCCTCCCTCAATCACTAATTAAAATAATGCCTTTCAGTCAGATCTTATGGAGGTATCTTCTTAGTTGAGGTTTCCTCCTTTCAGATAACTCTAGTTTGTGTATCAAGTTGACATAAGACCATCCGGTACAGGTACCATCAGATGGGAATCTCTGGTAAGTGCTTATGCACCCCGACTCCCACCTACTCCCAGGATTCTTGTCCATGTCGCCCCTGTTTGGTCAGTAGCTACTGCGACCACTCATCTTCTCCCAGAATCTTGGCACACAGAGGGTGCATGGGACTTAGATTTAAGCATTTTATTTTATTTTTAATTATGGGGTGGTTACATGCATGTGAGTGCAGAGCCCTTGGTGGCCAGAAAAAGGTATTGGATCCCCTAGAGCTGGAGTTACAGGCAGTTGCGAGTCACCTGATGTGTGTGCTGAGGTGGGAACTGAACTGGGGTCCTCTGAAGGGCCCTAATCTTAGCTTCTGTACCATCCCTCTAGTCCAGGTTCCGAGTGAACACAAGCAATAGGGATGTAATGTAAGCCTGTAAGCAGGAAGATGAAGCCTGTAGAAGGAACTTCCTTCTCCTGCCCCTCCCCTCCTCCTTCCCCTCTCCCCTCTCCTCCCCCTTTCCCTTCCCCTCCCCTCCCCTCCTCCATCCCCTCCCCTGCCCTCTCCTCTTCCCCTCCTCCTTTTCCTTCTCTCCTCTGCTCTCTACCTTTATCTTCTCCTTTCCTTCATTCTGCCTGCCATTCTCTCTTTCTCCCCTTTCTTCCTGCCTTGGACAGAGCTTGGCAAAGAGTAATTAATAATTAACTAAGTGAAGGGTGACTGGGTGGGAAGAGGAGGAGGTAAAAGCCCCTGGTCTCAAAACCTTCTTCCCAAGGTGGAAAATACTTCGGAAACTACTCTGCGCCTTCCCAATCTGGTCCCTTTGAGGTTTTTTCCCCCACTAAGGAAAAAGGAATTTCTGCATGCCTGGGTTGAAGTAAACCAGAAAATGGGACTGTGGTGGGTCACTGCCCAATTCCTTTCCTCCCGTCCAGGCAAGCAAAATCCTTTAATTGGAGGGTTGGGAGGCACAAGAGTGAACTCCCAGATGTCCGGTGTTTCCCTTCTCCTTGCCTCTGAGGGCTTAGGAGCTGGGGTTGGAAGGGTTTTCATCAACTGGACTGCTAACTAGCCTTTGCTAGCCTGTCTGTCTTTATGGGCACGCCGTTGGGTTTGCATATTGACCTTCAGAAAATGGTGGTAAAGCAATAACCAGAACCAACCTTTGCTGACCACGTGCTGTGTGCCAGGCACTGTGCTAAGTGCTTTGAACGGACTGTTAATTTAATCTTCACATCCTTCCAGGAGGCACTGTAATCACTACTACTTTACAAAGAAACTCAGAACACACCGAGGTTGACTCCCTTGTCAAAGGTCACAGAATTGCTCAGAGGTAGCCTCTGGAGCCTGAGATTTATTTTTTTAAGAGAGAGAGCACAGAAATAATGATGCCATTAATATTTAACTTGTGGACGTGAGTCTTGCAGGCAAAATTGGAAACTTGTTATTTGTTTGTCCCTTTGAGAAAAAGAATTAATGGCTCTCTGATCCCTGCCAGAAAGGACCTCACAAGTAGTTAGGACAGCGCAGCACAAGGGGCGCCCAGACGGGTGATGGATGGCAAGGGCTGTCCCTGAAGTATCTAAACACAGCACACAAGCCAGACTTGAAGATCTGAGGGGCTTCCTGGAAAAGGTGATGAATCGGCAGAGACCTGGAGATGCTAGAGTCAGTGTTCCCGGCAAGGGGACACAGCCCAGGCAGGGGCACGGCCCAGGCAGGGGGCACGGCCCAGGGAGAAGATGGAGTATGTGGGGGGACAGGGAATGGTTCAACAGAATCTGAGAAGGAATCCAAGATGAGGCTGGAGGGAGCTATGGGGGATAGAGGGAGAGAGTCAGACAGGAGGTGCAGGGCAGGAGGAGGAGGCTTGTTGCTCAGGAAACGGAGAAGCCAAACTGCATGGTCTTTTTCTCAATTAGCAGCAGCCAAGGCCTCCCAGCTGGGGGTGTGGGGGGAGTCAAAGCTTTTGGGAGCTGAGCTTGTTCTGGGAGGAAAACACATCCGTGGAATCCAGCTCTCCCACTTTGAAAGAATAAATTGTCACCTTCCTACTCACTCTGGCTGTGAGCTCCCTTGGCCCCCCTCCAGCCGCCCACAGATGCAACACTCTGCTCTCTGCTGCCTCCTGCAGATGCACTCACTGCTCTGAGATCTCCGCCACCTCCTGCCCAGAGCAGCCTCGGGACCAGATAAGGAGAGGAGGTGGGGAGCCCCCCCCCCCAGGCCACCATTCCCCATTCCCATTCCCATTCCCCATTCCCACAGTGGCCCCCGATACACCTAGAAGCTAAAGGGAAGCAAGTGTCTTCCAGACTCGAGCAAGGTTGAGGGCTGGACCACCGTTATCATCCTCCGGTTGCCTGTCTGGTCTCAAGGCTTGGCGGCACTCCAGAGCCTTGCTCTGCCTTTTCCTCTCTGGGATACTCTGGAGGCCTCAGAGGGGAGGAAAAAGCCCCAAAACCATTGCTTAGATGGATCCCAACAGCACCACTCACTGGGTGTTTAAGGTTTGATTCCTGGAGGGCAGCCCAGCAGCGATATTAGACAAGGATTGGAGAGGCTGCCACCTGCTCCTGGCAGTTGGGTTTGTAACTCTCTGAAACTCCTAAGCACTTTAGTGCTGCTGGGAGACGTGTTCATGCTCATGGTCCCGTAGCTCATTGGCAGAATAAGTATAGTTGGCCTTCACACCTACAGGCTCTGGTCCATGACTTGAACCAATAGTGGAGAGAAAGCATCTGGGAGGCACTGCACCTGGGCTGAACACAGACTTCTGGGTGCTGGGAATCCTGCCTGGGAATTTGCATGTGCTAGACAAACACTCTACCCAGGCCCCGGCTTTTGGTGTTTTGAGATAGGGTCTCACTCTGTAGCTGAGTCTGGCCCTGGATTTAAGATTCTCCTGTCTAAGATTCCTAAGTGCCATAACTGGGGGTTACACAGTTTTTCTTTCCCGTCATCCTTCTCTACACAATGCACCCCAGAACACAGGAAATGGGCATTGGTAAGATGCAGCCACTGCACCCTTCTACAGCAGGGACCCAGCATCTGAGGATTTTGGCATCCATGGGAATTCTGGAACCAATCCCCTGCAGATGGCTGAGGGACCACAGTATGTCAGACACCAAGTTTAACCAAGATTTAATTAAAGACATCAGCATTTACTGAGTTCCTATATGTTCCTAAGTGTGTGACCTCAGGCTGTTCCCACATGGTATTAGTTATCGAATGCTAAGGAGTGCTCCAAAGTATGTGTAGGGTGTCCTGTGACTACAGAGGGGGAGCAGGAACAGCCAGAATGTCTGAGGCACGCTCCAGGATTGGATCTACTCTAGGAGGCAGGACATCCAGTTGCTTGGGCTTCTGTGCCCTATCGGAGAAGCTTGGACTCTGGCACCAGATGACCCGGGTTGAAAACAGCTCCCTGGGCCTCAGTTTTCATCTGCAAAATGTGCATGGGTGAGTCTGGGGAGGTGGCTCAGTGGGTCAAGTGCCAGCTGTGTGAGCATGAGGACCAGAGCTATTCAGATCCCCAGTACCCATGTAAACAGACACAGTGATGTGACTTTGATCTCATTGCTGGGGAGTTAGAGACAGGCAGGTCCCTGAAACTCATTAGCCAACTAGCCTAGCTGAATCAGTGAACTTCAGGATAGTGAGAGACCCTGCCTCCAAAGATAAAGGCAGAGCGCAACCGAGGAAAACACCAAATGTCAATCTCTGGTCTCTACACAACATTCGATGCGCTCATGTGCGCACACACATGGACACACACGATGGGCTTGGCTGAGTACTTATTTCCCTGAGAAGATGACTAGGCAGAGTGAGCATCCTAATAAACTTCAAGCATTACCACAGCAGAAGTGGTCTGGGCCCCAGAACCTTCCCACAGTCAAGAATGCAATGCTGTATTTCTGGAGGGTGGGGAGAAGGTTGAGCAGCTTGACTGATCCCCAATCTGTACCCAGAGGCCCTGCAGAGGCAGGTGTTGAGTTTCAAATCACTTTGCCCTGGTGTCACATGGAAAGCTCTGGGTTCAGGAGCTTGGGGAAGGAACCAGCAATGGCTGAAGAATTCTAATAGCAATTATCTTTCTTACTGCTATTAGGTGCTGGTTCAAAGTACTTCACTTGCTGGAATCCACAGAAACAATGAGATCAAAGGTAATTTCAGAGGAAAGGCTTGGGGGAAAGTCTAGTTTGGCTAGGTCCTCCAGGCATGTATGAAGGATATTTTCTCCAAGAAAATCCAGGACCGATGCTGAGCGGATCTGTGCATAGATCGGCATGCTTGGGGAATGGATAATGAAAGGCAGGAGCCATGGGAGAATGGCTGATGGGTGCCCTGTACTGCTTTGTACAGCATAGCTAGGGGGTATCCAGAAGAGAAAGAAATCAAGGTCATTCAACACAAGAGGACTTTGGGGTGCGTATCCACCCTCAAGGTCTGCAAGGAACCACAGGGCCCCTACTAAGTCCACGCTAGTCAACCAGCAGCGCATTCTCTCATGCTTGTGTGTCACAGTCTCTCTGGGCTGATATCATTTTCCTAGAGTCCTCGTCTGCTGGGTGGGGATCTGGGGAACGCAGTAAGTGCTGTGTGAGCAGTGATGGTCCTGGTCAGCAGTCTGCAGCCTCAGTTTCCCTGCTGCAGTAAGGAAGCGTCGGGTGGTCAGAGGTCTCCAAGATTGCCGGGTCTCAAGTGATCCTGGTTCACCTTGTCTAAAAGTGGGTGGCACATGGGGACAGATGTGTTGTCTGGAAGTTTCCATCTCTGATGAATCCTATTTGTAACAATGAAACTCTCCTGCGTGTGACATTGTAACACCAACTACCACAATGACAGGGGTGTTGAAAGAAAAATGCTGGTTTTTTTTTCCAAATGCTTGTCATGCGGTCAGCACCTTATGTGCACTGTTGCTTCATTATTATCCTCACACATGTGTGTGTGCGCTCATGTGTGTGTGTGTGTGTGTGTGTGTGTGTGTGTGTGTGTGTACATATGTGCAGTTAAGCATGTGTGTAGTGGATATGTTCTTGTGTGGGTGCAAAGTGGATTGGGTGTATATGCGATTGAAGTTGAGTTTCTACCTCCGTCACTCTCCATCTTGTTTTTTGGAAGCAGGGTCTTTCTTGGAACTGCAGCTCATTGATTCAGCAAGGCTGGCTGACCAGCAAGTCTCAGGCATCCTCCTGTCTCTGCTTCCCCAGCTCTGTGATTACAGGCACACCGTGGTGCCAGGCTTTTTATTTGGCATTAGGGATAAACCTCAGCTCCTATGCTTGTAAAACAAGCACTGCCAGCCACGGGCTGAGAGACAAGTTTCTGCAGTCTCAGGCCCCAGTCTATGGATTCTGCTGTGACAGCCTGAGCTGACTAATGCACATAGAGAGCTTGGGTAGAAGCGAAGCTCCCAGGCTTGGCCAGGTGAGCCGAGGCTGCCCGCCTCCTTACTAGGGGGTTGCCAAACAAATAAACAGAAGAGTGGTTAGTAAATCAGAATTTCAGATAAATAACAAGTAATTTTTAGTATAAGTTTGTCCATGCAATAACTGAGGTACACTTAGACTCACAAAGGATTTACTGATATCTATGTACTGATGCTTTATCTGGTAACTCAGAGCCCCCCAATCTGCGACAGCCAAATAACTGGCCTATTGACAATCTCCACCTGGAAATTTCATAATAGATTTCACTTAAAAGGGGATGAAAATGATGGGTCTCCACCACAGGGTTGCTGTAAAGATCACATAAACTGGTGATGAAAAGTACTCAGAACTATGTCGATAACAGTAAGGGATTTGTGAGTCTTCCCTCACAAATGAGGTATTTGTGTGTACACATATATACACATACATATGCATATATGTATTTAAGATAGCATCACATAGGTACCACAGTCTAGCCTGTTACTTCTTTTGTAATCCATTCAGGCTTTGAACTCTCTACCCTTTTGCCTCAGCCGTCCGAACATGTACCACTGCTCCTGGAGCTAGGGGGTCTTTCAAACAATGCTTGAAAAGAACTTGGTGGAGGTTTCTGGTCAGAGCCTTGGCACACGGGCACAAGGAGATGCAGGCTGCCTCCCAACCTGAGAGCAGTTGTCTGGTGTTATTGCCCCAGCCGCTGCTTTGAAATATGGAAGAATTCAAACTCAATGACTGCCCCTCATCCCCCAAATGGCATATAGGGAGGTCACGTGCCTGGGGTTGATGAGTCCCGTTTCCTGGGGACATCCCACAAAGCCCACAGGGCTGGATATCACTGGAGCCAGGCTGCCAGGGAGACCAGAAGAGGGGCAACTGTGTCCATCCTGCCCGTCCACCTCCAGTACATCTGAATTGGAAAGATCCCTGGGGATGGTTGGCATTGCCAAGGTTGGAGTCGGGGAAAGGTTCTAGATGTCAGATTTCTAACAAAAATACTATTTTCCTTTTCCTCACGGTGTCAGGTACAGTGCTAAGCACTTTCTCCACAGCCTGGAGGAGGTGATCTTATGACACCCCCACACCTGCGTGCGCGCGCGCGCGCACACACACACACACACACACACACACACACACACACACACACCACTTTCTGGCACTCTGGAGCAGGAAGCAGGAGGATTGAGATTTCAAGACCAGCCTGAGATAATAGCAAGATCCTGTCTCAAAAATAAATGACTGAATAACTAAAATTTAAAAGGAGGGAGGGAGAGAGGGAGAGAGAAGGATAGAGGAAGTAAGTCAGTTTCCCAGGTTAACAGCTTGTAAACTGCAAAACTGAGATTTACCCTTTAAGGGACGAGGGATGCTTCCTCATTAGGGGCCTAGCTATAGGAGGGTCATCTTAGCCCCCCAACACTCCCCCTCAGCATTCCCACAGTCCAAGCAGCTGGCCTCTCTAGTGAGCCCTCAAGTCCCTGGAAGTGACTTCCCCCAACCTGTCCTTGTCCCTGGCCCCTGTGCTCACCTGAGTGGATACTGATGTCGGTGTGTGGAAAGGCCCGTGCAGACAGGAGGGCCAGGAAGGCCACAGCCCACAGTCCGCACTTCTGCATGCTGAGCCCAGAGGGAGCTGCCTCTGGCTGGAGCAGAGCAGCACAGAGCTTGGGTTTCTGATGGCTCCTCTAGGTTCAGGCCTCCAGCAGCTAGGGCAGATGGGATGGACCCCAGCCCCTCCTCCTCCTGCCCCTCTCCCAGGCCTCTGCATCACTGAACACAATGCAGAATGACAACTAAGAGCAAAGCCGTGCTCCAGCCCCCTGGGAGCCCCTAAGCCACCTGAGTTCCCAGCTTTCAGCCCGTCATCTCTTCTTTGAGCCTCAGTTTCTGCCTCTGTCAGGCAGGATCATGAAGTGGCCGGTGTTCCAGCCTGTCCGAGGCCACCAACCAACTCCATCCTCTTGAGTGAATACCTCTCAAAAGGTAAAAATGCAAGTCAAGGTTGATTACAGAAGGCCTTGTAGCCTTGGAGGTGATTTGTGTGGTCCACATAATGCCTTAAGATCATTATAAAAACAGGGCTGGCTCAGCACATGTCACCAAGCCTGATGACCTGAGACATGCGTGGACACACAAGATGGAAGGGAGGATTGATTTCTGCAAGTTTTCCTGATTTCCAAGCAGCATACTTCACACACACACACACACACACACACACACACACACACACACACACCACACACACACACACACACACACACACACACACACACACACACCCCACATTGATGTCAGGTTATAATAATTAGGAATTTTGGGTTTTTGTTGTTTGTTTGTTTGGTTTTTACTAAGGGATGATTTCTGACTCCTGCTGCAAATCTGAAAACTGGACAAGACTCGGCCACCATTTCTGCAGCAGAATCACCGCCCAGAGGTGAAGAGGGTACCCACATCAGGAGGGCTCTATGAACTCAGGTTTACTGAGGTCCTGTCCACTAGGCTGATGTTAAGGCCCACAAGGTCTCTTTAGCTGCTTGCACGGTTAAAGGAGGGATCTGTAGAAGAGCCACACAATGAGTTACAACCGTCACAGTGGTCATCCTGTGAGCCTATCTCTACTGTATTGTTTGTTCATTCTTAAATGTCTTAAAACCCACTGGTGTTTTTCTCGGGATTTCACTGCATATAGGAGGGTGCCTATTTTTTCCATTTTGCATATATATGTGTGTTCGTGTGGACTGTGCATGTGGAAGCCTGAGGTTGGTGTCAAATGTCTTCTTTAATGGCTCTCCACTTACTTTACTTTTAGAGGCAGGGTCTCTCGCTAAACCTGGAGCTCATCGGTTCCGCTAGACTGGCTGGCCAATGAGCTTTAAGGATTCTTCTCTCATCAGCTCTGGGCTACTGAGCTGTGTGGCGGCACACAGCTTTGTACATGGGTGTGGAGATTCAAACCCAGGTCCTCATGTTGGGAAGCAAAGCACTTTCCCAGCTGAGCCATAACCCTGCCCAAGAACTCCCATTTGTGCAAATAAGAATTGCTGTCCCTTCTATCCTGTGTGTGCTTGGGCAAGCCACTTTGCCTAGCTGGGTCTCAGTTTCTCCCTCCATCTAATTAGTAATAAAGAGTAAATATCTCCAAGAGATTAAGTAAAATTCATCTCTTTGCTTACACCATTTTTCCCCCTTGGAATTTTGAGACAAGATCTCACTATGTAGCCCTGCCTGGCCTGAAATTCATGGTCCTTCTGTGTCAGCCTCTCCTGTGTAGGGAGGACAGGTGTGCACCACCACAGCCAGGTGTTTATTCTTTTCAGCATGGATGCTTGCCAGTAGAAGATGCTCACTAAACAACAGCACAGGTTGCCATTATTGAGCTTGATCTCAGGAAAGACTTACCCTGGCACCAGCTGCACCCTCTCCATCTTGTGTGCCCCTTATCCTCCCCCAAAATGCTCAGTGGGGAGGGGGGGTCTGACACTTCACGTAACTGGCATTCGTGAGTAAGATGAGAATATGTCAACTTGGTTTCCTAGTCACTCACTTTCCCTCTGGATCCCTCACTGCTGTGCTTGTGAGGAACAACTTAGCTCTCACCCACACAGCATGCTTTGCCCCACTGGCGTTGGCACCGAAGTCTGCCAAGGCATGACTCAGCATACAGGCTCAACTCGGGCTCAACTCAGGCCCAACTCCAGTTTACAGCAAGTCTGGAGCACACTGGTTGTCTCCAGACCATTGTGTTAGGGCAGCTGCCAAGGCACGTATGTTTATTCAGAAGTGGTGAACGTTTAGTACATGCTCATAAGAGTGCTGACATTACTGTGAATGTAAATTTTAATGTGTGACTGTCAGTCTTCATCACTGACTTGACTGGATTTGGAACCACTCACGAGACACATGTCTGAGTGTGTCTGTGTGTTTCCAGAGACATTTACCTAAAGAGGGAAGACCCGGCTTGAATGTGGGCACACCATCCAATGGACTAGAGACCCAGATTGAAAAGAAGAGAAGAGGAGGAAGCCAGTCTGGCATCAGTATTCCTCTCTCTTTGCTTCCTGTCTGTGGATGCAATATGACCAGTTGTCCACCTGCCTTCCCTTCCAGCTGGAGCCGTTCTCTCCACCACGTGTTCCCTGGCATCGTGGACTATACCCTTAAAGCTGTGAGCCCAAGCAAACCCTTCCTTCCTTCCTTGAGTGTCTGCGTCAGGTTTCTCACAGCAATGAGCGAAGGTAACTATTATAACTTCCCACACTAGTCTCTCTGCTCCAAACACCCTAACCTGACACTAGTGAAGGGACTTAAAAATATAAGTAGTCATTTTCTCTTCAGTGTTATTATCCTGTGAGTAGAAATAGAGAGGCCCCTGATGCTATGTTATTTGGGGATACCAGGAACCCAGACACATCTGTCTTACTCCATGTTTGATGTGATAACAAAATACTTGAGACTGGATAATTTACAATGAAAAGAGATGATTTGTTTTCAGTTTCAAGGTTGTAAAATTCAGTATCAGGGCATCTGCATCTTCTTGCTACAGCATCATGGGTGGGAGGGAGGGAGAGAGGGAAAGGAGAAGAGAGAGAAAGGGGCAGAAGAGAAGACGAACTCCAGAGATAAACACCTTAATCCACTCTTTATGAGTCCAAAAACACCTCACATTAAAAAAATTCAATATGGATTTTGGTGGGGACAAACATTCCAATCACAGAAATGTCCTTCTGAGTGTGGATGTTCTAGATGGGAGATGGAGAAATAATCCAAAAGAGGCCTCTGGAAATTCTTGTGCAAGGAGGAGAGATGGTAGGTAGATAGATAGTTTATAGATGATAGAGAGATAGATGATAGATGATGACAGATGGGTGACTTATAGATAGATGACAGGTAGGTAGATAGGTAGATAGCTAGATAGGTAGGTAGGTAGATAGACAAACAGACAGACAGATAGATAGAAGATTTTAGACAGATCTTGCTGAATCCCCACCTGTAGTCACCTGTCCTGTAATGTGGGTCTGAGTGCTGTTGTTGATCAGTTCTGTCCCCTCTCTGAATGTGTCCTTTGCTCAGTTGAGGTGTGGCCTGTGGAAGTGCATCAGAATTGCAGTCTCGGGCCATGCCAGGAGCTACTGAACCAGAAACTGCTCTTGGTTACTGTTCCCTAGTGGCTTGTGTATTCATTAAAGTTTACAGAATATTGCTCTAGACAGGGGTATAGAACTTTTCTGTAAAGAAAGAGTACATTTTTTAGGCTCTGTAGGCTTTGCTAATCTATCACTATTCAGCTCTACCAGAGATCCGGGAATAGGCCTGGAAGTGTTTCAATAAAACTTTATTTATAAAGACAGGCAACGGGTTGGGCCAACTCATGACCTAAGTCTCAAGTTTAGAGACAAAAAATGAATGTTTTTTTTCACAAGTGTGTTTGCTGTCAGCTGGAGAGTGTAAGGATCTCTTTGTAGTTCTCTCTCTCTCTCTCTCTCTCTCTCTCTCTCTCTCTCTTTTCTAATTTCTTAAAATGACATTTACTGAATGATACTCTGTTTTCCCTCCTCTATACATGTGTTTATGGGAGAGAAAGGGGCAGAAGAGGAGACTAACTCCAGAGATAAACACCTTAATCCACTCTTTATGAGCCCAAAACACCTCACATTAAAAAAATTCAATATGGATTTTGGTGGGGACAAACATTCCAAAGGCTGGGCAAGTCAGTTAAGATCTGTCTAAACCATCTACCAATGATCATCTATCTATCTATCATCTATCTATCATCTATCTATCTATCTATCTATCTATCTATCTATCTATCTATCTATCTATCTATCATATGTCTCTCTCATAAGGTTTTAGCTTTTAAAATGTTCTTTATGAGGCTGGAGATATGGTTCAGAGGTTAAGAGCATTTGGTATGCAATCATGAGGAGGAGAATTTGGATCCTAGCACCCAAGTAGCAAGCTGGATGTCTTTGAATATTCTGGTAACTGCAGCTTCAAGGGAGGCAAAGACAAAAAGATTGCTGGGGCTTCTGGTTTCCAATTTAACCAAGAAAACAGGAGCTTCAGGTTCAGAGAGAGACCCTATCTCAAAGGAATAGGTGGAGAGTTATGGAGGGGGACACCTGATGTCCTCTTCTGGTCTCTGCTTGTTCATACATATACCTGCATACAAACATATATACACACACAAACATTTTAAAATATTGCTTAGTTAGTAGCTAAATTCCTATGTCCTCAACCATTATAAAAGAGGATTCGATGCTAATTTTCATTTTGTAAATTTATGAGATAGATGTTTTCATGTTCTAGACTTGCTGCTGTGTGATTAGATACCAATTAGTACATCTCTCTAAGCCTCAGCTTTCTTGACTACAAAATATGAACAAACTGATACTTCTCCCATGCAAGTACTTAGAAAATGCTTGGCACATGAGAAACACCCACAATCTGGAACCTCAAATAATCCTGGATAAGATGACCTAAAGTTAGGAACTAAAGGAGCTGGTGTGGTCTGGATATGGCTTGAATGTACTCCAAAAGTCCCTATGATGAATCAGAGTGGCAGTATTGGGAAATGGTTGAGCCTTTAAGAGGTTGGTCCTAATGGGAGATCACCATGGACATTGTCCTTGGAAAAGGTTAGGGCCATTCATGTGGGAACTCACAAGGATTATGAGATGAGCATGCCAGCACTCTCCCTCTGTTTCTGCTTCCTGGTTACAGCACTCTCACCAAGATGTGACTCCATCCACTGCCCTCAGCAGATTTCAAACAGTGGTCCACTTTCGTCTTTCACATTTTCCCTGCCTCAGGTGCTTTGTTATAGTGATGAAAAGCTAACATGCTCTCTGAAGGTTAGCCACTTTGAACCTCTAAGGCATTGCATTCCAACATTTTCTTCTAGGTGTGAACTATTAGGTTTTTACCTACCAACCCTGCTGGAATAATTTCTACTTGGAGTTTTTGGACATAAGGGTAGTTATCCCACTAGAATGGGATACCCAGAAAGGAAAGTGATGCTTCTGCCTTGCAATTCTTCTTGGTTTGATAAGAGAAAAATGCCAGTGCCTCAGATGGCAGGCTGGTCTTGGTGTCCTAGATGGGACTGTTCGTTCAGTGCAGGCAGGGCAAAGGTCTGTAGTTTGTGTCAAGTCTGGGGGTGTGGTTGAAGTCCCAAGATGTTCTGAAGTTGGCCTGAGCTCAGAGCTGCAGCGGAGGAGGAAGAAGGGAATGCCTTCTCTTCCGAGAGATGAGAATACTCAAGAGAACTGGGGAAATGGAAGTATCTTTAAAACTCCCACTACTGCTCCCCACCCACCTTTATTCTTTTAACTTGGGTCCCCACACCACACAGAGTGGTGAAGTGGTCCAGGCATCTCTTTCCCACCTCCTACCTGAGGAGGAGGAGGATGCTAATTAAAACAATGGGTAGTCCAAAGCAGGGCACCTTGGGCTCTGGTTTCTATAGAAACTCAATCCTCCTTTCACCTTTCAACACATCTCTCTGTCTCCTGACAAACTCTATTCCTGGAGATGTGGATGGCTCTGATCTGGGCTGCCAATGTTCCTTCTTGTCCCCAGCAAAAGCTGTCTGATGCACGCCAGGTAATAATAGCCACTGGGTGCTGTGCCAAGACTCAAGTGAGGACTCTGCCAGCTTGATTCCAGCATGTCCTTACATCTATCCCTTGGGGTTGTTACTGATTGTCAGACAAAACAGCCCAGCGGGGGCAGTTGGCCACGCCTACTCTGGATTACAGATGTCTGAGGGGGATGAGTTCCAGGACACCCAGAGATACTGAAAACAACAGATACTCAAGTGTCTTTCATAAGATGGTGCAGTGTTTACATAGAACTAACCTAACCCTAACCCTAACATGTCTTATACGACATGCCCTCTGAAGACTGCATCATCTTAGACTGCTTACAATACCCAGTGCTCTGGCCAGCCGTGCTACTGATACAGCTGTTGCATGTCATCATATGGGGAGTGATGATGAGAAAAGAAATATGTGTGCATCTAATGCAGACTGTGGTGGTTTGAATAAGAATGGCCCCCATAGGCTCATATATTTGAAAGCTTAGTCACCAGGGAATGGTACTATTTGAAAGGATTAGAAGGATTAAGAGGTGTAGCCTTTTAGAGGAAGGTTGTCACTGGGGGTGGACTTTGAAGTTTCAGAAGTCCATGCCAAGCCCAGAGTCTCTCTCTCTCTCTTTCTGCCTACAGATCAGGATGTAGTTCTCAGCTACTGCTCCATCATCTGCCTGCATGCTTGCCATGCTTCCTGCCATGATAATGGATTAAACTTCTGAGACTGTAAGTAAATCCTCCATTAAATGCTCTCTTTTATAATAGTTGCCTTGGTCACGGGGTCACTTCCCAGCAATAGAACAGTGACTAAGACACAGATGTAAATTGGGAAGAATGTTTATTATTTATTTATTTTGTGTATGGGAGTGCAGGTGCATGGGTGCAACCACACTCATGTGGAGGCTGGCCAGCTTCTGGGGAGTCAGTTCTCTCCCTCCACCTTGTTTCCTGAGGCACTGTACTTTGTACACCAGGCTAGGTGGCCTGTGAGCTCCCAGCAGATTCTCTTAAGAGTACTGGGATGGTAGATAGGTACCAGCACATTTGATTCTTTACGTGGGTTCCAGAGATCAAACTTGGGTCATCGCCAGGCTTATATGGTAAGTGCACCTGAGCTGGCCTTCCAGCATCACTACTTGCTTCATTGAACTTTGACAGAAGAGCATTGTCCCTGCTGCAGGAATGTGGAGAAGTCTGGTACTTCACACTGTGAGCCCTCTTGTTATGACTGAGGAGGCCAGCAGAGGCTGGGGCTGCCTGATCTCCTATCTGCAGCCCAGCTGAGCTCCTCAGTGGTTACAGTGGGCCAGGGTGTGCATGTGCACAGTCCACCCCATCAAGCTCATGCATATCTCTCTTTGCCCAGGAGTTTCCTCTGCTGCTGCAGGAGCTTGCTCCACCCACACAGCACAGTCCTGAAGTATCAAACACTATACACTTTCAGGAACAACCCGAGGGAGAAGGCTCAGTACTTAAATCCTCTACAATAATAACTCCAAGATCCTGCTGTCCCCACTGTTAATGCAGGCAGTCTTTATCTGTCCTTCATCCTTTTTCTTTAAACTTAGGTTTCTCGGGGCTGTCTCCCCAGTAAATCATTTACTTCCAAGTTGCCTCCTTGAATCTGCTTTTGAGGGACCCTAACTAAGACCGCAGGAAAACAGAAGCCTGGAGGCGTTACCTGGATCATGTCTGACTGTGGGCCCAGGATTTGGGCTGTGGTTTCTTTGGTTCTAGAGCCCATGAGCTTGACCATTGTCTATCGTGTCTCTCAGGCCCGTTATCCACCTCTCTCTCATGTTTGCCTTTTTTTTTTTTTGCTTTTGTTCTCTTCTGTCCAGGCCCAGCAAGGAAGGTGTTGTGTAGAAAAGGACAACATCATCTCTACTTTTCTCTCTCAAGAACTCAGCCTTCAACCCTGTGACTTCTGCTATAAAATATCAGAAACAGTGACACCAGCAACACATCATCACAGATTTCTTCATTCCTGTAATGGTTCGTGTTTAGTTGTCAACTTGACAGAATCTAGAATCATTTGGAAGATGGACTTTTGGGCATACCTGTGTGAGATTGCCTTGATTACATTGATGTGGGAAACACTTCTTAAATGTGGCCTGGACCATCCTGGGCAGGACATCTTGGACTGTACAGAGAGTGATCTGAGCATGCATTGCTCTCTGCTTAACTGTGGATGTGACATGATCAACCCTCTCAAACTCCTCTTGCCTTGGCATCTCGATCACAGCTGTCCTTTTACTGCAAGATTAAAAAACTCTTTTCTCCCTTACGTTGTTTTTATCACAGCAACAGAAGAGAAACTCAGACAAATACCTTTTGTATCCAGGAGAGGCAAGACCTTTTTTAGTCTGTGTAGTGTTTACCTGGGCCCAGTCCTGAGCAGGGCATGATGGATAAAAAGCCAAGCCATGACTCTGGTCTGGGACAAATGAGAAGTTTTGTGGAGAATGACTAATGTAGAATAACTGACTATAATGTTCTGCTTCAGTCAGGTGAACACATGCACACACTCCATATTTCTGTGTGACATGATGAGTGACACTTGATGTCCAGAGTGCTGTTTCCACATCTAACAGGGGGGAGGGATCATAACAGATCCTATTTCAAAGGTTGCTGTGAGGACTAAATAGCACCTGGATTATCACAGTGCACAGCAGGCAGTAAGTGGTAATTTTTTTAATCATTATCATTAAATATAAACAGAAGTTTCTTGCTGTGGGAGGACAGGAAGGAGATGTTATTTCACCCTTGGAAGACCAGGAAGTAGAAACTTAAGATAGGCCTGTAGAATACAAACTGTTGCCTGGCATGCATATTGTACCTGTGTCACGAAACCTCCAGAGATCACCAAGGAGCCGGTTTCTGATGCAAGGACAAAAAGGTCTTTTTATTGTCAGGTTTGAACCTGGGCCACCACCTGGCAGATGAAGGGAAATTCAGTGACCCTGGGCTCAGGGGTTGGAGAGTTTTTAAAGGAAAAAAACACAGCTGGGAATTACACGCCTTGGTGGTTTTTGGGATTGGGTAAAAGGGGTATAGGGCAAGGTGAATTTTTCAAACTATTGGTCTAGACTTTCAGCAAAACTACATTTGAAACTACTGGGTTAGACTTTTGGCTCAGAACCACAACCTGCTGACAGGATTATCTGTATATCTGCAAGGGCCATAAATGCCAACAGGATGTCTGCAGGAGCATCTGGATTTTGTTAAACTTTACTGCCCTGTTTCTTAATTGGCTGCTTCTAGGGTATCTGCTCAAGTTGTCATGGCACAATTCTGATGTTCTTCCTGGAACTGAGTACAGCCCCCGGTCACCAGGTGGTCTATGATGATGGCCCTTCCCCAAGATGTCAAGTCAAGTCTAGGCCTTCACAGTGCACAATGCCATGGGTTCAATATGGAGGATGAGTTAGGACTACTGGTCACCAAGATGCTCATTAAGTGGGGAGAGACTATCCAAGAGAGGAAGTGAAAAACAAAGCCCCGATGGGCCTCAGCTGAGCCCCTAGTTCCAGCTGTGTCTGCAGCTGGAACTTCTGTTGGTGACAACCAAAGTCATCTAACATAAACACCATTTCCTTTTCATGTGGGTTCGCCTCTTGGTCCTCAAATTGGTATGTTAGTTTCACCTGTTCTTCTTGCCTGGACCACACCCCGCCTGTACCAATGAGGTCCAGCATGACCATGTGCAGTCTGATTGCCCCACTGTGTGGACTGTATACCACACACTTTACAAGCTCTTCATACAGTCCAACTGCTTCTTCTTTCCTGATATTCCCCATGTCCCCTCCCCTTCATGACAGCATATGTTTGTGACTATTCCAACCAAGGCATGATGGTTAGTCTGAGTTGTTAACTTCTTGAGATCTATTATTACCTGGGACAGGAGCCCTGGGATAGGGCGTGCCTATGAGTGATCACCTTGATTGGATTAACTCAGGTGAGAAGTCCCGCCCACAGAAAGTGGTTTCACTCCCTGGGCTTGGGTCCCAGGCTGCACAGCACAGAGAAAGCTGGCGGAGCACTAGCATGCATTCATGCTCTCTGCTTCCTGACCGCTGGTGCAATGTGATGCCTTAGACTTCTGCTGTCTTGATTTCTCTACCAAGATGGGCTGGAACCTTGAGCTGTGAGCCAAAATCATCATTTTGGTTACAATGATGAGGAAAGCATATGATACAGAAGTTCCTAAGGAAAAGCAGAGAGAGAGAGAGAGAGAGAGAGAGAGAGAGAGAGAGAGAGAGAGAGAAACAGAGACAGAGAGACAGAGAGAGAAAGTGACAGAGAGAAGTAGAGATAGAAACTATAATCTTTTTTTTTTTTTTTTAGACAAGGTTTTTCCTGTGTAGTCTTGTAGACCAGGCTGGCCTTGAACTCAGAAATCCACCTGCCGCTGCTTCCTGAGTGCTGGGATTAAAGGTGTGCACCACCACCACCACCACCACCACCACCACCACCACCACCACCACCCAGCAAACACGTCCTTCTTGTGCCCTGTTCTCAGAAGTCATAGAGAATCCTTTCTGCCTTTTGCCCTGTGTAATGTTACTTTTCCTATGGTTGTGTTAAAATGCTCTGACGAAAGTGTCTTAAGGGAGGAATGGCTTACTTTATCTTGAGGTTTCGGAGGATCCTGTCTGTGGTGGCTTGGCCGGGCCCTTGGGTAGAACACTACAGTGGCAGGAGTGTGTGGCATCACTAGCTTGGGACCAAGCATTCAACATATCAGCCTGGGGAACATTTTGTATTCAGAACCATCACCTCCACTGCCATGCTGTGAGGAAGCCCAAGCTAGCCCCCTGTGGAGGCAGCCTGTGCTAAGGCCTCCATGGATAGGGAACAAGTCCTCAGCTGTCAACCAGCACTAAGCATCAAACTTGGGAGGGAAAGCCTTCAGAGGGTTCCATGCCCTAGCCCTTAAGTGTTCCAGCTTCGGTCTCAGGTGCAGGGAGCAGAGCTGAGTCATCCCTGCTGGGTCTGAGCTGGATCTTACTGAATAAAAATCTGTTACCAAGATAAACATCACTGCTCTGTGTAGTTGGGAGTGAGTGTGTATGTGTGTGTGTGTTGTATGTAGGTTTGGTTGTGGAGATCAGAGGTTACTGGTGAGTCTCTTACTCATCACTTCCATATTATGTTTTAAAAAAGAGTCTTTCAGCCGGGCGGTGGTGGCGCACGCCTTTAATCCCAGCACTCGGGAGGCAGAGGCAGGCGGATCTTTGTGAGTTCGAGGCCATCCTGGGCTACCAAGTGAGTTCCAGGAAAGGCGCAAAGCTACACAGAGAAACCCTGTCTCGAAAAACCAAAAAAAAAAAAAAAAAAAAAGAGTCTTTCACTGGATTCAGGACTCACTGGTTGACTAGACTGACTCGCCAGTGAGCCCCAGGGATTCACTTGGATGCCCGCGTGCGCGCGCATGCACGCGCGCGCGCGCGTGTACACACACACACACACACACACAGTGGTGCAGCTTTTCCTCCTAGATTGAAACATTCCATCCTGCTGGGAAGTTTGTCCCTGGAGCTGACCAGATTGCCTAGGCCCCTCCCTCCTAAGAGTAAACAAAAAAGAGACCTGAGAATCTCTCAGACAAGCCAAATTATAAAGAAAGCTCCAAGACCAGACCAGCTGCTTAAAAGAAGCAGAAGCCAATGGAGTTGCCTTCAGGCTGTGCAGTGTGCTCCAGGTTCCCAGCTTTTATGAGCTGTCACCCATGCTGGGGTGGGCTTTGGTGATGCAGGTGTCTTTGAGTCATTTCTGCTCCTATAAGTGATCCTTACACACACACACACACACACACACACACACACACACACACACACCCCATACTCCATACTAGGATTACAGTTACTCTTTGTTGGGCCTGTCTTTTTACGTGGGTACTGGGGTTCCAACAGCAAGCACTTCCGTGAGCTATCTCTTGGCTCTGACTGGATTGCCTTATCATGCATACAAGCAGCCAAACTCTCTCCCATCTTCTATGTTATGAACAAAAGAGATAACTCCAATGCATGGCACAAATAAATAATCTTTAATTTTCAACAAATAATTTCCCATGACAGAGGACCACGATATGCTGTGGAGAAAGATACAGAAGCATCCCATGAGGGAAGAATCTATTCTAACTACACTAAAGCCTTAGCACATGAGACAAGACTGTGGTGCACACACAAACACGGAGCTCATTGGAATATGATCGAGGGGAAAGGTCATGGTGGAGGGCTGTGGCACCATTTACATTCATGTGCCAGACCCCTGGTTATGGGTCATAACCACCACAATTCAGTCAGAAAATGTTACCTTTGCTCTATCATAACCCTACTTATGGGACACACTCAGACTATTGCTACTTGATGTGGGGCCTCTGATGGATGGGAGGACATGGGGTGAACTTGCACCGGATGAAAGGCAGAGAGATAAGGGAACTTTGAGGATGGAGCCTCTGGCCACCACCTTGCTGTCTAACAGGATGAGGAGGCACACATGTGCTCACCTGTGAGGGCACACACACACACAAACATACCCACACGTACCCACAGGGAGTCCCAGAAATAAGCTAACACGAGGACAAAGCAGGCGAGCCTGGGTTCCTGACTCTGAATTACTGTCTTTTGTCACCCCCGGTCTCTCCGAAGAGTCTAATCTATTTATCACATTTACTAAGGAGAAAACAAAGATACTTACACCTTTGGAGAAAGGTATCAGGTGTGGAGACCCCAGGAAACAGTGGCCTGCTCAGAAGTTCCCTGGCAAGGGTGTTTTTGAAGTGGGGATCAGGTCCCCGACATACCAGCCAAACTCCTGGTAAACTGAGTCAGGCTCTTTTCGGAAGGCCTCTTTTCTCTGGCCCGAGGTTGAAAGCACATTTTGGGACAGGGGTATGGGTAAGAGCAGGCACTGCCAGTAAGTCTCACAGCAGAGCCTACTCAACTTGTGATTTACGCACGAATGGAGTTTCCGGGAACTTCACGAGCTTCCCTCAATGAGGGTGGCTATTCCATGACCAACTGTCAGCTTGCTCTCAGTGCTGACAGGGCATTGCGTATGCACGTGCACATGTGTGAAAGTAGATGTAGGTGTGGGTTGAGTATTGATGTGACACATATTTTTTTTTCTCTCTTTTTTTCAAACCCGTGATGGCTGTCTTCCCCGTGGCAATCAGGTCACCTCCAGGGAGGCAGGAGACACGCGGTCACACTCGGCCCGGGACCTCAGACTGTGCCACTGCCCCACGGCAGTGCGGTGGGTGTTTAGCATCCGCCTCCAGTGGTTGGATTCAGAGGGGCCGGAGGAATACTGGCCGATGACGATCCTCCCAATGAAGTCATTGCTGCTCTTCATGTTGTGACCAAACACTAGAGAGCCAGAGAGGTGAGGGCAGGCAGGGAGGAAGTCAGGCGTGGGGTAATGGGATGGGGAGGTAGGCACAAGACACAGGTCGTTAGCTCACACATTGCTCAGCAGCAAACATGCGGTTGTTGCTTTGGGGACATGGCTTCTTCTCATGGGGACAGTCTCCTGAGCACAGCGGAGGCTCCTGCTGTCCCTTACCAAGTCAGCCATGTTCCCACTTACCAACTTTTGCCCTGGCTATCCCTTCTTTGAGATAGCTGTGCCACCCACAATATGCGACTATAAGCTCACAACCCAATGACTCACACACTGCCTACAGAACTCTATGAATGGGCATAGAGTTCTGGTGGGACAGCAAGCCATCACCATAGCCCAGCTAAGTGGACAAGCCAGGACTTCTTGTGTGTGTTATAAGTGCACATATTCGTGCCTATGTGTGCAATTGCAGAGACCAGAAGAGGACGTTGTGTCCTGCTCTATTATACTCTGCCTTATTCCCTTATGAAGGCTCTCTCAGTGACCTGGAGCTAGACCATCAAGCCCCAGTAATCCTCTTGTCTCTGGCCCCCCAAAGCACTTGGATTACAGGCATGCACCCTCAGTCACACTCAGCTTCTTAATGAGTGATGGAGAATTGAATTCAAACCCTCATGCTTGTAGAGCAAGCATTCTTACCCACTGATCCATCTCTCCAGTACTGTTGATATCATGGTATGAATAATTTTTTTTTACTGTAGAGGCTTGTCTGGTGATGTGAAGGGTGCTTAGCATCATCTCTGGACTCTACCCACTAGATTCCAGAAGCAGCATCCTTCCTTCAAGCTCTGACAACCACAAATGTCTCTTGACATGGCCAACATTCTACTAGGGGGTCAATCCAACACAGATGAGAGCAACTAGAGTTGAATTAAGGATAGACATTCTGAGGTGAATCTTGGGCTCTGAAGCAGCAAGGGTGATTATTAATCTCAGCTGTCAACTTCAAAGGATCTAGAATCGCCCGGGAGACTGGCTCCTAGGCCTGCCTATGGAGGTTATCCTGTTTAGACTGACTGAGGTGGGAAGATCTGCCCACTGTGGGTGGCACCATCCCCTGGGCTTGGGTCTTGAACTGTGTGGAAAAGGAGAAAATTTGCTGAACATATTGATTACTGTGTCTTGACTGGTACTCAATATAGTCAGCTCCTTCAAAGTCCTTCTGCTTTGAATTCTGCCGTGATGGACTGTACCAGAACCATGAGCTGAAATAAACTTTTGGAGGTTGCTTTTCTCAGGGTATCTTATCACAGCAAACAGGAAAAGTACCTGTGACATAAGGAAAAGTCTCTGGTGCCTCCCTTTCCTCACTGAGTGGATGGGATTCTCACTCTACTTTATCTTGAAAGTTAATGCATGATGGAGATGAAATAATGTGTGTAGGGCTCTCAGCACACAGTGCCTAACACATGGCAAATGATGCATCACCATTTTGATCTTAAATTTCTGTCCACTGACTTCATAAAAATGATATTGCACACTTCCTCTGTTTCTCACAGTGGAGGCAAGTTCACTGAGAAAAATGGCCAGGGTAGTTTTTCCCGCCCCTTGTCACATCTTCTGTCTCTCCTAAGGATTCTCCATTAATTCTAATGCAAGCTCAATTAGTGTCTTTCAAACCTAATGAGATGGTTGGGCTGATTTATCTTTTTACCAAGTTCAGCTTCATTCTTTGTGTGTGGGTAGTTCAAGCGTGCCATCGCACTAATGGGGAAGCAGGCTGTGCCTGTGTTATAAATGAAAGGCCACAGAATGGGAAACATCACAGATTCACCCAGCATGAGCCAAGCAAAGGCAGGCTAGATCCCAGGAGGGGTGCTGATTATCAGACACAACAGCTCAAATCCACAGCCCCAAACAGAGCTTGAATGCTAGTAGTGAGCCTCCATTCTCCCGTGTGGGGTTCACATAGAGAATTCCAAATGATGGAAATGGGAGTTGGGGGAAGAAAAGTGGAAACACAAAACCGAGAACACCATCCAGCATCTGAAAACCAAAACACCTGGTGAAACAGGGCAGGAGAAACACGCTGCTTGCTCAAGGGGTCTGCTGCTTGTCAGCTCTGCAGGGGAAATTGGAGCATGTATATTTTTTGTACAGTTGGTAATGAACTTGGTGTGCATAGATGGACCTCATTACGTGAAAACCCCTTGTGATAGAAGGGCAATAAGTGATGGAATCCTAGCTTAGAAAGGAAATTGCTAAGGTGATGCACTGCAAAACACTTTTGAGTAGGTAACAATCAAGACCTTTTTGAACCATGTTTAGTGAAGAACATAGTTTTATCTTACCAGATAAGAACAGGTTGCCAGGGTTCCTCTCCCTGTGAACCTCAGTCTAAAATAACATTTTATTAGGAGACCATTCCAGATTCATGTTCTCACCCTCTCTGCCTCTGCAAAGCTCAAGAATAATAGAATGGTCCTGTGGCTCATGCCTACAATCCCAGCATGTGAGAAGCTGAAGCAGGAGAAATCCTGTGTCAAGCCAGACTAGACTGTAGACTGAGCCCCCATCTCCAGAACTCCAATGAGAGAATGGCCATACATAGCAGCAGCCCTCAAATGAGCATTGGTTTTATATCCATGAGAAAGAGGTTTTAAGGAGGGAAATCTTGGGCTGGGGAGAAGACTCATTCAGTAAAGTGTTTACCCATGTAAGCATGAGGACCAGAGTTTAGAATCACAGCATCCACATAAACAGATCCTGTGCACTCACTGGTCCTGGCCTATCCTAATTGGTGACCTCTAGGTTCAGAGAGAGATCCTATCTCAAAAAATAAAGTAGAGAGAGAAATTGAGGAAGACACTCAACCTTAACCTCTGGCCTTCACGTGCATATGTACACACACATACAAATGAATACACACACACACAGAGACAGAGAGACACATGAATAGAGACAGAGACACAGAGAGAAGAAAGAGAGAGAAATAGAAAGAGAGAAGAAAGGAAAAATTTAAACACTCTAATGTAATGAAGACTGAGTTGGTTCAACTTTTGGAGTTGGCTCAAAATAAAAAGCAACTCGTGACCCAGCACATCTGCTCTAAGAATGAGCCGCACAGCACCACCTACAGAAACAGACACAGATAAATACACACAAGGATGTTTTATACAGCAGGAATTGACAACATAAAGCTTTCAAGACAAACACAGCTCTTCACCTGTGTTTTGTAAATAAAGTTTTATTGAAACATGGCCAACCCCATTTTCTTACATAATGATGCACTGTGCTACAGAATTATATCTTAATTTGTTTGAGTTGCTGTGGCGAAATGCCATCACCCAGGTGGCTTGTAAACAACAGAAATTTACTTCTCATGGTTCTAAAGACTGGGCAGCACAAGATCGAGGCACAACAAGCTTCATCTCTGGGGAGGATCCTCTTCAGAGATGGCATCTTGCTGTGTGCTCACACAGTGGGAGGGACAGGTCAGCTCACTGAGGCCTCCTTCATCAAGCCACAAATCCCAAATGGGAGTGCTCTTTCCTCATGACCACCTCCCCACAGTTCCACATCCTGATACAATTACCCTAGAAGTCAAGGCCTCAACATCTGGATTTGGTGGCATGTGTGAGGGCAAATACTGGAGCCCAGTCACCTAATCATCCCCTGGGGGTCCCATCGCTCTCTCTTAGAAGCTCATTTGCACCCATGTCATCAACTTAGAACATGCTTTGTGGATGCCAACACTAAGAGCACTAATTAACCTCTGATATAATAGAATGCCTTGGGTCTGCATGATTGCTGGAAAAGAGACAGCGACACATATTCAAAAGGAGATGGGGGGATCTCCAAGATACACAGTTCACTGAACTGTCAAGAGAGCCTTTCTCTGGAAAGTCCTACTTTTTGTGTTACATAAGTCTGTAGAGTTTGAACTTCATGTAACAAGTACATATTATGTTGGAAGAAAGCAAAAAACAGCCGTTATTAGAGATTCGCATCTAAATCGCCAGAAGGGAAGGAAAGGAAATGGGAGCCGTAGAGCCTACGCTTTCCAGCCTGATTTGCAAAGTTACTTGGCTGATGAATCGGTTGGCCCTGGGGAGGTGGGAGCTCTCCCGGTGATTCAGTCCTGGCGGATGGGAAGGCCGCCTCTATGGCCATCTGAATTAACTGGCAGGCACTGGCACTTGCAAAGTGCTTAGCAAAGTTTCACGCTCCTGACAGTCTGTGAGAAAATGCACAATCTCAGAGGCAAATATAAAGCTAATGGCATCGAATGCAAAAGCTGTGCAGGGAAAAGTCAAGAGTTGACATCACGGCAATACTAAGCTCTGTGTCACTGGAGAGAACAGAGAACTAAGATTAGATGCCAGGTGTAGTGGCGCAGGCCTTTAATCCCAACACACAGGAGGCAGAGGCTGGTAGGTCTCTGTGAGTTCAAGGCCAGCCTGGTTACATAGTAAGTTCCAGGACGGCCAGGGCTACATAGTGAGACCCTACCTCAAAAACAAAAACAAAAACGGATTAGACATGAAATTCGGAAAAGGAATGTAGCACGCTGGGGCATCCCTGCAATCCCAGCCTGTATGAGTCTGAGGCAAGAGGATCAAAAGTTTGAGATCAGTATAGACAGTGTCTCAAATAAGCGAACATAAAAGAATCCAGTATGGTGTCTGAGACAGTGGGCTGGATATCCCTGCTCCTCCATCCATGGCTTAGGAAGCCAAGCCCTACAGCTAGTGGGTGGCACTCATAGAATTGACGCAAAGGAAAGCAACCCTAACTAGATCCGTCTCCCTGCAAATACTCCTTACTGGTTGTCATGGAGCATGCATGTGAAAGCAGACATTAATGTTTTACTGTAACACACACACACACACACACACACACACACACACACACACACACACTCCTACTATGCCCTTGTCATTCAGAATCAATTTCCCAGCAGCCTGTGATACCCAGAACATAGACAGTCAGGACAAATGTCACAAGCTCCAAGTGGATCATGAGGAGGAATCCTCAGGCCCTCTCCAAGAACCTGTTTATGCTTCATGGGTTTTGACACAGAATGCATGTGGTATTGCGGGTTGGATGTGGGTCATCCTAACAAAGTTCATGTATGGGTCTCAGTGTGGCGGTGCTAAGGCGGTGGGGCCTTTCAAAGGCAGAGCCAAAAGCAGCTTGAGCCCCAAATTTCTCTGTCTTCGTATCTTGCCACGCGATCTCCCTTGATGCCATCTGCTTTGAGATTTTCAATAAGGAACAAAAAATTGGGGCTGCCCAAGCTTGGACTTTCAGCCCCTCAAAATTGTGTGTTAAATAAACGTCTTTTCTTTAGAATGTACCCAACCTTACGTATTTTGCTATAGTAATAGAAAATGAGCTAATGGGATTGATCATCTGTTTTCCTCATCTGAAACAACACAAGTTAGTGCAGTAGATTGTGACTATCAGACAGACAGAAGGACTCAGAGGGGTGGAATAAAATGGGGGATTCTGGGAAAGAGAATGCCAACTTTTTCTCCTGTGAAGAGAGGTGAAGGAGATTGCTCTGAAATCATTCCTTTCTACAACCGTGACTTTCAGTCTACAAGAAAGCACACACACACACACACACACACACACACACACAGAGAGAGAGAACACAGACACAGAGAGAGAGACAGAGACAGAGATGGAGACAGACAAAGGCAGACAAACACAGAGAGACACAGAGAGAGACAGACAGACAGATACACAGAGACAGAGGCAAAAAGAGAAAGAGAGACAGAGAGAGGTTGATACACATACACACAGAGAAAGACAGAGGCAGACAGACACACACACACAGACAGATACACACAGAGAGAGACAGAGACAAAGAGACAGGAACAGATGAGGAGAGACATGGGGCAGAGACAGAGAGACACATACACACCGAGAATGATGTAGAGAGATAGAAACTGTGGCAGACAGAGAGAGGGAGGGATGAGACAGAAAGACAGAGAAGAAGAAGGAGAGAGAGGGAGAGGAAAAAGAAGCTTAGAGAAAAGAGATAGACACACATGGAGAGAGAGAGGGAGGGAGAGAGAGAGAGCATCCATTCACCCATTTTACATCGGAAAACCAAAGTCCAGAGAAGTAACTAAAAAGTCCTTTGAGCTTTGGTCAAAGTCTAGCTCTCTTGAACCAGTTGTGGCAAGCTGAAGCATCCCATGTTGACACTTGCTGTGAAAATGAATTTGTTCTTCCCTGCTGGAGCTAAACTCTTTTCATTGCTAATTCCCTTTGCCAAGGCAGATGGTTCTAGAAGGGAAGCTGGATGCCTTCAAATGTGGGTGTGATAAACACTACAAATAAAAAAAAAAAAAAAAAAAAGGGAGGGTGGTCCTCTGTTTCATCAAGGAGAACAGGCTCAGTTCCTGTGCATGCTGGGTCACAGGTAACTATGGATTTTCTTCCATGTCACCATGGAAGGGTGCCAACACTGCACCCTCAGTGCACCCTTGGGCCTGCAGCACAGGGGCACCCTCAGATCATGTGTGGAACCCTAACACCCCCATACTGCCCTCAGCGTCCCACCTCTTGGGTGCTGGAGTAAGTTGTCTACCCATTTCTAGGGGGAAAAAAGTGCTAAGTTAGCAAGACCCATACTGGACATTTCACAACCCTTCTGGCTCACCGCAAGGAGTGGGAGTGCCTGCATTTCAGGATGTTCATGAGTCAACCTCAGAGACCCACAGGGTCGTGCATCTGATTCCCCTACCCTTGCACAGGTCAGTTCTGCATACCCCAACAAGGGGTCCCCATTCTCTACTTTCTGCAGAATCCCCTCAGCAGCAAGCACTCCCCACTCAGTTCTTTCTGAAGTCAGCAAGCTGCTCCAGGGTTGTCCGCAGCAAGTTACCTCAGGAGGCTGGCGATGAGGCTCAGTAATTAAAGAAACTTGTTAAAGCAGGAAGGCTTGGGCTCAATCCCAGAACCCCTGTAAAGAGCTGACTATGGCTGCTGGTGGTGGTGGTGGTGCATGCTTTTAATCCCAGCACTTGGGAGGCAGAGGCAAGTGAATCTCTTTGAGTTTGAGGCCAGCCTGGTCTACAGAGTGAGTTCCAGGCCAGCCAGGACTGTTAGAGAAACCTTGTCTCAGAAAAAACAAACAATAAAAAAGAGCTGACAATGGTGGCATGTGCTTGTAATCCCAGAGCCAGGGAGGTGGAGACGGGTGGATCTCTGGGGCTCACTGGGCAGCCAGCCCAGCCTAACTTGCAAGCCCCAGATCTTGGTGAAAGAAGGGTTAGCCTCTGGCCTCCAAATATACAAGCACACATATGTATGAGCACACACATGAACACTCTTCCTTATACAAGGTCTACCTAGCCCTTTTCTGGGTCTCAGTTTCCACATTACAGATGGGTGGGCAGATGCAGGTTTCCCGCCCCTTCAGATGCTGTCTGTTTCCAAGACCTTTCACCAGGCCAAAACTGCAGCTCAGCGGTAGAGCACTTGCCTGAGAGATTTCACCCTGACTTTACAAGCTTTCCTGGCTCTGTTCATGATTCGTAGCAGCTGCTCAGACAGATCTGTTTGCCTCCGCCTTTTTTGTTCCCACAGCTATAAGGACAGTCTGGGTAACCACACTTTAATCACTGGAAACCAGTATCACTAATCCTGACTTCTGCCATGCAGGCACGGGGAAAGCGCTTAATCCAGACCACAGCCCTGCTGGGAAGGCACCGTTCATACCCTCTTCCCCCAAGCAGACAGGAAATCCAGGGCTCAGAGGCATTAGAGTTTCAGTGTCCAAGGTCATCCATACCCCAGGAACAGACATGGAAGGATAGGCACCACTTTCCTTTTCTTATCACAAAATTAAAGGTCTTAGCTGGTCCCTCCTTCCCCTGACTCCCCCATGGAGAGAGGACAAGATGGAAAGTATGATACAATGCAGGATAGGGCTGGGGAGATGACTCAGTCAGCACGAGGCTTGCCACACAGCCCAGAGACCTGAGTTCAATCCCCAGAGCCAGGCAGAGGAGTGCACACCTGCAATCCCAGTGCTGAGGAGTTGGAGACAAGCGAACTTCTGGGGCTCGCTGCTAACCATTCTATCCTATCTACAAGTTCCAGGTTACGTGAGAGATGCTTGTCTCAAAAAATAAGGTAAGAATACCTGTGTGTGCCTCTGGCCAACACACACACACACACACACACACACACACGCACCCATACACACACACACACACACACACACACACACACACACACACGCACCCATACACACACAAGATATATGGAATCTCCTTGATTTATGCTGCTTGTGTCCCATAACTTAAATAATAACTTAAAACAACTTGGAGGGTATTTTAGTCCATAATTCCATGTTATAGTCCATCACAGGGAAGTCAGGGGGCCAGAACCAGGAGCAGTCAAGTTCACATCCACGGAAGGGAACAGAGAGAAATGCATGCATGTATTTCAGTGCTCAGTTCACATTCTCTACTCATACCGTGTAGAAATTCCTTCTTAGGGAATGGTGCCACCCACAGTGGGTGTGTGTGGGTCTTCCCACATCAATGAATGGATTCAAAATACTGCCCTTCCCATGCCCACAGGAAATGGCTCACTGGGACACTCTACCCAGGTGATTATAGGTTTCACCACGGAGATAATTAAAACTAACCAGCATAGATGGTTTATCAGTTAGATATCTTTTCCTTCCTTAAGAAATGGAAACCAAGATTAAAATCTCTTAAAACCCCTCTGAGGTGGATGGACCTGCATCTCTGTGGAGTATGTGGAGCCTGCATCTGCCAAGATGACGCATGAAGTGAAACACTACTTTCAGATCTGGGTGTGAATCACATCATTTTGTTGGAAGCCTCTGAAGGTGTGACTATAAAGCAATGTTTTTGTTTTTACATGAACCACCAAATTTTATACATTGGACTGAAGAGTGTCTCTACATGTTCATTCCAGAGATGCTGGCAGGGCTTTGGTGAAAATGTTCACTACCTGCTGTCTTCACAGCTAGCCACGAGACACCTACTGATGCTTTAAGAGCACAATTAATTATATCTTCCTTGCTCAGCCAACATTGCTTCAGAGAGTCTGCTGGTGTTTAGACCTGGGGGACTTTTGCAGGTGTTTTTCAAACACACCCCGGGTGATGTTCATATACCAGGCTCTGTGCAGAATAAAAATTGCAGGTGGACTGAGGTCTTCAATGGACTGTATAAAGGGACCCATCGTGGTCTGGTCTTTGTTGCCAACTTGATTGGATCGGGAAATGTCTAAGACCGTAGTAAGCACACCTCTGGTGTGTCCAGGGTGTTTCCAGAGATAATCAAGAGGGCTCTGACATCACCAGTAGATTAATATCTTGATGGAGTTTTAATATCCTGGCTTTATGGAGAGGTGGCAAGAGGACCAGGGGCCTAGTTGGAGGAAGCAGGCCACTGTGGGGGTGGGGGTTGTTCTTGGAGCTACAGCTAACCCTGACCCCTTCCTGCATTTCCTTGTCACTGTTTCCTGTCTGCCACAAAGCAGGGGGACTGAACCTCTCTCCTCCCTGCAGCTGCTCTCTCAGGGACTGGCCACAGGGTTGCAGTCCTGACCCACACAGCAGCTGACCCCGTTCTCTGCCCTCATTGGAGTAAACCTCTGTGAACACAACGGTCCGACCAGAGGCTCACTGAGGGGCTATGGAGAACACTGCCTAGGATGGGCAGGTCCCTTTAAGACTTTAGTCCCTCCCACAAGACAACCAGGAATGTGTTCATGGAAGTTCACCCTGCTCCCAATCAAACAAGCCATGCCTCCCCTGGAGGGGAGAGCAGGTACCTGGGAGAATGTGGAGGTGTTCCTTTAGGCTAGAGTGCACACGCTGTTTCTGTGAACAATTAGATTGTGAAGATTTTAGGCTTTGAGGGCCACCCGAGGTTTCTGCTGAAATGATTCAACCATGCTGTTGAAGGGGAAAGAGGCTGTAGACAATTGGCCACAAATGGGACATAGCCGGGCGTCAATAAAACTTTACTTGTAAAACAAGGAGTGGGCCAGATTTAGACTATGGGCTGCAGTTTGCTCTCTAAGTGTGGGCCCCAAACCACAGCATCTGAAATATCCTTCAAAAACTAGAAACTTGGTTTCCAGTGGTGCTCCTGGGAGGTGGTGGACCCTTTAAGAGGCAGGTCCTCACAGGAAGAGAAGTAGGTCATTGGGGTGTAACCCCCTCTTTTGAGATGTGTGTGTGTGGGTCTTGATACATATGCAGCTCAAGCTGACCTTGAACACACAATCCTTTTGCTTCAAGCTAATTGCTGGGATTACTGATGTGCAGGAGGCTGGACGGGAGGACTACACTGGAGATGCCAGCAAGATGGCTCAGCTGGCAAGGTACTTACTGCTGTACCAGTCTGAGCACTTAGTAGATCCCTGGACCCACAGTGGAACGAGAGGATTGGCTTAGTCAGGTTTCTACTGCTGTGAAGAGACCATGACTATGGCAACTCTTATAAAGAAAACATTTAATTGGGGTGACGGCTTATAGTTTCAGAGGTTCAGCCCATTATCATCATGGCAGGGATCATGGCAGCTGGGAGTATGGTGGCATGCAGGCAGACATGGTGCTGGAGAATTCTACATCTTGATCCAAAGGCGATAGGAAATAAACTGACTCACTGGGCATGGCTTGAGCATAGGAGACTTCAAAGCCAGCTTCCACAGTGACACACTTCCTCCAACAAGACCACACCTACTCCTACAAGGCTGCACCTCCCAATAGTGCCACTCCCCCTGGGGGGCATTTTCCTTCAAATCACCACAGGACTGCTTCCCACAGATCATCCTGGCACAAGTTTGTGCACCCACCACCACCACTACCGCCGCCGCCGCCACTGCCGCCATCACCACCACCACCACCACCACCACCACCACCACCACCACCACCATCACAACAATCACAACCATCACCATCATCACATCATCATGGTCATTATTATCAAAAAAAAAAACCCCTGTTGCCTCTCATCTCCTTCTGCTGCTCCACCCCAACTCAGTTCCACCAGTCCTGCCCCAATGTACTGTCTGTCTCACCACAGACCTAAAAGCAGCCAGGCCAACTGACCACTGACTGACACCCCAGAGGCTGGTAGCCCAATGCCAATCTTTCCTTCTTTAAAGTGCTGTATCTCAGGTACTCTGCCCCAGGGATGTGATGAGATAACTCCCAGGTATTCTGTCCCAGGGATGTGATGTGAGGATACAGGTTCCCGGCATCTGTATGCTTTCTTTGTTTTTTGAGACAAGGTGTGTGTGTCTCATTATGTGGCTCAGGCTGCCCTGGAATCAGTCAGTTTCTTGTTTCCACCTCTAAATTCTAGGATTATAGGTGTACCCAGTTGGGCATCTGTACTCTCAAAATCTTTCTCAGGTGATGCATGGACAGCCAGGTTCCACAGCCACTCTGGCTTAAGAACCCTCGCACCATTAAGTTGGGGATTAGAATTCCCATAAAAATACCCAAAGAAATCGGATCCTTATTTTTGGAGTGGTGCCTCAGTCTTCCTTTTCTATAAGCTTCATTTTCCTATGACTCACGCTGTTACATACCTCTCACTTCAAAGGATGAAAACCTCCATCACAGCCCTTTTCTTTTAAGGTGGTATAGACTCTTGAGATGTGATTTTTAAGGTAGAAGTAAAGGTTACACTCTTAAAATTCCTCTGATGGACCCACAAGATGGCTCAGTGAGTAAAGGCACTTGCTGCTGAGCTTGACGAACTGAGTTTGATCCTCAAGAATCATACTGCAGAAAGAACCAGTTCCTGCAAGATGTGCTCTGATCTCCACACGTGCTAACACACACACACACACACACACACACACACACACACACAGAGAGAGAGAGAGCGAGAGAGAGAGAGAGAGAGAGAGAGAGAGTAAACAAATGTAATAACATTATCTTAATGTCTTTGAGACCTCTGCACCATTCCCTCATGCTTTCATTCCTCTGTGTGGAGACTCCTTTTCAGACATGGGTGTGGCTCATTCGATCACAGAGGAGGCAGTTTAAACACTGTCCTGTTTCACCTCTGTAATTGCTCCTTATTTCCAGCCTTCATGGGTCACTGTGGCATTTGTCATGGATCTTGTGGGGAACAAGGTGTTGGTGACTAAGAGGCTGGGTGGGGTCTCACTGTGCTCTGGGGATAAAGCTGGGGTTGAACTAGATATCTGATGTATTACCCACTTTATCACAATGCCGGGCTCCTAAGAGAAACTTATGAGTGAGAAAAACACACACTTAGAAGGATGCCTGAGGTACATGAAATGGAAAAGACAAGTTCCAGTCAAGGGTATACATTCTGGACACTAGCAAAAGTCATGGAGAGGGCATTCACTCACACACACACACACACACACACACACACACACTCTCTCTCTCTCTCTCACACAAGCACATTCCTACAGAAAAGTGACAATAAACTGTTCAAAATGACTAATTCATGTAAGTGAAATTCAAGACTTTTACTTTCTAATCTAGATTACCCTTTTTATGGTTGTCATATATGTGTGCAACATAGTTTTTCTTTTTAATAATATAAATTTTATTTTATGTAAATATTACTATTATATTAGGCCGGGTGGTGGTGGCGCACGCCTTTAATCCCAGCACTCAGGAGGCAGAGGTAGGCGGATCTCTGTGAGTTGGAGGCCAGCCTGGGCTACCAAGTGAGTTCCAGGAAAGGCGCAAAGCTACACAGAGAAACCCTGTCTCGAAAAACCAAAAAACAAAAAACAAGACAAAACAAAACAAAAAAAACAAAAAAATTACTATTATATATGATAATTAGTATAATTACAGAGTTTACAGAGTTGTATAGTAATACATACATAGAGAATATAAATTATAGAAATAAATATGTATATATGTGCTCGTGTACATGTGCACGTATGTGTGTGCATGCATGTGGTTGAGTGTGTGGGTGCAGGTGTGCATGTGTGTAGAGGTCAGAGGTCAACCTCAGGTGTTATTCCTCAGCTCATCTTATATTTTGAGACAGGGTCTTTCATTGGCCTCAGCTTGCCAAGTGAGCCCCAGAGATTCATCTGTCTTCACCTCCCCATACGGCAAGCACTCCGCATGGCGAACACTCTACTACCTGATCTCTCTCCAGCCCTGGGTTCGTCTCTTTATGATATTGTGGCCCCTTTGTGTCCCCATGCACAGGTGTCATGCACCCATGAGCCACAGGTGGTGAAGGAGTAGAGAGAAGACTGGTGAAACCTCCGCTCACTCCCCAAGAGGCTTCCCACCCTCCTCCTTTGTTGGGCCCACAGTCCCCCTGCCTAGGCCATGGCAGCTGGGCTGCAGGATTTGTTTGTGGAGGAAGACATTTCTGTTTGCACACATTTTTTGTAGGGGGAGACGGGAAGGCTGGGAAAACCGACTGAAATGCACAAAGAGGAGCTGGCATTACCTGATTCCCCTGCTTCCCTGAGAGTCCTTCACACTTGGCAGGTAAGGAAAAAAATGCCCCAGAGTAGCCGAGCCCCAGACAGGGCAGGCAGAAGCTTCTGAGCTCTGCCCTCCTTGTGCCGATCTACCCTTCTGGACAGACGCCACACCCCAGTTCTGGCTCAGATGTCTCCATGTCAGCAGCATTGCCACTGGTGCTGGAACTGCCCGTTACCCACACTGCCGTACACTGCTGGGTGCTGAGCAGTGTCTCAGCCTTTACCATACACTAGATGCCTGTAGCATCCCCTGGGCTGTGACAACCAAGAATGGCCCCAGACATTGCCAGACATCTGCTGGAAGGTTAAGTCAGCGAACCACAGGTCTAAATTGACAGCGGCTCAGGGCATCCCGGGTTACTACTAGGCATTTAGTGATGGGACCCCCAAAATGGACTCTGGCCCTGATCTTGGAGGCAAACAGCACTCAGGAAGGCCAGAGAGGAAACAGAACAAACTATGTGAGACACAGAATAGCTTTGCTGTTTGCTGACTGCAGAGAAGGCTGTGTGATCCTCAAAGCCTGATGGCCATTCTCACTGGCCTGCACAGCTGGGCAACATTTCCCAGCTTCTCCTGCAGTGATATGCATTCCTTCCAGTCCTGGCATAAAATCTCCCCATGAAACAATCAATGCCTGTCCCTCTTCAGCTCTCTGTCCCTGTCTCTTGTCCTTGTTGCACAAAGTGGTTGGAAATGAAAGCCAGAAAAGCTTGAGAGCACAGCAGAGCCTGGGTCATACCTCAGCATAGAAGCCACACATGGAAGGAGCCTCGGGACCATTGTGCAGAGAAGTAGCAAGCTTCTGTTGCCGCAAAGCACAGAGCCTCGCCTGGAGGCTGACCTATCGCATCAGCCAGCCTCCCCTTAACTATACACAACCTCTAGTCTTTCAGCAAGTCATCTGAACTTCCTGGGCATCTCCCCAGCCCTGCAAAATGGACTGATAACGGCACAGAGTGTGCACCCCTCATTCGATCACCGTTACCTCACACTTCTTGAATGTAGACACGATGCTACAAGTAGAGATGTCACACCATGAAATCTTGATTTGTAAATTCCCTTTAGGTTATATGTATCAGGTGGAGATGAAAGATAAATGAACTTCATGTTTAGACTTGGGTCTCATTATGAATATGCAAACAATCAAAAAAATTTAAAAATCCGAAACACTTTTGGTCTCATGCATTTTGCACAAAGTGGCATGTACTTCATTTGATCATTGCGAAGATCACTGAGATGGTGTTACAGAGTGTCGGGACACTGCCAGGCAGACACTACGCACTTTATAAAAGTTGGCTATTAACACTGTGGGACCATCAAGTCCCTGCTCTCAGTTAAGAGTCCCCTGACTTCTGTTTTACTTTCTTGTCCAGCTTTGCTGAATAACTTGGAAAAGTTCTCAGACTCCCCAGGGACTCACTTGGATTTTAGGGACACTTTTGTTCCTTTGTAGTCCTGGGGATTGAACTCAGGGCCTGGTGCATGCTAGACTAGCAATCTGCCACTTAGCTGCACTCCTAGCCCTTTGTTTTTCTTTCTTTCTTATTTTGAAACAGGGTTTCATTAAGTTGCTCAGGCTGGCTGTGAATTCACTCTGTGACCCAGGCAGGCCTTGAAGTTTCCATCTTCCTCCTGAGTGGCTGGGATTGCAAGGCTGAGCCACTAAGTCCCGCTGGGGATACCTCATGTGACAAGGGGCAGGGGTGCTCTCATTTGAGCACCGGGTTGTCCAGGCACAGGACAGGTGTCCTGCCTCACCTCACTCAGAGTTCACCAAGAGGTCAAGAGTGGCCTTAAACAAAAGTGGGAGGGGACTTCACCCATGAATCACCTACAGATTCCTGTAGACTCCAGTGCATTAAACAGGATGAGGTCCATCCCACAGCAGACACAAGATAGGTACTTCGGCTGCCAGGCCAGTGGACAAGGCACAAGCATGTAGGCCTATTAAGTACTCAGGATTCCAAAGGACTTGCCACAAAGCCTCAAAGTCCCTCCTGTGGCCAGTATGGGACACCTGTTGATGAAGCTGGAAGGGAAGCCTGTTCCTTTGCTTCTCATTCATCTATTTGTGGGCGTGTGCACACACGAGTGTGTATACATGTGAACATGAGTGGTTGACATAAGATGTCTTGCTCAATCACCCTCCACCTTACTTTTTGAGGCTGGGCTGTTCACTGAACCTGGAGCTCACTGACTGACTACCCTGGCTGGCCAACGAGCCCCAGGGATCCTGTCTCCATCTCCCCAGTGTGGAGATTCCTGGTGTGTGCTGCCACACTCCACTTTATGTGGTTCAAAGGATCAGAACTCGGGTCTTCCAGTTACTCACTGAGCCATCTCCCCAGCCCTGCCTGTCCTTCACTCCAGAGTGTGTTCCGGGTAAATGATGCCTCTGCCCAAGCCTCTCCAAGAGTGACTCCCACAGAAGCAGCCACGCCTTGCTCTGATGCTGGGGGCTGAGGAAGCAGAGACCCAGAGAAGAAGTTTTCATGTCGACTTACAAACTGGAAGAGCGAGAAAGTGACACCCACGGAGCATCTGCTCTGTGCACAGTCCTTGCACGCACACCGTCTTACCCAGTCCTTCACAGAGCCGTGAGCCACATCTGTTCCCCAGTGCTTGTAGCCCCAGGTACACAGTAGGTGTTGGATGAATACTCTCATCTGGCTCCTTACCATAGCCCCAACATTGCATAATCCACTTCCTTCATTACTTCTGATCTGGATACTCTGGCCTTCTCTCTCTCTTTTAAGAACAAAACAAGCTCCTTTCTGACCCAGGGCCATTGGACTTGTCATTTTCTCTGTCTAGAATGTTCCTTTTTTGCATAGATGGTTCTTTCTCAGCATCGATTACTCAAGGGTTTCCCTTGGGGCAGTATCTGGTAAGTGATGTATCCATCACTATTACTACAGTCACTTCTTTGTTGATTTGAGGGAGGGGTATGGCAGTCAGGGAATAACTCTAGGGAGTTGGTTCTCTTCTGTTAGCATGTAGATCCTGAGAATCACCCTCGGGTCACCAGGCTTGGCAGCGAGCACCTTTACCCACTGAGTCATCTCACTGGCCCTGGAGATGGATTTTACTTGTATCCTGATGGTGAAAAATGGGGACCAAAAAGAAGAGAAGGTTTTGCTCTCAGTGGCACCGTGGCTAAGCTGTGGGACTTGAGCTTCCTGATTCCCAAACCTAGGGTTGTTTAGACAGTAAAAGGCTTCCTGGAAATACCAGACAGGGACACTGGCCTGTGCCCTGCATGCTGCGCCTTTCCCTCTGACAGCAGCTCTAGGTGGATGCAGCCACAAGAGGTGTGTGTGCGCGTGTGTGTGTGTGTGTGTGTGTGTGTGTGTGTGTGTGTATGTGTGTGTTTGTTTTGTTTTGTTTTTGTTTTTGTTGTTGTTATTGTTGTTGCTTAATTTCCAGCACAGGCCTACCCCACGGGCTGGCCCTGGCTGCTGAACTTGAGGTGGCTTTGTGCAGCATTTGAGACAGACTTGGGTAAAGGCCTGGCTTCTGTGGGCCTTCCTCTCTCAATCTGTCTAGCTCAGGTGCTGCAGGACAGGCATGCTTGATGAACCCTGGGCTCCCCTGCACTCCCACATCCCCCACAGTGCTCTCAATCCCCCACAGTGCTCTCACATCCCCCACAGTGCTCTCAATCCCCCACAGTGCTCTCAATCCCCCACAGTGCTCTCACATCCCCCACAGTGCTCCACATCCCCCACTGTGCTCCCACATCCCCTACAGTGCTCCCACATCCCCCACTGTGCTCTGAATCCCCCACAGTGCTCCCACATCCCCCACTGCGCTCCCACATCCCCCACTGTGCTCCCACATCCTCCACTGTGCTCCCACATCCTCCACTGTGCTCCCACATCCCCCACAGTGCTCCCACATCCCCCACTGTGCTCCCACATCCCCCACTGTGCTCTCAATCCCTCACGGTGCTCCCACATCCCCACGGTGCTCCCACATCCCCCACTGCGCTCCCACATCCCCCACTGTGCTCCCACATCCTCCACTGTGCTCCCACATCCCCCACTGTGCTCCCACATCCCCCACTGTGCTCCCACATCCCCACTGTGCTCCCACATCCCCCACTGTGCTCCCACATCCCCCACTGTGCTCCCACATCCCCCACAGTGCTCCACATCCCCCACAGTGCTCCCACATCCCCACGGTGCTCCCACATCCCCCACAGTGCTCCCACATCCCCCACTGTGCTCCACATCCCCACTGTGCTCCCACATCCCCCACAGTGCTCTGAATCCCCCACAGTGCTCCCACATCCTCCACTGTGCTCCCACATCCCCCACAGTGCTCCCACATCCTCCACTGTGCTCTCATCTCCCACATCCCCACAGTGCTCCCACATCCCCACATCCCACTGTGCTCTCAATCCCCCACAGTGCTCCCACATCCTCCACTGTGCTCCCACATCCTCCACTGTGCTCTCAATCCCCACAGTGCTCCCACATCCCCCACAGTGCTCCCACATCCCCCACTGTGCTCTCAATCCCCCACAGTGCTCCCACATCCCCCACAGTGCTCCCACATCCCCACAGTGCTCCCACATCCTCCACTGTGCTCCCACATCCCCCACTGTGCTCCCACATCCCCCACAGTGCTCCCACATCCCCACTGTGCTCCCACATCCTCCACTGTGCTCCCACATCCCCCACAGTGCTCTCAATCTCCCACAGTGCTCCCACATCCCCCACTGTGCTCCCACATCCTCCACTGTGCTCCTACATCCCCCACTGTGCTCTCAATCCCCCACAGTGCTCCCACATCCCCCACAGTGCTCTCAATCCCCACAGTGCTCCCACATCCTCCACTGTGCTCCCACATCCCCCACTGTGCTCCCACATCCCCCACTGTGCTCCCACATCCCCCACAGTGCTCTCAATCCCCCACAGTGCTCCCACATCCCCCACAGTGCTCTCACATCCCCCACTGTGCTCCCACATCCTCCACTGCGCTCCCACATCCCCCACAGTGCTCTCAATCTCCCACAGTGCTCCCACATCCTCCACTGTGCTCCCACATCCCCCACTGTGCTCCCACATCCCCCACTGTGCTCCCACATCCCCCACAGTGCTCCCACATCCCCCACTATGCTCCCACATCCCCATTGTGCTCCACATCCCCCACAGTGCTCTGAATCCCCCACAGTGCTCCCACATCCCCCACAGTGCTCCCACATCCCCCACTGTGCTCCCACATCCCCCACTGTGCTCCCACATCCCCCACTGTGCTCCCACATCCCCCACAGTGCTCCCACATCCCCCACTGTGCTCCCACATCCCCCACAGTGCTCTCACATCCCCCACAGTGCTCCCACACCCCACACCCCTGGTAGTGCATTAGGTGCTTTGCTCATTGCTGAGATGAATTTCCTGAACGAAGCCACTTAAGGGAGGAAGGACTTAATCTGGCTGTGTTTGAAGGATGGAGCCCATCAGCAGAAAAGGCGTGGCGGTTCTCAGTCACACCTGACCCCAGCTCACTAACTTTCCCATCTTGCCATGGGGTCATCGGGTGAGCATTTTATTTCATGTCCACTTCTCTGGTTCTAAAGTCTCTACACTTCTATTTCTCTGCCGGTTGCTGACACATTTGTTCTTATCTTCTTCTTGAGAGGGCTCACCCTTATTTCTAATACAGTTCCTCATGTTGTGGTGACCCCCAACCATAAAACTATTTTCATTGCTACTTCATGGCTGTAATTTTGCTACCGTTATAAATTATAATGTAAAGATCTGATATGCAACCCCAAAGGGGTCGTGACCCACAGGTTGAGAAACACTATTTTAGAGCATGGCAGTCACAGCTGCTCTGAAGTCCTGGGAGAACCCCAACATCTAGGCAGTGTTATGGCTGCGTCATCAATTATGTTTCCCTAGGAGTCTGTCAGGTTTTCTTGGTTCTTTATAAAGGAAGTCATTTTGGATTGTTACAACATATATTTGAATACTATAAGACCCTGGGTCTTGTTTAGTCCCTATTAATATGTTGATGTTTAAACAACTAAAGTAATTAGTTTCAGATCACAAGTTCTACCTGGTCTTCTGTTTGACATGGTTCCACCATCAGTTCAATTTTCAGTGCCTGTGCTGTGGTCTGCCCTGGGTACGTCCCCCAGTGATCAATGGAGGAGTTGTGACAATCCACCCTGTGCAGTTCAGCTTGCAAAGCCTCCGTTGTACCATCTGAAGGTCATATCCACTCCCACTGAACTTGGGGTCCACACACAGGTTGATGGGGACCCTTATCCAGCTCTTCCCTTTGCGAGTTTCCCTAGTCTCTGGTTGCCAGGGTGACTTTCACGATCCTCTGGCTGGACTGAGGGCATTAAGCTGCTCACTCAGCTGCTTGCTGCTCATGAGCAGATCTGGGGCCGGAGCCCGGTGCAGATGCCTGCTCTTTCCCTCTGACCCGTTCACACACTGCCAACTCAGCATGCTGTGGGAGGCCACACTGGTCTGGTTCCGCAGCTGGGCTGGCATAGATATGTCAGTTTCTGGACATGGTACCAGCTGGTAACTTGGGGGTAATGGTGACTAGGTAAGGAAGGTGCTGGGACAACAAGTACAGCCAACTGGGCTGAGCCACGAACCTTCAAAGTGCCAGCACATCAGCTCCCCACACACTGAGGTGAATAAAGCAGCAGATAGGGTTTTTCAAGTGGCTGTCTGAGCTGGACAGGTCCACATGCTGCTTCGCCTTTAATTCTTTTTTCCATTTTTTCCCTCTGAGACAGGGTTTCTCTCTGTAGCCTTGGCTGTCCTGGAACTCTCTCTGTAGACCAGGCTGGCCTTGAATTTAAGAGATCCGCCTGCCTCTGCCTCCTGAGTTCTGGGATTACAGGTATATGGTGCCACCGCCCTACACCTTAAATTCTATAACAGGAATAATGGGCTACATTTTACATGTGAAGAAGCTGGGCTCAGAGAGGTAGAATCACTTGCTTAAGGTCACAGCTGACTAATGGTGGGCTCAAGATTCATCCCAAGTCCTTATAATTCCAGGGTCCGATCCTTCTATGGTAGGACTATCTAACATAAGCACCACCATTACTGCCACCAGCCACAGCAGCAGCATCACTACAGCATCAGCATCAACACCAGCAGCAGCAGCAACAACAACAACAGCATCAATACCTGCACCACCATCAGCATCATGATTAGTAAGTACAGGAGCAGCAGCAGCAGCAGCAGCAGCAGCAGCAGCAACAACAACAACAACAGCATCAATACCAGCACCACCACCACCATAATGATTAGTAAGTACAGCAACAGCAGCAGCAACAGCAACAGTATCAATACCAGCACCACCACCATTATCATGACTTGCGAAGCAGCATCACCATCACCACCAGCCTTAGCATCGTCAGCACAACACTATTGCATCTGGTAAATCTTAAGTATCAATCAACCATGTGCAGGCATACTCAAGGCTTATGCTATAAAGTGTTGAATTAGAAACTCATAATAGAGGAGAAACTGAGGCACAGAAGAGAGTAGCATTTGCCTGGTGTTATGGCTAGGTGGCAAAGGTGAAATGTGAACCAAACCACTCCACAGTCTGCACAGCCTAGAGCTCTCTCTCCAGGACTCAGCTGGGGTTTGTGCTCATGAAACCCAGCTGAATGAGGCGAGGTGGAAGCTGCAGGGAAGTACGGCAGGTGGACTGGGAGAGGGCCAAAACTTTGGGGAGACATCTGTGCCCCAGAATAAACTCATAATACAACTCCATCTTAGAACAGCCATGTCCTTCTCAACTAGCTTCCTCCTCTCTCCTTCAATGGATGTGTTCAGCTTTTCCGTACCTGCTCCCGAAACCTGGTGTGTGTGTGTGTGTGTGTGTGTGTGTGTGTGTGTGTGTGTGTGTGTGTGTGTGTTGAGTTGTGGTGTGGAGGCCAGAGTCAATGTCAGATGTTTTCTTCTATCACACTTCATTGTATTTATTTAAAGACAGGATCTCACTTAATACCCCTCACTGGCATTGAATTCATAGAGATCTGCCTGCCTCTGTCTCCCCCAGTGTTGAGACTAAAGGCCTGTGCCACCATCCTCTGCCTGGTCTTCTACCTTATTTTTTGAGACAGCTTCTTTCACTGAACCTGGAGTTCAGTGATTGGTTGGACTGGTTAGCCATTGACATCCCAGTACCCTCCAGTCTCTACCTTCCAATGCTGGGATTATAGCCATGCCTGGCTTTTCTTTCTTTTTTCTCTTCTCTTCTTTTCTTTTCTCTTCTTTTCTTTTCTCTTCTTTTCTTTCCTTTTCTCTTCTTTTCTTTTCTTTTCTTCCCTTCTTCTTCTTCTTCTTCTTCTTCTTCTTCTTCTTCTTCTTCTTCTTCTTCTTCTTCTTCTTCTTCTTCTTTTGGTTTCGTTTTTCGAGACAGGATTTCTCTGTGTAGGTTTGTGCCTTTCCTGGAACTCACTCTGTAGCCCAGGCTGCCCTCAAACTCACAGAGATCCACCTGGCTCTGCCTCCTGTGTGCTGGGATTAAAGGCGTGCGCCACCACTGCCAGGCTGCCTGACTTTCCACACCGAACACTTTTTATGCATGCCACCTTGTACCCAGCAGACCCCTCGGTCTTTCCAGGGTGGATGTTGGAGGCACCACCCTCCATCCTTTGATCTGTACCCATTGCCTCTCCACCCACTTCATTGCTGCAGCAGATTCACTCAATTAACCAAGTCTGTGCTCCAGCTGCAGAAAGACGGGCAGTTACGAAACACAGACCAGGTGTCTCAGAACTCTCTCTCCCAGTGGGACCTGGGAGAATTCCAAACAGACAGTGGGGAGGGAGGGAGCAGATGGACTCTGGGCAAAGTCTGGCTGACATCATTTGTGCAAGAGAGCCACCTCAAAGCTTTGAGAGATAGATGTCATGGCAGGTTTGATAACTGCGAGCTGACCTCTGGACATCAGCCTTTTAAACAGTCCTTGTCAGGCTCGGTGTTGTGGTACCTGCTTGTAACCATGGCACTCTGGAGGCAGATGCAGGGGCAGGGGCAGAGGCAGGAGGTGGTAAGTTTGAAGCCAGCTTGGGCCAGACAGAGAGCCTGTCCCCAAACCCAAAACAAGTCTACACTTTAGTTTGCTTTCTGTTGCTGGGGGCATTTATTAAGAATAGAGGTTTAGCTGGGTGATGGTGGTGCACACCTTTAATCCCAGCACTCGGGAAGCAGAGCCAGGTAGATCTCTGTGAGCTTGAGGCCAGCCTGGTCTACAGAGCGAGATCCAGGACAGGCACCAAAACTGCACAGAGAAACCCTGTCTTGAAAAACAAAAACAAACACAAACAAACAAAGAATAGAGATTCATTTGGCTCACAAGACTGGAAGCTAGAGACTATGTAGTCCCAGCTGGTTTTGAACCCATAATCTTCCTATTTCCATCTCCTATGCACCAGTATCACAGGCATGTGCCATCATTCTTGGCTAGAATCTGCATTGTCCCATGCATGTGAAAGTCAGCAGGCTGGCAGTAGAGGAGAAGGAGGAGCAGGGAGGGAGGGAAGGAGGGAGGGGTGGAGGGGGAGAGGGAGAGGGAGAGGGGAGGGGGAGAGGGAGAGGGAGAGAGAGAGAGAGAGAGAGAGAGAGAGAGAGAGAGAGAGAGAGAGAGAGAGAGAGAGAGGTGCCAGACATTCCTTGGCTTTCTTCAGAGCTGCCCAGCACAAGCTATCGCTGTCTGTGTCCTGAAGAGTTTCTGCAGCATGTACTCTGAGATCCAACAAGACAAGTGGGTAACAGGATGGGGTCTTCCATGTGGACCCCTGCAGGCCATCCATTGCCTAGCTAAAGGATGAAGGTGGCTTTTGTCAGGGACCTCCCGGGCTCTTTCACACCCTCTGATCCCTCCTCTGGTCCATGCTGCTCATCTCTTAACTCCTAGCTCATGTGCCGCCTCCTCTCACTCCCCAGTCTTGACCTAAGCTCCCCAAGAACATGGGCCCTGAATATCTGAGTTGATTTGAATGTGTAGCATCTAACACAGTCCCAGGTAGGACACTTAGGAGACACTGAGGAACAAGCAAATGACACAATCCTTTGTCCTAAGTTAAGGTTCCCCCAGCTTCATCTCCAAGAAGACAAGGTCTCCTCTAACTCTGAGAAGGAAGAGGAGAGAGAGTGATCTGGTCTTCTTTCAGAAGAGCTTCAAGGTGGAATCTGGCTGCAGAATAGTCATCTGTGAGTGCTTCAATTAGTGATGGCATTAGAGCACATCTAAGGAGTACCTTCGCTGAGCTAAGCATAGACATATGCTAACACATCTGGACTTTAAAACAACCCACTGAGTGAAATGCCAGCACCCCCATTTTACAGATGAGGAAATTGAGGCTGGGAAGGTTTTCTGGGAGCAAAGTGCCAACATGACAGAGCCCTAACTGCTGGGTTACATTCCCTCCAGGCAGTGGAGGAAGATGGCCCACTAGGGACCCACATCAGCATCCAATCACATACCTAAAGTGCTCACAGTCTATGTGGCTCCAGTTGCATTTCTTTCCTTTGTTAAAAAGTTGCAAGTCAAGCATGGAGGCTCCTAGTGGGAGGCAGAGGCAGGAAAATCACCACAAGTTGGGGGCCAGTCTGGTCTACACAGCAAGTTTCATATCCATCTGCGGCTACATAACAAGGCTCTTTTCTCAAAAAACAAACAGGGCTGAGGATGTTGGTCATTTGGTAGAGAGTCCAGTTAGCATGCACAAAGTCCTGGGCTTACACCCATGATCCCAGTCAGCCTCACCTACAGAGTTTGAGGCTAGTCTGCATGTCTGAGACTCTGTTTCAACAAAAAACAAGCAAACACCAAAGCAGCTCAATACACATAAAAGATACATTTTTAGTCTCCCTTTCTTTCTTTTTTTTTTTTTTTTTTTTTGTTTTTTTTGAGACAGGATTTCTCTGTGTAGCTTTGTGCCTTTCCTGGAACTCGCTTTGGAGACCAGGCTGGCCTTGAACTCACAGAGATCCGCCTGCCTCTGCCTCCGAAGTGCTGGGATTAAAGGCGTGGGCCACCACCCCTGGCTAAAAGATACATTTTTAAAACACTGTTTAACACACAATCCGTGACATGTACTGCCCTGATATGATAGGAGCCATAATTGCTGTTGGAGCCCATGGGTTTTGTTGTTGTTGGTTTGAGGCAGGGTTTCTTGGTGTAGTCCTGGCTGTACCAGAACTTACTTTATAGACCAGGCTGGCCTCCAACTCACAGAGATCTGCCTGCCTCTGCCTCCTGAGTTCTGGTATCAAAGGTGTACACCAACACGCCCTGCCTGAGTCCATGTTTGAACAGGTGTTTGTCAGGGTCAGGGTCTCACTACATAGTCCCAGCTGGCCTTGAACTCATGATGCTCCTGTCTCCATCTCCTGACTCCTGGGGTTACAGGAGTGTGACATCATGCCAACACTAGATAATAATAATAATAATAATAATAATAATAATAATCCCAAAGTGAAGCTCTCTACCATTAAAAACAGCTCCTATGTACCCTGCTCTTAAGCCCAGAGACCCCTATTCTCATAGATTTTTGACTGATCTATATGATGCTCATCCTTTTCTGGCTAGCTTATTCTACAGCACATGACTTCAAGCTTCATGATGTAGCAGGCATCCAAAGAGCTTCCTTTTTGAGTTTAATGGTCATTTCATGGTCTGGATAGGCCAGGTTCTCTTTGTCTTTCTGTTGTAGAATATTAGTTGAAAATGTTCATTTATGCTGTGGAACATTTGTTTAATGATGCAAAAATGTGTTGAGTTCCTTTATGTTGCATTTATTTAACTCTGTGAAGCTGTGTTTGCCTGTCTAAAACAACTGGTTGGTCTAGTAAACAGCTGAACGGCCAATAGTTAGGCAGGAGAGAAATAGGCGGAGCTGCCAGGCGGGGAGAATAAATGGAAGGAGAAAAAGAGAAGAGAAGAGTGAGAAAAGAAGGAGGAGAGGAGGATGCTAGGGACCACTCACCCAGCCAAACAACTAGACACAGAATAAGAAGGAAAGAAAAGATACACAGAAATAGGGAATGGTAAAAGCCTAGAGGCAAAAGGTAAATGGGATAATTTAAGAAAAGCTGGCTGGAAACATGCCAAGCTAAGGCCAGCTGGGCATTCATAAGTAAGAATAAGCCTCCATGTGATTATTTGGGAGCTGAGTGGTGGGCCTCCAAAAGAGTTAAGAGTAGAGACTGCATCCTTCACTGTCCATCACTGAGCACCTGGGTGGTTTCCCTTCTAGCTGTGTGGATGCTGCTGCTGAGGACACAGGGACACAGACACCTGGGTCTCTGCTTTCAGTTCCTGTAGATTCCCTGCCCCCTTTTTACACAGAGAAGTAGAATTGGTGGATGGCAATAGAGGTCTACTTCTAAGTTTTTGAATATTGAATTGAGTCCCTTCCTCCCTTTCCCTCTTCTTCCTGCTTCCCTTCCTCTGGCCTCCTCTTCTCTTAGCAGTTCCTTCCTCCCTTTTCCCTCAATTCCCTCCTCTTCCTTCTTCTCCACACTGTCCCTCCTCCCTCCTCCTCCCTCCCAATCACTTCTTTGGCCAATTCACATTCCCCTCCACACAGGACCTTGGTGGATTTTCCAGAAAGGTCCTAAACCATATGTTTCAAGGGTGGGAAAGCAATCTTCCCTTTTCCTTTTTTCTTTTTAAACCCAGCTGTTTTTTCACCTGACTGCCTGCAGGCAGAAGAATCCTCCCTCCCCCCCATCCCCATGAGAAGAAACTTCTCAGAATGCCCAGCCCCAGGCTAATTACAGGGTTCCCCAAGGAGTCTCAGCAAATGCTTAAATTGCAGATCAACCTGACTTTCCCTGAGAAGTGTTTGGAAACCTGGGGCTGGGCTGGAACTCGGATCCTTAGCCTGGAGGCAATGGCACTCTCCCCCAAACAGCAAATCTAGGAAGTCAGAGACCTGTGGAGCTGCATGAGAGGGTTGTGGCTTTGTCTAGATCCAAACCCACTCATCCACATTTCTGCTACTATACTAGCCAGAGCCCTGTGGGTAAAATGCCAACCAACCGTAGTTCCCATTCTTAGCTGTGACTCTGTACCCTAGCCAAGTACTAGAAATATCTAGAGGTACTTTATAATATCTTTATATATACAGTAGACCCCCTTCATCTGTAGGAAGACAATCTGAGAGGCCCAGTGGATGCCTCAAACATCTCACAGTATCAACTCTGTATTATACCTGTGATGGAGTTTAACTTATAAATACAGCAGAGTAAGAGATGAACAGCGGCCAATAATAAACTAGAATACTTACTACATCTATATACTGCCCTCCAGGTTCCGTGGATACAGTGGGATTTTAGTGGGAGTCTGTGTTTTTTTTGTTTCTCTGTGTAGCTTCGGAGCCTGTCCTGGATCTTGCTCTGTAGACCAGGCTGGCCTTGAACTCACAGAGATCCACCTGGCTCTGCCTCCCAAGTGCCGGGATTAAAGGCGTGTGCCACCGCCGACTGGTCATTCAGTGTTTTTGCACTTCATTTGACTGGCTGACTGAAACCCTGGCAGCAAAACTATGGTGAGGACTTGCTGTGGACACCCAGTCCCAGCACTCTGGTCCAGTCTCTGGGGATGAGGCATGGCCACTGGCTGCATTCATTCTCAAGCTCCCTGATGATGCTGTAAGTAACCTTGACATCATGGCATGGGGAGCCATGTCAACTTCCTCCAGAGTGAACATTTGCCACGGTGCTGGCCTTAAGGGGCACGAGCCTTGGTGCTTGTATGGTTAAGTACATCTTTTGTGTGTGTCAAGAGCACAGGTCTTGGACAGGCAAGCAAGCTCAGAGGGTCAAGTGCCAAGCCTGACAACTTCAGTTTGATCCTCAGGACTTACACAGTGGAAGGAGAGAACGGACTCAGTCAAGACACCATGATATCAAGTGCACAAACACATATACACACACAAATAAGTAAATGCAATTTAGAGAGACACAGAGAGACCTTTTCTGATAGAGCTTTGACAATGCTTCCCAACTGAAAACAATCACCTCAGAGGTGGGGCGCTCTCTCTCTCTCTCTCTCTCTCTCTCTCTCTCTCTCTCTCTCTCTCTCTCTCTCTCTCTCTCTGTACACACTTGCACTTTGAAATTTCTTTCTTACAGAATAACTATGTGAGATTTAAGGGTTTTGAAACCCTTTGCAAATAAGTGCAAACTTCTCCACACTTGCATTTCTTTTGTGAAGAACCAGACACCTTCACCGATAATTTCAGAACAGTAAGTAGTACAGTTATGGTTATAAAGAGGCCAAGTGACCCTGAGGACCCAGATGGGATCAACTGGGTTTCTGCTCTGTCCTTAGCACTTGGAAGCAATGTCTGGGCAGGGAGAAGATGTTTAATACATACTTGTTGAATTCATGAATATCTACAAAAGTGTCCTTTTCAAATTATTCTTTGAAAATTTCACCTCTCTCTCTCTCTCTCTCTCTCTCTCTCTCTCTCTCTCTCTGTGTGTGTGTGTGTGTGTGTGTGTGTGTGTGTACTGGTGCATGTGTATGTGAAACCCAGGGGAGGGTGATTATCATCTGCCTCCTTATTCCCTTGAGAATCTGATGGCCACTGTCAAGGAGCCCCCAGTACTGAGGTAAGAGGCCCATGCAGCCACGCGTGGTTTTTATATGAGTTCTGGGATTTGAACCTTGTGTTAGTACAGCAGGGACTCTAACCACTGAGTCATCTCTTCAGCATCTCATAAAGATTTTGGCCAGGGCAAGAGTTCATGAAAGACCTGGAGACAAGGACTTTAGACTACATCTAAACAGAGGAGAGTTTCCAGTTGTCCCAGAGCAGGACTCCTTGGGGGAGATGTCAGACCAGCCAGAACCACAGAGCACATCAGAGCTCTGCCAGAGTTGGTTTTTTGTTTTGTTTTTAAGACACGGTCTCATTTAGCCCAGGCAGTCTACGAACTTGCTATGTAGCTGAGGCTGACCTTGAACTTCTGATCCTCTGAGTGCTGGGATTACAGGTGGGCGCCACCACACCAGATTTGTATAGTGCTAGGCATTGAATCTGAGCCTCATATATGCTAGGCAAACACTCTAGCATGAGCTCTGACCCCAGCTCCATGTCCAGGCTCTTGAGTGACAGGAACTATGACACAATATGTGATGACTTATTTATGCTACTAAAATTCAGGGTGATTTGTTATGCAGTAACAGAAAACTACTAACCCCTAAAATCAAACACAATTGTATCCCAGAAAAGTAGATTAAATTTTACCAGAGTGGCACATGACACCTGTTCTTAAATATTATATTCTCCATGCCTTTTACAACTGTCCTTTCTGAGTAAGGTGACCTCACTTTATTTTAATTTTTTAATTTTTTTGAGACAGGGTTTCTCTGTGTAGCTCTGGTTGTCCTGGAACTCACTCTGTAGACCAGGCTGGCCTCAAACTCAGAGATCCACCTGACTCTGCTTCCAGAGTGTTGGGATTAAAAGTGTGGTCCACTATCGCCCAGCCTTCTACACTTATATTAAACCCAGCAACTTGAATCATCACCACCACTACCATCCCTGACACCAGGACCACCACCATCACTATCAAAGCTGACATAATATATATAAGATACTATTCAAGGGTCATAAATCATTTACTCAACACAGTAAACCTATATAACACAAGAGCTAATATTATCCGTAATTTATAGCTGAGGAAACTGAGGCCCAGGGTAGTTAAGTGGCAGTTTCAAGGAATCTAGCTTGAGTTAGATTCCTGGCAATTACATAACAACTGTGTTTATAGTCTATGGTGTTGTCCAAGTTTCTGGATAGGAAGTTAGTTCAAATCTAGGTAATTGAATATCAGACACCAAATTCTTAGGCGTTAACTCGCTCTACATGCCTTCAGTTTTTATGCAACAAGTTGAACATGCCTCACCAGAGCTTCCTCAGGGTCTAGGATGTTATCTTACCTGTGAATACTAGGCTGGAATTTTCCAGTTCTTCCTGGGGAACTTTGAAGCTGAAGGATTCATTGTAAAAGGGTCAATTGTGCCTCTCAAGAATGATGTCTTCTTGGTTTTCACAAGCTTGAGTCCATGTACCAGCTGGATTTTTACAAATGGGTCTGAGGATTGGATACAACATTGTAGAATACTGGAGATGAGGAAACATAATCTACCATCTCTCATCTCTTCAACTTTCCAGCCTTCCTCTCGCTCTCCCACTCTCCCACTCTTCCACCCACCCACCCACCTATCCATCCATCCATCCATCCATCCATCCATCCATCCATCCATCCATTCACTTTTTGCCCATCTCGACCAATTCTTCCATTCATCTACACAAGCACTCATTTACTCTTTTGTCCATCTATTTCCCATCTATCCATCAAGTCATTAATACACTCACCATTCACCATTCTTCTATCTACCCATCCATCTGTCCATGCATCCATCCTTCCACCCAAATTATCTATGTAACAGGGTAACCATCTACTCCCTCCCCATCTCTATATAGTCTGCAGTGCTGGGGATGGAGCCCAGGGCCTCCTGCACACCAGGCAAGGGTTCTACTACTGAGCTGTTTTCATTTTTCCTATCTATCTACCCACTGATTCACCTGCTCATCTAACCACTCATCCATTTACTAATCCAGGCATCAATCCACCCCTGCTTTCACTTAATCATTCTCCTATGTATCCGACTGTTCTGTTACCACATCTAGCTTCTTATCTGCTGATTTCCTTTCCTCTTCCTCCACACATCTAGCACTTATTGAACTCCTCCCCATGTTTTAGGCATCATGTTCATTTTATAAATGGGAAAACCGAAGATTTAAAGATAAGGGATGATTTGCTCAAGGTCTAGCTGGTGGAGGCAGAACCAGGTTGGAGGCAATCCAAAAGCAGAAAGCCATTACAGGCCAATGGGCTCACAGCTCATACACAGGAGAAGAGCAAAGGCAGAATTAGACTTGTCATGCTTTGGTCATTTTATAGTTAGAAAGGGATTTGTGCAGGTGATTGAATTTAAATATTTAAGCAGCCCATACTATCATTATACAATTTTTGAGACGAAGGAGTTGAGATATCCAGAGGTTAAGTAACTTCTCAGGGTCACATCTTTGCAAACAGCACAGACGTTTTGCGGCAGGCAATTTGGCTTCCCTCTGCTTCAGCATCCTGCCTCTCCATTATGGTGAGCTGGAATGCGCTAGCCACTGCAGTGTTCCTTCCTCCAGCCATCTTGAAGCCTCTACTTTACAGTGTGGCTTTTGAGAACTCAGGGTGCAGTCTAGATTCGGCTGCCACCTCATTGCAAACAACTTCCTTTGGCCATTGGATCTGGGGCGGGGGAGCAGCACTTCTACCACTGAGCTGAAGGGAGGGAGCCCAGCGATCACGGCTTCATTTACAATAGCATCCTAGGCTGTCACAGAAGAAGCTACATACAGATGGAATGGAATCTGGGATTTTTGTTAAATGTGTTTGAACCGGTTTCTGCTTGAAAGTAAATAGCGCTTTCAGAGCTGGGATTTATAAAGAATTATGGTACACAGGACATGAGCTGAAAAAAAAAAAAACCCTCAGTCTGGGCCCACCTTGTGAGCTATCGCCACCTAGAGTATAACATCTGCATTACAGGCATAGGATGTGGGAAAAGCAAGTTACTTCTCAGTGACGAATAAGTTCAAAGAGAAGATGGATTTCAGAAGTTATCGTACCTGGTCACAGGTGTGATAAGGTTCCCATGATGACCTGTTTCATCCTAAGACATAGCTAATCATTTATTTTTTTTCTTTTTGAACTAGTATTCTAGTTCTAGATGCTGTCCACCCTTATGTTACCTTATTAATAGCATCCAGGACACAAAAAACTGGGTCCCTCAAACAACAGAGAACCCCTTAGAGATGTAGAAGATACTAGGATTGTGCCATACCTGAACCCTGGCTCACATCAGTTTGCAGGAGCTGCTTGGCCCGAATGATGTCCACATTCAGTCTCCCAGCACTTGGGAGATAGTTTAGAGACAGAAGCAGCTCGCCCAGCTCCACTTCATTCTGCAGGAAAGAAAATCACCAGAAGGTTGCTTCATTAGTTTCTTCCCTTTGGTGTCCCCTGTACAGGAGGCTGACTCCCAAAACTCATAACCGAGTGGTTGACGGTGGGTCAATCAACAGTGGATGCTTCTTTCTTGTGCTTTTTCTTGTGCATGGGTATGTATGCATGTGTGCACATGTATGGGTTTGCATGGAAGTCAGAGGACAGATAAACCTGGGCATCATCCTTTCAACGCCATCCACCTCCTTTGAGACAGGATCTCTTATTGGTCTGGAGCTCATCAACTACGCTAGATTGGCTGTCTGAGCCTCCGGGATCCTCCTGTCTCTGCCTCCCCAATGTTGAGATTACAAGCATGTGCTGGCATGCCCAGCATTTTTATGAGGATTCTGAGGATTGAACTTGGATCATCAGGAATACAAGTGTTTTACCGACTAAGCCATGTTTGATTTCTTTTAGTTTCTGCATTCAATTATTTTCTTGTTTATCTCAGAAAGTGTTTTCTGCTCTTAGGAAGTTTAACAGCAGCAACAGAAGTGATGGCCAAGTGCTGTGCTAAGTGCTTTGGATGTAACACCCGATTGAGTCTTCATGACGAGTCCAAGAGGCAACACTACGTACTTCATTTAGTAGATGGTGAAAATGAGACTCAGTCCAAAGTCACACAACTGGAAAGAAGTAGTTTAGACAGAGAAATGATCGCAGACTCTTGAACCAGCAGAGTGCTACCTGGAAAAGGTACCACTCTTAACCCATAGCTAACTACAGAGCCCATTCCTTACCACGACCATGCTCAGCACACTCCTCCTACCAAAGAGCACCCCTTCCCTCTATGTTGGACTATTACACTTATGAAAAATCTACATAAGTACCCAGGATGGTTGACTCCATGCTGCCTAGAAAATGAGAGCCTCATTTTCATGTATCTATTTAAGAAATTGTAAAAAAAAAAAAAAAAAAAAAAAAAAAAGTCAGCTGCTTCAGAGTAGTGAATCATTCTCCATTACCCACTCCCCAACTGTATTAATTATAAACTTTTGACAAATTATGTTTTATCTATACTCACCTCTGTTTATAAAAAATTAGCTAAAGGTTTTAAACTAAGTCCCAAGTAGGATGTAATTTTATCTGTTTATCCCCACACAGGCATCTCTAGGTGATCAGGATATTAAAATAAGCATTCTTAGTACGGTTAACATCCAGGCATATGAGAAGTCAAAAAATGACCAAGGAACCTCAATATATGCCATCTCTCAGATTCAAGGATTACCTCATGGTCAATCTAAATTTCTACATCTTCATTCAACACCATATATGATTGTGAAGTGGCCCCTAGACATACACCATTTTATTAATAATATTTCAGAATGTATCTCTAAAGATGTTTCATCTATTCCCCTATCCATCCATCTACCTACTTATGTATGCATGCATGCATCCATCTTCCCACTCATCCATCTACTTATTCATGCATACATTCATGCATCCATCCTCCACCCATCCATCTACTTACTTATGCATACATGCATGCATGCATCCATCCTCCACCCATCCATCTACCTACTTATACATACATGCATATATCCATCCTCCCACTCATCCATCCACTTACTAATGCATACATGCATGCATGCATCCATTCACCACCCATCCATCTACTTACTTATGCATACATGCATGCATCCATCCTCCACCCATCCATCTACTTACTTATGCATACATGCATGTATCATGCTCATCATCCACTACAATGCATACATGCATCCATCCTCCCATCCATCCATTTACTCATGCATACATGCATGCATCCATTCACGTTCTCTACCCCTTTCAGCAAACTGATGGCAAGTGGCAATTCTAAAACAATGTTTATCACAAAAAGATTCCTATATGGTCTGGGCATGGTGGCACATGCCTTTAATCGCAGCACTTGAGAGGCACTTGGAAGGCAAATCTTGATGAATTTGAGGCAAGCTACTCTACAAGGAAGTTCTAGGCCAGCCAGGGCTACAGAGTGAAACCCTGTCTCAAACACAAAACAAGACCAGATTCCTATATGGATCAAGTTAACCTATAAACAAGAAACAACCTCACACTTAGCTACAGATTTCAAACTTGCAACCCATGGGCGTATTTTATTTGGCTCACGTCACATTCAGACAGACAGTTACTAATTATTATGTACTTTTAAAAGACCAATTATTTCATATTAAAAAATAGAATTTCTTGCTTTGCTTGATGAACAGGAAGGTCTGCTAGTGCTGGGCCCACGTTCCCACTTGGTGACCGACAAAGAGTCTCTGCTGGATAGCCTATAGTGGTGGCCCCTCTGTGTACCTACTTGTGGAAAACCAGTTCTGCAGAAGGGCCTGCTCACTTCACTCACCAAGAGCCCCCCTGCCCTGTTACTTTTTTCATCATATTTTATTTGTTTATTTAGTAATTTTGGGGGTACCCTTACCCACTGAGCCCTCTTGCCAGCACCAAACCCCTGCCGTCAATATCTGAGTTCTCAAATCTCAAGTCCTCCTCTTCCACCGTTCCCAGTCGCCTGGCCAGTCTTCAGCAAGGCTGATTTAGACAGAATGCTTCTTCCCTTGGAGGCACCCCTCATTAATATTCCACCACTGTCCTGGGTGAGGACTGAGCCCAAGCTCTGCCCCTCTACAGAATCTCACTGCTGTGCTCCTGACGCCGTCAGGGCGGTCCTGACGAAAGTCTGACTGCCTGTGCTTTAAAGTGTCATCTGGAAAGCATCAGCTGCACCAGCATGTGGACATGCTTTGGGCCCCCAGCACCCACATGAAATCTTGGTGGGGTGGCACATGGTTACTCCAGTGATGGGGGTTGGGAAAGCACAGAGACAGGAGACTCCCTGGAGCTCACTGGCAGACAGGTCACCTTAGCTGAACTGTTCTATGTTCAGTGAGAGCTCCTGTCTAAAAAATAAGGTTGAGAGTGAATGAGAAAATATTTGGCATATACCCACACAAAACATATACACATCCACACAAACACATATACATAAATACACAGAAAACATGTACACACACACCTACACAAATATGTACGCATACAAACATCTATATCCACAAACACGTCCACACTCTTCACACATGTACACACCCACACAAATGTACACACCCACAAATATATATACACAAACAGGTACGTACCCACATATGCACAAATATGTGTATATACAAACATGCATACCAACAAACATGTACACATCCACACACCTACACAAATGTACACACCCACAAACATGCATAACACACATACACACAAATATGTACACATACACACGTGTACCCATAAACATGTACACATACGTACACACCTAAAAAACATGTACACAATGCACACACACAAATACATGAAGACACATACACACAAACATGCACACAGCCATATACACACAAATATGTATACATACAAACATGGATACTCACAAACATGTGCATGCTCACACAAGTATGTACACACACACAAGCATGTACACACCTACAAACAAGTGCATACCCACACAAACATGCACACCCACAAATATGTGCATGTACACACACACACACAGAGTATCTCTGACGTAGTTCAGTAGTTCAGTGGTAGAGCATTTGCCTAGCAAGTGTAAGGGTTCCACCTCAGGACAGAAAAAAAAGTGTCATTGGGTATTTTTTCCTTAACACCATCCACTACCTGCTTGGTGAGACCTGCTCTTGTCATTATGTTCCCTGGTTACCTTTGTCTTTTCAGGTTTCTCCTGCCCTGGCTTGGAGGGTCAGATTTTCAAGGCAGGAAAGCTGAACTGGGTACCCTGGGACATAAGAAAAGCCCAGGGCCCTTGACATGGTTGCATGTGGCCTCCTGCTGGTCCTCAGGGACCTGGAGGGTGCAGCATCCTTAGCATCTGACCCCGCAGGTACATCTGTTTTCCCGTGAGTAAGCCTGGCTGAGACCCCACAGGAGCTCAGGCCAGGGGAAGCCATCCTGGTCTCCAGGAACTTTCCTCTTGCCAGGTTTATAATCCAAAACAACACCTCCCTCACTCCTTCTAAGATCTACAAGCTTCTCAACTCCTGATGCCTTCCTTCTGTGTGGAACTGGGGTTGGGAGGGATTAATGGCTCAGTCACTCAAGCTGCCTAAACATGAAAGAATAAACTTGGTGTGTTTAAAGAATAAAATGAAGGGTAAGATGGCTGGGGGCGGGGCATAGCCGGATTCTAGAGACATCCATGGGCCATGGCAAGCTGCTCAGTGGCTGTCCTCATGGGAGTCTGCCCAGCCTTGGACATTCTCAAAGGAAGCGGGAGGGGACAGGACACCATTGCCTGAACCTCGGTACCCAGGGACCTCTTGAGCCCTTCCTGACACCCTCAAGAGCAGAAAGGCCTGCTGTTTCCTTCATCTAAGCTGCCAAATTGACCCTCTGAGGCAGCTTCCTGGACTCATCCCCTTTCTTGCCTTAAATGGGCTTCTTGCTTGTGTGGGCTTCAGGCTTACTGTTCCCTCTTCTTCCCACGCCCACCCCACACCAGTTCCACAGCGTCCACTCCCAGCCTCCCGGGGAAACATGCGCATTGATCCAGCTGCTCTTCTGCTTGCTCATCAGGGAGTGATCAATGTGCAGCCCAGGGATGGTTAGTGGGAACTAAAGAGAAGGCTAACTGAACAGAGCGCTTGATGATTCATTTAACAAGCTTCATTCAATAGTTCCTGGGTCCTCAGTCCAGGGGGTGTCACGGTCATGACCACTACAGCCAGCTGTCAGTAAGACATCAGCATAGGCTCAGTCCCTTGTGTGGCTGCTATTCCGTCCTTCCAGCCACACCAGAGGCTCCCACTTTACAAATGAAAGAATCCATCCAAACCATGTGGTGCAGATCATGAATGACATGAGGAGGGTGCAGGCTCAGCTCCTGTCTTTAATCTTGCACGACCTTCTTGACAGTGAAGGGGCAATCACAGACATGCAGCAAGCCAAGCACAGTCTACTGGGTGATAAGAGGTTTAAAAAAAAAAAAAAAAGTCAAAGCACCAGGATCTGTTTGCCTATCTACATGGCTACCATCAGGATGAACCCATGACTCTACCACCGAGGCAGCTCCGAACCCACAAGGCAGAAGGAGAGAACCGGCGCCTATCTCCATACAGGTTATTCAGCACTCCCGCATGCACACAAACACATGTGCACACATACAGAAAAGCAGAAAGCAGAAAATGATGTCCTGAAACCAGAACCCTGGCCATAGCTGGTGGAAATGTAAAACTCTCAACAGTCTGAGCCTCAAGAGTCTCAACGCTGGAGTCAGGTGATGCACGGCCAGCTGAGTGCTTGCTAAGGAAGCATGCGGATGGTTCGGATCCCCAGCGCCCAGGTAAAAGGCAGCCGATGGCACTGGTCGTAATCCTAACGCTGGGGCGGCAGACCCAGGTGGGCCCCTGGAGCCTGCTGGTTAGCTGGCCCAGCCAATGGGTGAGCCCCAGGTTCAGGGAGAGACTTGGTCTCAAAACATCAGGTGGCAAGTGCCTGAGGGACACTCCCTGCATTGATGTCTGGACTTCATATGCATGTGCATGCACACCACACACATGTATACACGCAATACCCACATGTACACATATACTCGTACATACAAAATTTTGACACACAGCCACCATGGGATCCGGCAATTCTGCTACTAGAGAAAACAGATCTCCACACAAAAACTTATCCACGAGCCAGGCTTTAGGTGGGGGAAACCTCAGCATTTGGGAGGCAGAGGCAGGAGGCTCATGAGTTCAAGACCAACCTGGGCTGCACGGTGAGAGGGACCCTGTCTCAAAACAACAACAATGACAACCCGAACCCACAGAGAAGAGAACCCAGCAAACGTGCCAGATGTTCATGCAGTGCTATTCCCAGCAGCCCACAGGTGGAGGCCGCACAGCGTCCGTCATTAATAGAGACACACTGTGGTGTATATAGACAATCAAATGTTCCTCAGTCATAAGAAGGAACGAGGGTAAAGGCACTTGCCATGAAAGCCTGAGGACCTGAATTCCATCCCTGAAACCCACGGAGGGAGGAAAGAAACCAACTTCTGAAAGCGGTGCTCTGACCTCCAAACATGGGTTGTGGTACGTGTGCACATGCACGAACACACATGCACACATATGTGCACACACACTCTAAATTAGAAACGTGTAAGTGAAGGAATGACACACATGACACAGATGGGCGTGGAAAACACGCTTGACACAGACATGTGCTGTGTGATCCCATTAACACACAAACGTACCAACTGTGGTGGGTAACTTCGAGGGTCCGCTTGACTGACGGACTGGTTTTGTCGCCTAAGAGATACTCCTGGGTGTGTCTGTGGTGATGTCTACCTGAGGAGGGAAGACCCACCCTGAATCCCACGGGCTGGGGTCCCAGGCTGAATTAACAGAAAAAGGACCAGAACTCGTTGCTCTCCTCCCTGAGCGCAGACGCAATGTGACCAGCTGCCCCTCTCTCCCGCCACCACGCCGTCCCCTCCATGACGATGAGCCAAGCATCCCTTCCTTCCCCAAGCCACTCTTTGCCATAGCAACAAGAGAAGTGACAGCAGCAGGGAGCCCAGTGGTGTTTTCCAGGATCTGAGAAGCGCTGCAATGCAGGGTGACCACGTCACAAATGCACAGCCTTGTCTGAGTGACGGAATGTTCTAGAATTAGGTGGAAAGGATGATTGTACACCACTGAGGCTCCCAATGCCAATGAACGGTAGACGTTAAAAAGACCACATTAATGTTATGTGAACTTAGTCTCCGTTTAAGAGGGCACCATCAGGCCCGGGGCACACTAGAGAGCCTGAAGTCTGATCTAGCCTCAGCAGGATGCGGCCACCACGGCTTCCTGGAGAAGGATGAACTGGGGTCTTAAGATGTGAGCTGAATTTTGTTTAGCTTATCCTGTTGTAGAGAAATGTTGACGGATGGGATAGAACCTGGGAGTCCTTCCTTCCAGTCCCCTTGCCCTTTCCTGCTCAGGTCCTGAATTCCTAAACTTCATAACACAAAGTTCCAAATAACTTGTTATTCATGACAAAGCAGCTGAGATAGTTAATAGATTAGATTTTAAAAAATAAATGAAGACTCTCCTTTATAAGTAACCTCACCCAGGCAATTTCAAGTTGTTATGGTTGGGTTGGTCAGAGGGAAAGATAAGGATGTCTTCCCATGAAGGCAGAACAGGTATCTGTTGGGGACCCCTGCAGAAGTAGGTGGGACCCTCATCTCTATTTCAAATAAGAGAGATGTATATTTTAGGGGCAAGAGTATGAAAAACAATTCTAGAGGAATTATTGAGAAGTTAGAAAGCTGGGGTCTGGGGGAGATGGGTAAGAGTGTTTGCTGCCCAAGCATGAAGACCTGAGTCCAGATACCCAGCATTCATGTAAAAAAAGATGGGCGTGGCCACATGCCCGCCTTGTAACCCCAGTGCTGTGTGTGGGGAGATGATGGCTGGGGCTTGTTGGCCACCAGCCCAGCTCCAGGTTCAGTGAGAGACCCTGTCTCAAGGGAATGGGGACAAGAATAACGGAGCAGGACAAGACACTGGATGCCCTCCTCAGGCCTGTGTACAACATGTCCAATCAGACATGCATATACATACCTACACACACACACACACACACACACACACACACACACACACACACACACGAACAAAGAAGAAAAATATAAGACCATGGCTAGTGCAGGAGTCCTGCAGTTTCCAGGGAATCTCAAATGTCACCTTCTCATCTAAGCTTCCCATCAAACCAGCCTGGTCCCCCCATCATGCAGCCTTGTTTTATATCCTTTGTGGCACTCTGTCCTTACCAGATGTTTTCATGTTCCCCATAAAGGCCAGTACAATGCCCATCTGTCTACTCCTATATAGAACGAGAGTGTCCAATCTTTTGAAATTTTGGCATGACATTATCATTCACAAATGAGTCAGGCCACATTCATAGCTATCCTGGGACACACGTGGCATGCTGATATGGATAGTCTTTAACTTACAATGATTTAACTTGGGATTTCTTTTTTCCACATTGTCTTTGAATTTTGTATGCTGATGTCTGAGCTCGGGCTATGTGTGCTTCTCTCTTGCAGTGTTATGAGCAGTGAGTATGACTCCCACCAGCCATGAAAGGACAACAGGTGTTCTGTGCTACTAAACTGTGATGTTTGGAAGGCTACACAGCATTTCCGTCATTCTAACTAGATGCCCGAGATAATCAACTTATTAAGAGGAAAGGTTTATGGCAGTTTCCATCCACCGTAGGCTGACCCCTTTGCTCTGGGCCTGCGGTGAGGCAATATGTCATATGGGAGTTCACAGCAGAACAAAACCACTTATATCATGGTTGGTGAAATATTGGTGAGTTGTCATGTGTGTTGTTCAAGCTCACTGAGAAGCCAGCTCTGGAAGCAGGCACTTTCCCCCTATTTCAGATTCAGTCATGTTGGTCTCAAAGTATCCTCCAAAGATCCCCGTCTTGGGGCAGGGGCTACCCTTAATTCTACAAGAGGGAGAAAAGAGAGCAGCAAACAGTTGGGGGGTTAAAACACTGCCTTTGAGAACAGTGAGATGACAAACCATCTCCAACAGAGGTCACTGTTGTTCATCCCACAGTATGAAAATGCCTGCAGTGGGAAGGGAAGCCAGAAGCCGGGCCACAGAAGGACGGTGTTGGGGGCCCAGGCGACCACTTTCTCCCCAGTGTATTTTTCTGCTGGATACTTGTGAGCCCTGGTGGTGTTACCCTTGTTTGTCCTGTCAGACCTCTCTGTCAGATGTTGTAAGTACCCGACTTGAAGGCTTGCTATTGACCTATAGCCTCTGCTTACCTGCACTTGCTGTTTTTATGCCTTCTATGTGGTTAATAAACACTCATTTGAAACCCAAGCTACCATAGATCTACCACAGGTCCTTCTCTGGACCACACAGAACAGCTGGAATGCAAAAGAGAGGAGGAGAAGAGGTCCAGGGTCTTTTTGGTGGCATATCCCCTTGACCTAAAGACCTCCCCCTATGCCCCATCTTAAAGACCCCATCACCACCCAATAGCACCCCACTGAGGACCACTCTTCCACCACAATGGGAGACAATGACGCTGCAGGCTGCAGCAGAGAGGTGAAAGATGCTTTCAGCTTCGATGTTTTTAATTCACAGTGGATCTGCGGGAATGTGACTGCACTGTAAGTCAAGCCGCACTCATGGCACCTGATACCACTTCAGTCTGGGTGATCCTGAGAACAAGCTTTGCAGGCCCCAGATGGACATGGAACCGCTGTCACATCACCATCCCAGAGAGGACATGAGCAAGACACACCTGTCCTTCCCCACCTTAGGAGGCTGGAGGGAGACGGGAGGAGGAAACTGAGCTAGAGAATCATTTCTCCCTTTTCCCTCTTTGAGGCAATGTCACAAATAAACAAGCCTCATTTCCTTTTTTATAGAAGCCTGATGAGCTTAATTGAGTAGTGCCACGTGGGGTGGGCTAGGGAGACCCAAAATAGACCGTCTGTAAATTACACAAGTGAATCCAGAGCCCCCTCTGCCAGCTCTCTGGCAGCCTACATGTGCAAATGCTGTAGCTCTCCACCCAGGGGGAAAAAAAAAAACAACCCGCAAATCCTCTCCTGCAGCCTTTGAATACAGTCAAGCTCTAATCAATAAAAAGGAAATCAAAGAAAACCATCTGGGACAAAGGACATTTTCTGGGGAAACAAGAGCCGGGCTCTCTCCTCTCAGCTTTCTTTGAAGTGCTTCTAAATGCTCCTTCTGCTCACGCTTACCTTGCAGAGGGCTTCGCGAGTGTGCACACAACTTTTAATGAGGCACAAAGACAGCTGCTCGGCGGCCCCCTCTGCTTTCACTCGGACCGCCTTGGAGAAGTCTTTGTTTCCTAATCTACTGTATAAGCAACCTTTCTAAAGAAAATGATTAGAAAAAAAAAAAAAGCAAAATCCATCTAACATAAAAACACACTTCTGTATTTACAAGCTACATTAAAAAAAAAAAAAACCCAGCATTTTACACACTTCATCAACATGTCCTTTTCTCCTCCCACCTCCATCAAGACACCGGCATGTATTTACACAGCTGCCTGGAGGACACAAGCAGATTCCGAAATTTCCTTGTAGGGAACTTTAAACACATGTATTTTCCTGTAATGACCTAGCGATGCATCAGCTTTAATCTAACAATGTAGTCTGTTACTCTACACTGGATTATAACTATTTTTCTATTGACAGATACCTAGTTGTGCGTGGTATGTTTATGTGCGCATTCCCATGTGTATGCAGTGTGTGTGTGCTTGCGTGCTTGCATGTGTGTGTGTGTGTGTGTGTGTGTGTGTGTGTGTGTGTGTAGGCCAGAGGCTGACATAGGGAGTCTTCCTCAATCCCTTTCCACTATTCATTGAGACAGGATCTCTCAATCAAACCCACAGCTCACAGGGACAGCTAATCTGCTAGCTGGCTTGCCCTGGGGATCCACTGTCTGTGCAGTGTGATTACAGGTGTACTGCCATGCCCACTGGGCATTTACATGAGTCCTGGGGATCTAGTCATGCTTGTGCAGCTGAGAAATCTTCCCAGGCACCCAGCCCCACCCAGTTACTTGTAATGACCTAAATGGAATACTCAGGATTTTTTTTTTTTTTTTAAAGATTACATCCTTCTCAATAAAACCCTGAGGTAGGATAGTCGGCTCAAGAACCAGGAAGACATTCTTTAGCAGTCAATATGAATTGAAGGATTGATTGCCAAAGGGGCAAGCTCACTTTACGGCCACCAGCGTACAAGATGTGAGTCTATGTCTCCAGGAGAGACTGTGGGAGGGTGTTAATGCTTTAACAAATGGATGCAAATCACGGTGACTTCCGACATACGACTGCTGCTGCGTTTCTCCAGTTGACTATTGTCAGGACTTGGATCCGAAACATCCCCTCCAGGCTTGTGTGTCTGAGTACTGGTCTCAGCTGTCAGTGCTGTTTGGAAAGACTATGGAACCCTTGAGACATGGTGACTAGCTGGTGGAAGCAGTTCCCTGGGGCAGGCCTTGAAGGTTCTATCTGCTTCTGGTGCAGGGTAAGGAGTGATGTGACCGGCCCCAAGCATTTGCCGCCAGGGACCAAGATGCTCCAGCCACCCCACTGTCCCTGCCATGATAGTCTGCACATCTGAACTGTGAGCCAAAAAAAAAACCCTTCTCCCTAAGTTTTGTCTTTGGTCATAGTGACAAGAAAATTAGTGGACAGAACTATCTAGTCAGGTGTCAATGTGTATTGGTACCCCTTTATCACTTTATGTGTGCCTGAAAGCACAGGTAATAGTGAAGCCAATACCCACCATAATTTCTCTATGTGTTTTTATGGGCAGTAAAGGCAAACATACAAATTAGGCACAGTAAGAAACCAACACTAATAATATTAGAAGAATTAGAATAATACACTATAATGAGTTATTTAAAACGTATTATTTCTGGAATTTTCCATTTATATATTTGGACCACGTTTAACCCTGGTAAGTGAAACCATCGAAAGCAAACCCATGCACAGGAGAGGAATACTGCCTTTCCTCTGTTCAGAACCACTGGCTTCTGACTTTCTGTCTAAGTCCAACATCTTCTCCATGCCCACAATGTGGGTGACGATATGATGGGCTGGATCTATCTGCCACTGTCAAGCTTTCCATCATTCTTGTCCAATGACGTCTTAGTTACTTTATACATTGGTGTGATAAAGTTCTTGGCCAAAGCCACGTCAGGGGGAAAGGGTTTATTCCAGCTCACAATTCCAAGGGGACACGGTCTATCAGCAGGGAAGACACAGCAGCAGGGGCATGAAGCTGATGGTGACATTGCAAACACCTGAGAAATGGAATAACGGGGGGGGGGGGGGCGCGGTCCTCCAACTGAGGAAGTGGGAGGGAGTTCAGTGCAGAAGGAGAAGGGTGGGTGAATCACACTGGGGTTGTTTGATAAAGACTCACGGAATCACATTATTTTATATTTACCTAAAATTACACAGAGTGCGTGTTAGTGTGTGTGTACAAATACATATGTTAAGGGATATATATATATATATATATATATATAATATCTCATATATCACATGTAAATAAATTTAAAATATATGTGTTAAATATGTGTGTGTGTGTGTGTGTGTGTGTGTGTGTGTGTGTGTAGGTTAAGACATTTGAGCTGACAATGCTCCCCACAAGAACCATAGTCTAACAAAATCCTTAGGATCAGACCCAAGCAAGGTACACCCTTTCAAAAGGATGTTCGGGGTGATCCAAGTGACTCCCCAGATAATACAGGTTTTTGATGTAGCCCCTGGTTGCCTCTCAGGGTTGAAGGTAAGCCCCTCCTGCTGAGGACACCACACACTTAGATATAGGACTCGGATGACTGGAGCTTGATCTGACCTGTTTCCTCCAACCTAACTTCTAGGGTTCCAGAAAATGCTACCCAAGCGGCCAAGGGAGGGAGGCAATTAAACAATCCTACCAGCTGCAACATCTGTGAACCACAGCAAGTACCAGTGTGGCAAGATATGAATAAAGGTGCAAGTAAGTGGCACTCACATGTCGGTGGCCACCAACAGCTGTCTGAGTGACTTAAGGTCCTCTCCACAGGAGGGAAATCATCCCAGGCATGAAAACCTAGCTGGCTTCCTGGGGCTAGGAGGAAATGGACCTTAGAAAAGAGTTTGCTATTGAGATTTTGCTAGACCACCATAATTCCTTACTACATTCTAAGTCTTTGACACGCCTACAGGAAGTGTAGGTATAGTCTGCCTATAGTGTAGACGCTAGGCAGAAAGTGTAGGCATAGGTCTGTGGGCATTCAGCAGACCTGTTCCTCACCAGAGAAGTCTCATTGTACAGCAGATGGAGGCCATCATAGAAAATCACAACTGGACACAATGCGGAGATGAACCTATCATGGGATCCCAGCCCCAGCGGTTACATCAACACCACAGCTCCCGCACCTATGGCTCAGGAAACACTGGGGAAGATGAGGTGAGAAGATTATAAGAGACATAGTATCAGGAAGTCTGCTGTGAGCAGTCTCTCCTAGAATGGCTGCAGAAACAAGGCCTGAACGATGACATTGTCAATGGACATGCTAATGTGGGAGGGGGAAAATCTCTAGACAAAGAACTATTGATGCTGAGAGAAGGCGAATTAGCCTCTCCCAGCGATGAGGCCCCTTAATGGTTGTCCACTGCAGAGTGGTCAGCCTGGAAATCATATACACACCATCAACAAAAATGGACTCAGTAGGTTGTGTGTACACACACCGTGAATGGTACATGCATGCACATATATCTATTTACATGCATGTAACAAATGTAAGCAAAGAAAAAGAGACTATCGATTTGAGAGTAGGCGCATGGGAGGGAGGACATCTGGGGAGGCAGGACTGGCTGGAGGAAAGAAGGAAGTGATGGCCCACTTCCGGTGGTGTATTTCTTCCAGCAAGGTGTCTCCTACTACAGGTTCCACAACTTTCCAGCACCACTAACTGAGGACCAAGTCTTCAGATGCATGAGCATACTGGGGACATTTCATACTCAAACCACAACAGATGAGTAGCTGATCAAGGAGTTGAATTTGTGTTTTCCTGACTGCTGAAGAGAGCAGGTATTTTTTCAGGGTTATCAGCTTTTCATACACTGCTGTCTGTGACAATCCTGTCCATTTCTTTTTGCTCATTTTTCTGTTGAGCATTATTCTTTTCTTACTAACATACAAAAAGACCTTCAATATTGCAGATACTAATCATTTGACAGTTACATGTTCCTGGGGTTGTTCCCCCCAAATATATTTGCCATATTCAATTTCAACCCTAAAGCCAGTTAGAAATACCTTATTTTTAAATGATCATAACAGGTAGTTGGCCAAGATGAAGCTACCCTGGAGAGGGAGGACCCTGATCTAATATGACTGATGTCTCTATAAAGGGGAAACTGATTTGAATACAGAGACAACATACACAGATGATTGTAGATACCTGGAAGACAAAGGACACAAAGGATGGACAGGAAACCCTGGTAGGTTAAGAGAAGCTTGGAGCAGACCCTTTCTTAGTGCTTTCCTGGTCACATGGCTCAACAACAACGTCCGGAATCGTGGGAACAGCTAGTCTGTCTTGTTTGAGCCACCAGGGTGTGGTTCTTAGTTGTGTCAGAACTGGCAAACCAACACATTTGCACAAACACGTTCCCCGGCTGCCTTCAGTGTCCGTTATCAGAGCTTCAGGTCGACAAAAGCCCACTAATTTGACATGTAAACATACTCATCTTCTCCCTTTATGATTTGTAAGTTATTTTTGACCATTTAAAAAGATGGTTAGCTATGACTAAGCTGTAAGGATGCTTTATTTCCTTCTAAGACAGACTTCCAAATGTAAGTTCTTGACTATGTGGGCTTCTTTTGGTGTATGATACAAGCAAGGTTTTTTCTTTTTTTTCTCTTCCTCTTCTTTCTTTTTTCCTTCCTTCCTTCTTCCTTCCTTCCTTCCTTCCTTCCTTCCTTCCTTCCTTCCTTCCTTCCTTCCTTTCTCCCTCTCTCTCTCTCTCTCTCTCTCTCTCTCTCTCTCCTCCTCCCTCCCTCCTCCTCCTCTCCTCCCTCCTCCTCCCTCTCTCTCTCTCTCTCTCTCTCTCTCTCTCTCTCTCTCTCCTTTTAGATAATGTTTCATGTAGCCCAGGATGGCCTTAAACTCAACGTGTAGCTAAGGATGACCTGGAACTTATCTTTCTTTTTGCCTCTTCCTCATGAGTACTAGAAGTACAGACATGCTCCATCATGCCCAGTTTATGCAGTGCTGGGGACAGAACCCAAGGCTTCACCCATGCTAGGCACACACTTTACCAACTGAGCCATGCCCCAGCCTTCTATGTTTTATGTCTGTTCCTCAGGGCTTGGAGCTCATTCAGAGCAGTGCCTCCAACTTCCCAGCGCTTCTGGCATACAGCAGACCCACAGTAAATGTTGCCCAGTGAAATGTTTACTTATAGCTTTGTGTGTGACATCCAGTCTTCCAAAGAAGCTTGGAGAGCAGGTCAGTATTCTGGTGTCTGAGAGTTTCTGTCTTAGACTGAATGACTGTCCAGACACAGCCAACCCACTTCAGACCCACTCCATCACAAAAGAGTAAGATTCATTCTGTATCAACCATGCAGCCAGTGAGTATCTTATTGCAAGCACTCAGCCCCAACCTGAAACCAGGTTAGGCATGCTGCCTGTTCTCCACCTACCCAGTGAAGAACTGATAGGCGCAGTTCCATTAGACTGCACATTGTTGTACCAAACACTGGGTATACCCAACTGAAACAAAGGAGGATTTATTTCAGCTCACGTTTTCAGAGGTTTCTGCTCACATTGTGGCAGAAAGGAAGCTGAACGGAATAGTACAGGGAAGGGGAAGATAGGGGCCTTGAGGACATGTCCCAGTAATATATCTCTTCCAACCAGGCTCCACATTCCACAGATTCACCACTTCACAACAGTCTACTGAAATTGAGACTCCATGAATGGATTGAACCTTAGGTCAGAACTTTCAGGGTCTAATCGTTTCTGGGCAGACACACCCAGAGGTAGGTGTGCCTTACTAATCTCTAGGCTTCTTCAGTTCAATCAAACTGACAATCAGTACTGACAATCAAGACAAGCAACCTTATGATTAGAGATGCACCCCCCCCCCAAGCAGAAGCAGCACAAGCCAGGATGGCCTTGGGGACCTTCTAGGGAATTGACTGGAAGACACAAAGGGAGAAGCTGGATCGGGAGCATTGGCCTTAACCTTTTATACCATTTCCTTCTTCCATTTCCACAGAAAGCCTTATTCTGTTCTGCATTGTACAGCTATTCAGAGAAATGACCATCTGTCAGGCCTACAGAAATGTATAATAGGTGCTGGTAGTGGTTTGAATAAGAATGGCTCCCATATGCTCATATGCTTGAATGTTTGGCCCCCAGTTGGTGAAATTGTTTAGACAGGATTAGGAGATGTGGCTTTATTTGGAGGAGGTGTGTGGGCTTTGAGGTTTCAATAGTCTACACCTTTCCAGGTAGCTCTCTCTGCCTAGTGGTTGTGGATCACATGCAAATTCCCAACTACTGCTCTGGCGCCATGCCTGCCTGCTTGCTGCCATTCGGCCACACCATGATGATCATGGACTCACCCTCTGAAACTGTAGCAAGCCCTCAGTTAAATGCTTTCTTTTATGAACTGCCTTGGTCACTCTTCATCCCAGTAGAGAGTATCTAAGACAGTGAAGGTCTTTTTAGTATATAAATAATTCACATAACCAATGCGTTAATTATGCAATGACTTAACTAGCGTGGCAGCTCGTGTTATAGAGAGTAAAAAATGCTATGGGAACTCACCTTCCCAAGCCTCCCCTGCACAAATGATGCTGATATGAGAAAGAGGAGAGATGGGAGCTGAAGAGTTGCCATACTTTGCATGAGAAAATCCTCTGAAGGTCCATGTGTCAAAGGCTTGGTCCACAATTTGTTGTTTATTCGGAGGTGGAGCCTTCAGCTTTCAGAGATATGGCCTATTTGGAGGCCTTTGGATGCCTCAGGGTTTGTCCTTGAAGGAGAATGTGGGGCACACTGGTCTCTCTCCTTTTGTTCCCCAGCCATTTAGTGAGCAGTTTTCCCCTCCATGTGCCCCCAGCATGAGGTGCCATCTCAGGCCCAACGTAGTATTGTTTCAAGTCACTGGATCAGACAAGGCCACTTAGGGATCTGAACTTTAGTTCACTACAAGTCACAGAGGTGCTCCCCTATCAACTTCAACATCCTGCATCCTACATCAAATTCATCATCATCATCATCATCATCATCATCATCATCATCATCATAGCCATTGTCTCCTCACCCATGTCCTCTAGTTCCCTGCCTAGCACCCAGCTCAGCAAACTTCTCTCTCAGGCAAACTTTATGACATTCTAGAGACCCCTCCTTTTAGGTCATTCCTAACTCCCAAACTGACAGTGAGTAGGAGCCCTCACACCAACCTCAGTACATCTAAGTCACCAGACCCCTTGCTCCACTCACTGAGGGGCACTGCTCAGGCCTGAGTAGGAACTGACCCTGAGGGTCACATGTTGCACACATGGTCTCCAGCTAGTGGTGTTGTTTTGGGAGGTTGTAGACATTTAAGAGGGGGAGTCTTAGTGGAGAAGGTGGGTCTCTCTGTGTGTCCTTGGAGAGTATGTGTTGTAACAGGCTTTCCTCCCTGTCTCTCTCTAGTCTGCCCACCAAGAAGTGAAGACCAGCCTCCAACACATACTCCTCCCACCACGTTTCTCTGCCACAGTGAACATACACAGGCTGGAGCCCCCGCCTCCCACTCCTGCCACCATGATGCTCTGCTGCAATGAACTGGACCAAACAAACATGGCCCAGGGCCTCTAAACTAAAATAAGTCCCTCCTCCTTTAAGTTGCTTCTGTCAGAAAACATCATCAACAGCAATCCACAATGACAACAAAAAGCCAAAATACTTTTTGTCAAAACATTGAGAAAGGTGACTAATACAGTTACCTTGCCCCTGTTATCATAGATCTCAAAATCAATGGATATCAGCTGTATGACTGTGTCCCAAGTGATGTTTCACGAAGTCTGGAGGCAGTGTTTTTTGTTTTGTTTTGTTTGTTCGGTTTTGATAACCAAGGAAGGGCCAGAGACTGGCTTCCCACAGAGAGAGGCCAAGGACATTGTTCAATAGCCTTAATGGACAGGATGGTCTAGCCTGGGAAACCAAGGGTACCCCAGTGCAAGGTTTGCTCTCCATCTATCTCATGTTCTGCCCTAGGAGCAACTGAAAATGTAAACCTAGCCCAGGATCTCCCAGCATGTCATCTTTTAACAGCTTCCATCTCCCTCAGGATAAAGTCGAGATCATAGCTTAGTCTCTGAGGCCCTTCTGTCTCCGATTTCTGCTGCCTTTAATCTCCTGCTCCATCAGAAGGGCAAATCACGTGCCAGGCAAACGGGATATTTCAGATAACCCACATCAAGGTGGTATTCACATGCTCTCTGCCCACCAGGGAGAAGGCTGGTGGCCACTTTAGAGAACGCATGGAACCAGGCTCTGGTGCCGCCCTGGGCATGGGGTCGTGAACAGGCCTCTCAGAAGGCCACGCTAGGGAAGTCCTCGTGTGGGGAACAGTTTAGGACTCTGAGTTCTGTCGCTTTCAGTCTAGATCTGGAGCCTCGACTCCCACCTCCACCCCCAAGACCTACATGGCACTGACACACGAGAAACCTGCCCATTCAGTATACAAATGAGCCACAGTCACAGCAGATGGTGTGCACTGGACATGGCGCAGGTGTGATCTCATCCAGCTCTCAATGGGCCCTGCGACGAGGATGGTGACCGCCACCATGGGATCGCCACCGCCACCCAACCTCCCAAGCATCAGGGTTTGGAAACACTGGTGGTTCCAGCAGGGGGTTGGAAGAGTGGTGTGCCTGAAGAGGGGTGGAGACTTCACACGTGCCTCCCTCGTGTGCCTTTCACTGTACATCCCTGCTGCTGGCGGTTCCTAGGTCAGAGTCTTCATGATGAACTAACTCCCACTGTCAGGATGCTCTCTGTCCTAGGACAAGAGGCCAAACCACCGTGGACTGAACCCTGTAAAAATGTGAGCTAAAATAAGAAGTAAAGGGCTTTGCTGGGTTCTGTGAGCCCTTCTACAAATGATGAAACTGGAGCATAGGGTCCAGGGGACTTTTGATTTAATAGTCTGGTCAGCCAAAGTGGTAAACTGGGACATAGGACCGGCACGCGCTATCTGAGGAAGGGTAGAGTCCAAACTGAAGCAAAATGTAAGACAGTTGGTGTCCAGAGAAACGGAGGCATGGTTGTTCTGGGGGCAAACATACACATTTGGTGTCAGCATTGTGAGTCAGTCAGCTCACAGGGAATGCTCCTGGGAGACTGAAATCAAGGTTCTGGGAAGTCGGATCTTCACACTGCAAGCCTCCTGAGACAGACAGGAAACTGAGGCTGAGTGACGAAGTATGACCTTCCTGAGCACATACCTCTAGTAGGTGGCAGAGCTTGAACTTGAACCCAGGCCTGTGTGAGTGCAGGGCCCATACTCTTACCCACCACTGGACCATATGATCTGAGGGAGTAAAGATGGTTGGCACAGTAGCAAAACCTGCTTGGAAGTCAGGCAACCTAGCTCTAGTCCCAGTTCACCGTGAAAATCTGGGTGACCTTAGACAGTCACTCAACCTTCCTGTCACAGTCTTCTCATTTATGCAACAGGGAGGTTCCCCCGCATCGTTCTGGATCCTCCTTTAGTTCATGCTATAACTAGGGAACACAAGCTCGTGTTGGGGCCAGTGAGATGGCTCAGCAGGTGTCCTGCTTGGGTTTTTATCAACTTGACACAAGTTAGAGCTGTGTCAAGAGTAACTCATTGAGGAACTCAGTTGAGAAAATGTCTTCACCAGATTGTCTGAAGGCAAGTCTGTGGGGCATCTTCTTGATTGTTAATTGGGAGAGGAGGGCCCAGCCCACTGTGGATGGTGCTACTCCTGGGCGGGTGGTCCTAAGTTGTATAAGAAAGCAGGCTGAGCAGTCCATAGTAAGCAGCACTCCTCCATGGCTCCTGCTTCAGTACCTGACTCCAGCTTCCTGCCTTGGCCTCTCTCAATGGTCTGTGACCCACATGTAAGTCAAATAAACCCTTTCCGGCCCAAGTAGGTTTTGGTCATGGCGTTTGTCACAGCAAAAGAAAGTGAACTGGGACAGTAGGTAAAGGTGCTTGCTACAGAGCCTGACGACTTCGGTTTGATCCTGGGTCCCACACAGTCCCCACAAGTCATCCTCTGAAACTCCACAAGCACTCCATAGTATATACACACTAAGTAAATAAAGAATGTAGTTAAAAATTCTAATAAGCTCTCAAGTGTGGAATTGATTTTTACCGAGGGAGGAGGGGCACAAGAAGGCCCACGCACACGGAAACTTCTAGTTCCTGTTGCTCGGCCGGATTCTGATCTGGTCCCCAGAAGCATTATGTGGCTGCCTATTAGAAACCGAGCCGCAAGCAGTTTTAGCACACACACAGAGGCCAGCTTTCTAAAGGTCAAGGCTGACAGCAGCTCAGGGCAAGTTTAAAACATTGCCATTTGCCTGGTTGAGGGCTGGATGGTGACAGTAGCAGTTGGTGAGGAATCTCAAAATACAGAAGGCAGTTAGGAGTCTCTGTTTACCAGGCTGTTTTTAGCAGTCCAGAAGGCAGGCTGGGGGCGTCCATAACTCCAGGCAGTTTCCAGGTACTGGGTCCAATCAGCACAGAACGCTGAGCATCTCAAATTATTTTTGCCTTGAAAACAAGCCCTGGTGACACCACTCTATCTGCTGCTATCACGGTGGACATATGTCACCAGACATTTGCCCAGAGCTATAGGATGTACGAGTTAACAGTGTACCCCAAACTGCAATAATGATGTGTTAACGTGGGTTTGTCTCTGGTACCAAACATACTGCTGCGGTGAGTGATGCCGGGAATGGGGAGACTGTGCGTGGGTAGGGGTGAAGGGGGGTGATGGGAAACCTATAAATCTCCCTATTGATTTTCCCGTGAGCCTCAAACAGTCGTGTGTGTGTGTGTGTGTGTGTGTGTGTGTGTGTGTGTGTGTGTGTGTGTGTGTATGTGTGTGTGTGTGTGTTCCTCTGTGTGTGCGTGTGTGCATTGTGTGCAAATGTAGGGGTAAAATGTCAATATCCAGCATTTTCCTTAATAACTCTCCACCTTATTTTTTGAGGCCAGGTCTCACTGAACCCAGAACTCACCAATCCAGCTAGACTGGCTGTCCGGTGAGCTCCAAGGATCCTTCTGTCCCTGTCCCCCAAGCACTGGGATTGCAGACACTTGCCTTGAACTCGGGTTTTTAAATGGACACTAAACGTGGGTCCTGACACTTGCACAACAAGCATGTCACTAGCCCAGCTACCTCCCAAGCCACCCCCCAAATTAAAGACCATTCTAGCCCGGCATGACGATGCACGCCTGTAGTCCTAGCACTCGGAAGGCTGAAGCAGGGGGACTGTGAGAAGGGCAGGCTGAGGAAGAATGGCGAGGAGTAAAGCCTTCAGCATCTGGGTTCAAACCCCAGCAGGGTGGCCTTGGCTGCTCACTTCACGGGAGAAAGGCGGTAAGGAGGTGGAGGGAAGGAACGGAGGGAGGGAGGTGAGGAGGGAGGGGGAAGTAAAAGGAGGTGGGAGGGAAGCGAGCTACAGCACCCACCGGACCAGGAGGACCATGAATGGAAACAGTGAACAAGACCTGCAGGTGAGGTGTGTGGGTGTCATGGAGATTCTCTGCATCTCCAGGGACTTGGACAAAAAATGGAGTTGGGGAAAAAAAAAAAAAGAATGGAGTTTGAGTTTGGCAAGATGGAACGTTCCCCAGTCCCCCAACTGAAACTTCTGAATGGCTGAGAGAGTGTGATTCTTTGAACACCGAGTGTCATCAGCCATTGCAGAAGGCACAGGAGGTACCCAACATGATGGCGATGCCAGGGGGCAGGCCTGCCCAGAGGAAGTGTCTGAGGTGTGAATCCAAGGTCACAACAGTCTCCATGTCTTCCTGCTCTCTCCTTGTCCTCTCTGTTTTAGTATGAAGGCCTGTGTCCAGATGCTACCTCCCACTGTGGGTATCAGAGACCTCTTACCTTCTAAGACCAGAGGCCAAAAGTGCCAGGGAATTAAGCTCCCAGTTCCCAGTAGCCTTCACTCAACAGTTCTGTGGATGAACAGCACTGGGCTCCTGTGTGTGCCTTGCACAAACTCCCAGGTCTCTGGCAGGTTTAAAAACCAGACAATGTCCTGTTGTGTTGACCTGTCCATCGCATACCCTTCCTGACTTTCCAAATCCCTCCTGGTGTTCCCAGTTGGTGACATTTCCAGGATATATGACCAGCCTTGCCTCAGGGCCTTCTTCATGGGGAATTCATACGAAGAAGGGGGTAGACCTTCATCTAGGAAGACAGACACACAGCTGACAGGACAGTCCTGTCCTCGTGCTGGAAACCTGGATACTGATGGGATGTGGCATAGCTCAACAGGACAGAGTACACTCAACGTGCACAACGCTCTGGGTTCAATCCCTAGCACATAACTCACCACAAACCAACCAACCCACCTCCCCGAAGGCAGCCTGGGTCATTGGATTCTTGATCGAGGCTGCACAGCTTTGAGATGTGTATGTTCGTTTACAACGGCCCTGTCCCCTGTCGGTACCTGCTTGGGCTGGGCCATCCTCACCTGCGCAGTGTGCGAGGTATTCCTCTTCCCGGCTGTACCTTCCCCTTCCCTGGCCTGCCCAGCTCTCTCTGTCCACAGAGGGTGCACTCAGTACTTAACAGCCCCTTGGAGTCACAGCTCAGCCTGTGGCCTTAGGATGGCTTCCCCAGCAGCTAATCACACCCCCCTTCAGGCCGGCCCCAGGGAGGGAAGCCGATCACCTCACAGTTTGCCTGAGAGACATCCGTGTGTCATCAGTTCCATAGCCCCCACCTTTGTTTTTTCTTCCAAGTCACTTTCTGAACGTCAAAATGATTGATATCTTTATACCCTGGACAACCACTCTCCTGATTAAACTGTTCAGCATTGGGGGCAATGCTCCAGGGTGGTGGTGCCATCAATCTGTATACATGGTAAGATTTTACAGAACTGGAACTGGAGATGTCTCATCAGAGTCCATGCTTCATAAGCATGGGGATCTGAGCTTGGATCCCAGAACCCACTAAAGAGCCCAGGCATGGATATGTGTACATGCATATGCATACATGGATATGCGTACATGGATATGTATACAACCCCTGTGCTATGGGGACAGAGACAGGAGGATCACTGGACTTGCTGGCTACCAGTCTATTCTAGGTTTGGTGAGATCCCTTGACTAAAAGAAATAAGGCGCAGAGTGATTGAGCAGGACACATGACACCCTCCCCTGGCCTCCACACACAAATGCACATTCATATACCTTACATACTCCACACATACATCTCCATACATATATCAAAGAGTGAAAAGATTTCATAGAACTACATATGCACACACACACCCACATACACACCCACACCCACACACCCATGTATGCCCATGCATATATATACATACAAACAGACACACACACTCACACATGAATATATATGCACACATACACACTCACCCATGCATGCCCATGCATCCACATACACATAATCACGCATGCATATGCATGTCCACATACACACACACACACTTACACATGCATGTACATGCATACATACACATGCATGCCTATGAACACACACACACACACTCACACATGCACACACATGGTAGGGGGATATGTACATAAACCACTGGAATCTGAACTTGGCCTACTCTAGTTCATGGTATTTTGTGGAATATACTATATTCTCTATGCTATAAGACACTGTCCTAGGGACAATGAAAAAGAGAATAATTGGAACTCTATGCTGCTTTTGAAACTTCATGTGAGTATAACTATTTCAAAATAAAAACAACTTAAATGCAAAGTAAGTTTTTTTTCCCTTTGGCTTTTTTGACATGAGATCTCAAGTAGCCCAGGTTATCCTCAAATTCATTATATAACCAAGGGTGACCCTGAACATTCTGATCCTTATTGCACCTCCCAAGTGCTGGGATTGCAGGAATGTATATCACCACACCCAGCTTCAAAAGAAAAAATTAAATAGTAAAATAATTAAAATAAGAATCTTAAAAAGAAAAAGAATTCCCTGGAGGTGACACAGCAAAACTCAAGCCTTACCTGAGAACTGGGGATCAGAGCCTTCCACCAGTGGCCACCCTTCACCAAGTCCACCTCGCACAGAGGCACCGCCACTTTCCCAATCACACAGTGGCGGGAGAATTTGTCAAAATCCACCACAGTGAGCAGCAGGGTCCTCCTCTGGGCTTCTAGGAAGGGGATCTCGAAGGTGTAGCGTTCCTCAAACACAGGCTTCTGGGTCTTGCGCTTGACTCCCGTCTGCTTGGAGTTCTTCTGGTCAGGCAGGAGGCAGATCTTGACGTAGGGGTTGGAGTGGGCCATGTCCTGGCGAGAGCCATCATGGGAGATGGGAGGTGGCAGGTCCCGAGCCTCGATCACCCTCACCGTGAGGTGGTTGTGCAGCAGGTCATACTGTGTGCTGAAGTGCAGCATGCCCAGCTGGTACTTGGACATGATCTCCTCATCAGTCAGAGAGTCCACATCATCAAGGTTTGGATCAAGGGAGTAAAGCCGAGGCTCAAACTTCCTGAAGTAGTCATCAGGGGTGTAGGTCCGGCGCAGCACCGTCGGTTGGATGGGCTCCTTCTTGGCACTGAGAACCCCAAACTCAATAGGTTTGATGTCAATGAGCGGGGAGCTGGGGCGCCGGGAATCCAGACCTAAACAACCACCAAGAACAAAGATCACCACTGGCCACCCGCCGACATCAGCATAGATCCCCAGATGCCCACGTGGGCTTCTCTGCTTCAGTGGGCTCTTCTGTGCATGTTTCAATAGGGAAAGGAACTTGCTACCCAGCCTGGGGACCTGAGTTCAATCCCACATGGTGGAGAGAGAGAACCAGCTTCCAAAAGTTGTCCTCTGACCTCCACATATGCACCATGGTGTGTGCATTCGCACACGCACACACACACGCACACACACACACACACACACACACACATTCAAAAATAAATAAATACAAAAGAACAATCTACAACCCTATGCACGGTCATCCATATATGTTCATGCATGTCCAACCTGAAGCTCACAGGCAACACGCACCCCAGTGAATGCAGCTCAATACACTTGTAGACAACATTGAATCCCAGTGCCCAAAGGCTGGATACCTCTGCACCATCTCCAAACAGATTAAAATGCTGAGGACAATACAAATGCAGCAAAATGAAACTTCCTACGGCAAGTCTTCCTTTTCCTGGTGTGTGGTGGATTCAGCTCAGGGCTTCATGCATCTAGGCAAGGCTCTACCACTGAGCCGTAGGCCTGAGCCTCTCTTTATTTTTTATTTTGAGATAGGGTATCACCAAGTTGTACAGACCGTCCTTGAACTCATAATTCCCCTGCCTCAGTCTCCTGAGTAGGATTATAGGCCTGCACCACCAAGCTTGGCTAATATACTATATTGTTTAGGAAATAAAGACATGAAAAGAAAGTCTGTGTTAAGTATAGACACACACACTCAATCTTTTTTTCTTGGCTCTTTGAGACAGGGTCTTGCTAAGTAGCCCCCAATGACCTGGAATTCACTTTGTAGCTTGGGCTGGCCTTGAATTCACAATTCTTCTACCTTGGGTTCCAAGTACTGGGATTGGTTGAACCTAAGGGTACAGAATGTGTGCATATGGAAAGATAATTCTATTCTTACTTATTGTGAGAGGTGATATCTGGGAGCATCCCATCACTATGATCAGAGCAGCTTGGTGCCAGGTAGTGCTCTGAATGGACATCATGCTCTGAGTCACCTGCTTTTTATAGTCCCCTGGATTATTAGATGAGACATTAGTCCACCTTACAGATGAAGGGATAGACTGGGAGGACCTTCTAGAGCCCTGAACTTGCAAGTTCAAGATGCAAGAGAGAAATGTACCCTCCCCAACTGAGGCGTAGCACTGCCCCTCTGGGAGAGTGGACCCAGGGGCCAGTGTGCCTGGGTGGAAGCCCCGTTAGCCTACGAACAGATGGAAACCTGAGGTCTACAGGTGCAACAGCCCCTTGGTCTCCCCCATCAAGCCCTTGCCTTTATTTTCCTGCTTCCATGACCCTAAGTGCAAGCGCTGCTCTTGTTTTGAGACAGGATCTTACTCTATAGCTCAGGCTGGCCTGGAACTCACTCTACTCCAGGCTGTCCTAGATTCTCTTGCTCCAGACTCCCGAGTGCTAGGATTTCTGGCACAAGCCACCATGCTCAGCTAGGTTTTTTCCCACGGTACTAAGAGAATGCCCACCCCCCCCCCCGCCAACCCCAACTGTCTCCAGGCACTTACTGGAGATTCTCCGAGTCAGGCTGTATGTGGACTTGGATGTGTCTGAGGACGAGCGTCTTCCATCAGGGGAGTTGGTCCTTGGGGTCAATGGGACATCACTGGCTGTGTGGACTGAGTCACCGTCCTTGTCATTGCTCCGGCTGGCCATTCTAGGGGGGGAGAAGGGATTTCAGTGGCTGCTGAGACAACCCCCCACCAGAGTCCCATGTGGGCCTCCACATGCTCTCTGCATTCTCCCACAGTTCAACCACTACCCGCACCTTTCCCAGAGCCTGAACAAACATTCAGTGGGTGAACACAGGGACTCCTGTCTTGGGGCGTGCATGGTGATGATGCAGCCACTGACGCACACTATATCACTTAGAATGATGGAAGTAGAGTCTCGGCTTTTTTCACAAACTATGAAATAATTCAAAGATATCATCCCTGATTTAGAAAATAGCTTCAGAGTTGGGCGGAGGGCATGCAAACCCACACTGTTGCCACATGAGGGCGCCACTATGGCGGACTGAAGCAGGAGACCTGTCAATCTTGGGTCCAGAAGGAACTGTGTGGTTGTTTAGATGCATCTGAACTTGTGAGAGTCGCTCTTGGGGCTATGTGTCTGTCTATTTCAATACTCTCCTTATTAAATCTTCTGATTTAACATCCTTTAAAAATACGCCATCACAATGTCACTCAAGGGTGGAGTGGCAGGTGGATGACTACAAAATGGTCCTGTGAATCAATGACTTGAGAACAGAAGTTGGAGGTGGAGAAGCGGTTACGAATTAGCAGCAGCAATGACTCAACATGATGCTAATGAAGACAAGAAATGCTAAGAAACTGGAGGAGGCATGGGCAAGGCTCAGGGACAGATGGTGAGGGAGATGAGAGATGATAAATGATAGATAATAGGTAGGTAAGTAGACGGATGGATAGACAGACAGATACTTTCAGTTGGAACCCTAGCGAGGTGATCCTGGGTGACTCCCTTCCCCTCTCCCTCCATTTCCCCATCTATAAAATGGGAACAACCAAAAGCCCACGTTCCTTGGCTGCTAAACTCTCAGAATGAGTTAACAAGCATCAAATGATACAGCAGTGACGTAGTTGGGTACTTGGCATGTTTTAGCTGACATTACAATAGGGGTGGCTTTAAGATCCCTGCCCCCCAAGCTGGGTATGGTGTGTGCCTGTAACCCTAGCACTCAGGAGACCGAGGTAGAAGAGTCCTGGGTTTGAGGTCAGGCTACCAAGAAAGGCCTTATCTCAAACAAGTGAACAAAACCAGGTCTCGCCAGTACTCCATCTGGGCAGGAGTGCTGGGGCAGGGAAAGGGAGAGCAGGGAGCCTGCGAAGGGATCTAGTGTTAGTGATACTGCGCATTGGGGAGTATTGTGCATTGTGCACCCTGAGCCGTAATGGCTGATTAGGGCCATCCGGTCACATCTCCTCAACTTGACATTTAAGCTTACAAGGAAGCAAACATGTCTTGAGACTCAAAAAATGCAAGCTTTGAATTCTAGAGGGTCTTCGGGGGCACCGGATGGGCGAGATGCCTTGACCACAGAGTGATGAAAGGCAACAGATAGGACAAGACAGGCTGGAAAGTGGGGCTCAGGCTGGAAAGGGGGGCTGCATACCTGCTGGCTGTGTATGGACAGCAGATGAAACGCGCGGGACAGGAGCATGGGGACAGGGACAGGACCAAACTGGGGCAAGACTCCCTGAATGAAGAGCAGCAGCCTCTGGATAGGAGGGTCATGGCTCCTGGACCCCTGCCTGCCTATGGCCCTGCTTCCCAGCTGCCAAGCTTTACTGTGACAGCCACCTCCTCCTAGGAGACCCACACACCTTCAATGGTCAGCTTAAACGTCACCGCCCTCTGGAGCCACTAAAACACAGGTGTCTGGGAGGACAGGGGCCACCCCACCTCTGTGTTCCCTCAGATGTCCTGGGCCTCCCTGTTCCCTCTGCCTAAGATGCTCCTCCAGGCTCTTCCCTTGGCTAGTTTTTTGTTCTTTTAACCACTTAGGCTTCTGCTTCAGTGGCCCTTCCTCCAGGGACCACAATCCTGTCCTGAGACCTCCCCCATATCCTCTCCCCAGCCCCCACCTTATAGCTGTCTTTCCCTTTAGTGCTGCATGCTCATCTTCAGGGCTTGTCGTTTACATCCCAGAATGAACTGGGATCAGCAACACTGAGATATCGCGTCATTCCCAGACACTGGGATCTGTACTCACTGATCAAAGGGGGCAGGGAGTGGCGAGGGGCACCTACGGTGCCCGTAAGCACTATCTGAGGCCATCCTCTGAGCAGTCCTGCAGCCAGCTGTTATGGACTCCCTCCCTTACTGATGGGAAATGCAAGCTTGTGATGGGAGCTGATTTGCCTTTTGATGAACTGTGGTACCCCAGGGGATCCCAGCTATGCTCCCTGTCACAGCTGAGCATCTCTTGTGCAATCCACAAGAGCCATACCTAAAGTAGGTAGTCCATATAGGCTTGTTGGACACAAACAACTTGGCTTTTATTCACTCTCCCATAAGGACCCTTCTGGCACTGCTCCAACAGAGCCATATAGACAGTGCAGTCACCAAGATCTTCACCTGTCCGTATGACATTAATACACACGATAATGAGTGCCGTGTCTCCAGAGACTCACACAGAACACGCAGAGGCCGGCTCATCCACCACACGTCACTGTATGGAGACAGGCCCCAGATGTCACAGTGGGAATGGCATTGCACAGCCCGAGCACTTGACATTTCTACTTCCTGTCTGTTTGATAACATGCAACTGCCCACTTGGTAAATAAATCTGGAGCAAATGCAAGCCGCAGATCTGCTTTCTGAATGACTGAACCCGCTTTCCCCCTTGCAGATTTCTGTTCTGCTTTATATTGTGTCGGATGCCAAAACCAAATGAGGTGCTACTCAGGGTCTGAGGCAGCCCAGCTCATCCTGGGAAGCAGAAAGGTCATGTATAGCTGTCTACATTGCAGATTGTCCAACTCCAGATGGTACAGCCCACAATGCCATAACATGAATGGTACTGCTCAGAGTTCTGGAGTGTGCTGGCCCTGGAAGGAACATTCCAGTCTACTTCGCTGTTTTTGTCTGCACACAGAATGAACCTCTTGCTCCAAAAATAATCTTTTTTTTTTTTTGCACAAAAGGCCAGTATTCAATGTAAAACAAAACTGTCTCCAAACTCAGTGCTATGATGAGGCTACATAGTTACATAGGTACATGGTTACAGTGTTCCACAGGTACCTGTAACGGGGAATCTCTGGGTGTCTGGGGGTGGGTGGGTAGGAGCCTGTACCTGACTGGAACTGGCAAGGTTGGGAGGAGGTGACATCTGCTGTGTGAGGAAGAGCATCCAAATCTCGAACCTGGCACTCGAAGCCGTGCACAAGCTGAACTTGAGGCTCCTCCTCCATGACCCCAACCCTTCAGGGGGTCGGCATCCATGTGCTGTTTCCCTTGGCCAGGTTCATTCCTTCCTCTCTGGTTACAACACGTGAAGCATCTGCCCCAAGGGTCTGTGAGCTGGGGTCACACCCGCTGCCTGGCTTCCTAATAACCGCGACCCTCCCTTCTCTTCTGTCTGTGATAGTGGCCGCATGCTGTGATGGGTGATCAGTTGCCTCAGGGTCTAGGCCCAGCAGGCTAAAATATTTACTCTCTAGCTCTTTACATGCTTCAGACGAGAGCAAGCCTTCCTTAGCTCCAGGTGGAGAGGCAACCCAGGGGGACAGCTATTTTCCCTGCCTGAAATGGTCAGGACAAGTGATGGGCACAGGGTGAAGGCTGGGCCAGTGCATTTTTCTGTTTTTGGGTCATTGGCTTTTTTCTTTTTCTTTTTTTCTTTTCTTTTTTTTTGGGGGGGGGTTGTGGGGGAGCTGAGAACGGAACCCAGGGTCTTGTGCTTGCTTACACTGAGCTAAATCCCTAACCCCTGAATTTTTTTTCCTATGAAGATGATAGAATGTACATCAAGCACAGCAGCCAGGAGTAAAGAAAGAGAGCTTAAGAATGAAGCTAATTCAATGAAAAACGAAACCAGAGAAACCATGTGAGCCCCTGGATCTAGCCACGCCTGAAGTCATCATCCCCGGATTTTCCACGAGACCCTAGGCTAGGTTGTCACATATAGTATGCAAGGTATGGAAGTATGATTCTGGAGGGGCGACCTGCTCCCACACCTGCCTATGTCCTAGATAAAACTGAAAAATCCCTGAACCTATTCACAAAAGCCTGTCTAAGCTCATGAAGAGGACAGTGTCCCACATACAGCATGTGCCCAAAGAAATAACTACCGGGCTGGGAAGGTGGTTCAGCGGGCAACCCTTGTCACATGTTGCTGAGGACCTGAGTTCAGATCCTCATGAAAGCCAGCACTACTGGAAGATAAGAGGCAGAGACAGAGAAGTCCCCAGAAGGTCACAGGCCAGCTAGCCCGGTGTATGCAGTGGAGAACAGCAAGAGGCCTTGTCTTGAGGTGCAAGGTGAAGACTTGGGGTTGACTCATGGCCTTCACATGTACTTACAAAATGTACACATGTGCAAACATACCATACATCATAGATCAAGGAAACTGAGCCTCACTTTTCTGTGATGGTGAGTGAACAAGAGCATTTTCAGGGTCCAGGTTCTTCCTGAGGGCTAGTCAGGTGGCCAACAGACTTTTGAAACTATATACACGTATATACTCACACATATGTGCACATGCATGTGCGTGTATGTTTGGATGTATTTTCCCTTCTGTTTCATCTCCAGTTTGAGAATCAAACCTTGAGCCTCACACACGCTGCAAACGCTGAGCTCCATTCCTAGCCCTTGAGTTCCGGAAGCTGGCCTGGGACTCACGCTTCTTCTGCCTCCAATTTTAGGACTGGGAATACAGGTGTGATGTTCTACCTGGTCATCAGCTTTTCTTTTGCATGACAAAGACATGTGGCTTTTAGGAACCAAATGGTCTCAGCCACTCTGCGACCAGGACCCTATGAAATGGGCTTGTCTCTTACATCTCAGCTTTGTGACCATCTACTTGAAATCATGTCCTTGAGATGAGTGAAAGGTGTCTGTTGACACCCAATAATGACAGAAAGAATGCTTATGGATCTCTTGCCCCTGGGCTAAATGCATTCTGAAGGCAGCTCATTCACATTTGTTTTTGAGACAGGGTCTCACTACATAGCTCAGGGTGATCTTGAACTCACAGCCCTCCTGCCTCCACCTCCCCAGCCCTGGGATTAAAAGCATGCATTACTGTGGCTAGCCTTCTTCACTTACTCTTACTTATAGCCCTGTGAGATAAATTATTTTACTATTCTCATTCTCTAGATAAGGAAATCAAAGCCAAACCAGGGTCTTTAAAAATTGCACTCATTTGCCAGGCAGTGGTAGTGGTGGTGGTGGTGGTGGTGGTGGTGGTGGTAGTAGTAGTAGTAGCACGCCTTTAATTCCAGCACTCAGGAGGCAGAGGCAGATGAATCTCTGTGAGTTCAAGGCCAGCCTGGTCTACAGAGCAAGATCCAGGACAGCCAGAGAAACCCGTCTCAAAAACATACACACAAAAACAAACGGAAGAAAATTGCACTCACAGGACTGGAGACAGAGCTCAGAGGGTAGAATGCTTGACTAGCATGGATAGGCCTGGGTATGGTGGCCCATGCCTGTAATCTCAGCACTCAGGAGGTGGATGCAGGAAGATCAGAAATTCAAGGTCATCTTTGGCAACATAGTAAGTTCAAGGCCAGCCTGGCTATAGGAGACCCTGCCTTAAAAAATGAAAATAAAAATAAGCAAGGAATGGTGGTCTATGCCTTTAATCCTAGAACCCAGGAGGCAGAGGCAGGCAGATCTTAGTGAGTTAAAGGTTAGCCTGGTCTTTAAAGAGTTCCAGGCCAACCAAGGCTACATAGTGAGACCCTGCCTCAATAAACAATAAGTGTCCCACTTTTGATCATCAGCAAAGTCTTAAGTGCTCTTAAGTACTTTTCTAAACACAAACTCAACAAACCTATTTGGTACATACCATTTATTTATTTATTCCTCCCCCGACCCAGTTGAGGACTGAACCCAGGGCCTTGTGCTTGCTAGGCAAGCGCTCTACCACTGAGCTAAATCCCCAACCCTTATTTATTTATTTATTTATTTATTTATTTATTTATTTATTTATTATCATTACACACACACACACACACACACACACACACACACACACACACACACACTTTTTTTCCCCCAAGATAGGGTTTCTCTGTGTAGCCCTGGCTGTTCTGGAATTCATTCTATAGACCAGGCTGCCCTCAGCTCACAGAGATCTGCCTGCCTCTACCTCCTGAGTGCTGAGATTAAAGGCGTGTGCCAACACTGCCTGACTCTTATCATCCCATTTTACAGATGGAAAACCAAGCTCATAGAAGTCAAGCAACTTTCTCAGGGTTAAAGAGTTAGAAAGCTGTAGCAGAAACTGAATTTGAACTCACATAGGCTGACATGAAACCACTGTGTTCTGGAAACACCTGAAACTTGCTTCTAAGAAGAAAAAATAAGAGCATGCATGGCATGACCTCCAACCCAGAGGAAAGATGGGCTCCAGGGGCTTCTGGGATTTCAGCCCAAGATTCAGCTGAGTCAGTTCTAGGTCCTACCCCTAGGTTCCCATTGTACCCAGCTACCCCTGGGTTCTGACTCTACCCAGCACCATCTCCTCTCTGGGCCTCCCTCCCAGAATCCTCAGCAGCTGTTGTTGATGATTTCTAGGTCTTTCCCAACCCAGGTCTCGTGGCTCCTCCCCAGTCTCCGACCAGATCACTCTCCCTGCCACAGAGAGGTGGATCAGACATGTGGCCAAGCTTCAACACTGCCTTCCCAAAATATCTGAGCGACTGGCAGATGAAGACGGTGCATGCGGGCGCAGGAGGGGAGTGGATTAGAAATAAAACAGAAGATGCCAGAGTGAACACCACAAGCCCTGGAGGCAGGATGGGCCGGGCACGCCTCCCTGTGGCTCTGGGGATGCAGGCCTTGTTTAGGTCAGCCAAAAGGCGCCATCAGAAAGGTGCTGGCAGCTAAGATTCACTAAGCACCTACTCAGCGCAGGCCTGGGACTGAGCATTTCGGACAGTCTGTCATGCTGTCTGGGAAGGGAACAGACACTGCTCCTCCTTCGAAGACGTTCTTCAAAAAGAACCCAGATCTTTTTCTGCTTGGATACTTGGGCTACTTAAAGTGTCCCCAAGATTAGCATCCCCCGGCTTGCATCTCAGAAGCTCGGTGTGAGAACGGCTGAGCAGGAGCCTCACCGCCAGCTGGTGCTACCAGCTGGCCCGCAAATGAGGGGGCACAGAGAAGCCCTTCCCAGCTATGTCCATGGTAACTCAGCCTATCTCACCCCACCCTCTGCCGGTCCTCCAGTGGAGGGGATGCTGGGAGGTGAATGTCGCAGTGGGTTACTCACAGCCATGGAGGAGTCTGGGCAGGGAAAGGTCCCAAGATCTCCACTTCGTCTTCGCTGGACTGGCAGCAGCTGGACTCATAGCACCTCTGACAGCAGTGTCGACAAGTCCATCCACACAGCAGTACATCAGAGATTCTGGAAAGAAATCCCTGAGGCCATTGCGGGGAGGAGGAGGGAGGAGGAGGGTGAGGAAGAGGGAGAAGAGAGAGAACACCCCCAAATTATAAGCAGTCCGTCTGGGATGGGCTCCACCCATGACAAATAGGCACCCCAGAACAGAGTTGCTGGTAGGAGAAAAAAAATTTTTTTTCCCTCTCCTATTTATGCACCGTGGGCACAAGGTGGCAAACAGACGTGGCTGCAGCCAGCCATTCGGAGCAAGCAAAACACTCGCAGGTGTTTGCCTTTGTAGTTTATGTGTGTGCCTTTCTTGACAGGTGGGCGGTTATTACAACATGGAGAGGGCCAGGCAATATGTTCTCAAACACACAATGCATAGGGTTCTCTCCTGGCAAAAGGAAAAACAAAAACAAAAAACAAACAACAACAACAACAAAAAGATACTTCAGGAAAAATAGCCCCAGGGACATGCAACTAAACTAGGGGAATCCCACGGAGTTGGGACACACATGCTGTCCAGGGATGTCCCTTTTGTCAGGGTCTCCCTTCGGTAGGAAGGAACAGAAACTGTACCCTTGCTTATACCCTGTGACTCAGTACTCAGTCATGCCCCAGCCCCACACCAGGCTCCAAACGGAAAGGCAAGCATTTGATTAGAATCCAGACCAAACAGATAATTGAATTAACCCACCTCGTTCAGTGGTTCCAACTGCCCTTTTAGAGAGCCACGGTGAAGCCAGGGTGAGGGGCAGGGGAGAGAGAGAGAGAGAGAGAGAGAGAGAGAGAGAGAGAGAGAGAGAGAGAGAGAGAGAGAGAGAGAGAACCAGTTTAGCAATCTTCCAGCAACTCAAAGAACAGCAAGACAAAAACAACAGAGAACAGCACCCTGCATCTTCGCACTCACCATTCTGGGGAGGGAGCTGACTTTACTACCAAGGTATGGCTATGTTTGCAGGGCTGCTGGCAGCCTCTCGGTTAACTAACAGCGAATAAACGGGAAATGTGAGCTTTTCCATTGGAGGTGCACCGTGTGCTGTTATGAATCAGAGCGGGTAGACAGATCGTCAAGCTACTCAACAACGCAGCCACACTTGAGGGGACTCGCAAACCTTCCCAGACTGAAATAGCCAGAAGCCAACCCAAGAGGGCCTGATTAGCTAAACTGACAGGCTGACTCCCCCGCCCCTGCCAGGGCCCTACCTTCCAATTCTGCTCCAATCCTGCTGGTGGAGAGCATCCTTCGACCACCCACAAATGGGGGAGGGGCTGGAAGGAAGCCAGGGGCTGGTCCTCTCTCCCTGGTGTGGTTCCACCCCTACCCCATCTTCTTCTCATAGGTCCCCAAGCCCCAGACTCCCTCCTCTTCTTCCAGAGAAGGGCTCCTCTGTGGATCCAGGATTTCCTTATTTTTTTTTTTTTATTATTACATTTCTTTAGTGCGTGTGTGCATTCACGTCTCTCTCTGCGTGTGGTCACAACCATCCACGCACTATGTGGCGGTCAGAGGACAACTCTCGGGAGTCCATCCTCTCCTTCCTCCACCTGGTTCCAAGGGTCAAAGTCAGGTCATCAAATTTTGTGGCAAGCAACTTTGCCAGCTGAGCCATCTTTACAGCCCCAGGATTTTTTGATTCAAAACTAAACCAAACACATGATCGACTTAACCCACCAGGCAGGCATCAAATCCTGCTGACCAGATTAGGACAGTTCCTAGGCTGGAACGGAGGTGCAGCCCAAACCCAGGGCTTTGGAGTGCACAGGGAGCCAACAGGGAGGAGACAGTCTGGGGCTGCTCCCAGATGTTAACATCTTTCGACCCTTGCTCTTCCTTGTAAACATAGCAAGAGGAGTCCTCTAAGGCTGGGGAGAGCCCAGTCCAGCTCACATTTAATATTGTAGCATTCCCATGTGTTTATTTTTCCAGCCGCCTTCTGCTTCCATCATGTGATCTTGACTCTCTTTGCCCATGGGTGACACAGTTTCCTTCACAGACCTTTTGTGTGCCTGGTGGCTTGCTGACTGTCCTGAAATAGGGTATAACTCTGTGGCCCAGGCCAACCTAGAATGCTTCATCCTCCTGCCTCATCCTCCCAGATTCTGGGATTATAGGTATGTACTATCATGTCCAACTTGATTTTTTTTTTGTAAGTTAAAATAAAAAAGAGAGTTTGATTTTCCACTGTGTATGTGTGTAGCATGTGTACATATTCATTCCTGTGAGTGCTTGGACACATGCACGTACATGTGTGCACATGTATGTAGAGGACAGAGGTCAATGTCAGGATCTTGAGTGACACAGGATCTTGACCATGAACCTGGAGCTCATCAACTCTAGGCTGGTCAGTCAGGGAGCCACAGGGATTCTCCTGTCTCTGCCTCACCAGCACTAGGGTAACACACCACCACACTCAGCTTTCACATGGGTGCTGAGGATTTGAACTCAAGCCCTTAGAGTCCAATTCTAGAGGGAAAAAAAACAATTAATAATAGCGTAGGTGGTGATACTATTAACTAAAACTCAAGCTCCGAGAAGTGCCATGGGTTGTCTCATGGGAAAGCACTTAAAGGTCACAGGTCCCTCCCAACTCAGCCAGACACAGAGTGCTAAAGGTCACAGATCATAAGACCTATAAGTTGGGAGGGAGGTGGGCTCTGAGCCTGGATTGCTTCTTTTGATGATTTCTTAATATAGAAATGCTGTGTGACTCTCAACCTCAAAATAAACACACCTTCTCTGTGGCTTCTGAGACAAGATGATTCCTCCTGGTCACCAAGAGCCACCAAGAGCCACCCTGGCAAGTTCAAGCCCTAAAGACTGAGCTCTCGTGGGGCTTACTTGAAGCTGTTTGCTCTAAGCTGAGCATAGTGGTGTGTGCCCATCATCCTGGCCCCAGGAGACGGAGGAAGGAAGGCTGTGAATTGGAGGCCAGCCTGGACTACACAACAAGACCTTGTCTAGAAAGAAAAAAGGCCAAATAGCTGAGGGCTGGTGAGATGGTGCAGTGAGTGATGGTGCTTGTCGCCAAACTCAGTGACCTGGGTTCAATCCCCAGGACCCGCATGGTGGAAGGAGAGCTGTTCTCCACTGTCACGCACACCCTGAGATGTGCCACAGTCCTCCCCAGTCCTCCAGGGTCCCCCAGGCACCGCAAAGTGAAGGAATGCTTTCCAAGCACCTGTGGCATTCTAGCAACTTGCGGGTGTGTTCTCAAGGCACAGGTGGTCAAGAGATCCATTTAGCCATTAACACAGCCACGATGAGCAGGGAAACTGCTGGATGATGCACAGGTTTCTCAAAGCCCAGGTACGAGATGGTGGCCCAGGAGCAGCCCAAGGCAGGGACAAAGGGAACGGGAAGGAAGACCCAAGGCCAGGGTCTCATCTGCCTCACTCCATCCTCTGGTCTCCCTCTTCTGATACCATTGGAGAACTGATTCAAGCCAGGAAGCATATAGAGAAAGTCCCAGGCACCCCACAGAGGCCAGCAGAGTCCAGCTGACAGCCCCATGGTAGGCCACTACCCAGCCCTCCAGCAAAGAAGGATTCCCGTTTTGTTTGTTTGTTTGGTTGGTTTTTCAAGACAGTTTCTCTGTGTATCCCTGGCTGTCCTGGAACTTGCTGTGTAGACCAGGCTGGCCTCCACCTCACAGAGATATGCCTGCTTCTGCCTCCAGAGTGCTGTTGGGATGAAAGGTGTGGGCGACTTGTGGATTCGAGAATTTTTAAATGGCTGCAAAACATCACAGACAACTATTTCCTGACTTTCAGAAAGTCGCTGAAACTCATTGACGGAAACAAATAAAGCTTTGCGGGTGCATAGCCACGCCCACTCTCTGACCTCCCCGTGCTGGCGTTAGCACTGTTTTCCCCAGTGAAAAGTTGTGGCAGAAGAAAAAGAATACTACTATTCCTCTTCTGTAGACGTTCAGAGACTGTTTCTAAGAGGGGAGCCAGGACCCCCTGAGAAGCAGGACTTACACATCCCCCTCCCAGCCTATAGTTCACATCCCACTATGACTGCTAAGTAGCAATGTGTGTGACCTTGGCAAGTGACTTAACTTCTCTGTTCTGAAATATGGTTTAGGTAGCTGAGCAGTGACCCACCACTGTAATCCCAGCACTCGGAAGACGAGGCAGGAGCTAGCCTGTCTCAGAAAAAGAAAACATATTAATTCGACGAAGAACCATAAAACTGGTTTCACTGTTCTCTGCTCACTTCCTTGGACATCAGAGGGGCAGAGACTGTGACCTATGTCCTCAGTGCTGTTCCATAATTGGTGTCATCTTGGTGTAGAGCAACTATTCAACAGCATCCCAACAACTTCCAAGACACAGTAGATGTACAGTAAATGTGACCTTCATTGAACTTGAAATCAGGACCTAGGCAATCCATGAAAAAGCAAGCCATTCCTGGGGATCAAAGCCAGAGGAGAGGGTCAGGTTCCACCTGGTGGCAGGCCATCTGAGGAGCAGGGTACAAGGTAGCAGGGGAGCCCTAGGGGGTCTGCAGTCCCCTGCCCTCCTCCACACACACCAAGCTGAGGCTGGGAGACAAAAGTGAGTCCCTGGACCTGGAAGTCACTCTGCTCCCTTCCTCTCCTGCTAAGAGCATGCAGTCCTAGAACTCTGCAGCTCTTCGATCTGTTCGCGAGTCTGACCGAGTGACCTTGGGGATGACCTGTCACCACTTCGCAATTTGTAAAAGAAATCGGTTTCTTCACCAAGCAACACAGTCCATCCCCACCCGTCCCCTCTAAAGGCGGGGTGGGGTTGGGGGGGGAGATACTTGGAAATTCTCTGCGTCTGGGAGTCTTGGGGGCGCTCTGAGAGGGATGGGGGGGGGATCCTGCACTTCTCAGACCTTAACGGACTAAAGTAACCATCCCCACAGCCCTCACTAGTGTGCTCTGGCCTTTGGATGTCCCCACCCCTCTGCACCCAGTGCCCGGGCGAACGATGTCCTTGTCCCTCTAGGTCTGAACAGCTGCCTCCAGCTGGCTCCATCGGCCAATTAGCCCGAGCCATCACCACGGCAACGGGCGCTGGCGGGTCGGGTGGCTGGGGCGCCCCGGGCCGCCCTCCTGCAGCCCCTCCCCTGGGGTAGGTGCCAGGGGGACGAGGGTGGGGGTGTGTGCAAAGTCACCCTACGGTCTCCCTTCCCAGGGAGGCGAGCGCGAGAATGCAGGTCCCAAGCAGGGCCCTCCATTCCGGATCTGAGGTCCCCTGCCCTGGTTCCAGGACACGCACAGGTGCCTGCTCTGGGGCAACCGTTGTTTTGTTGTTTTTGGATTTTTTTATTTTTCCCTCTAGTAAGTTTGTGGGAGCTGGGTGGTGCGCACTCCCGCGTCGCGCGCTCCCGGCCGAGGGGGCGCGGTCCCCGGTATCCCCTGGCCGTCCCCCCAGCCACAGTCCTACCTGGATGTACGCCATCTTCGCCCGCGCTCACTCACTCCGGCCCGGGCATGGCGTCGCCACAGCCCCTTTGCCCTCGCCGGCACGGCGAGGTGGCACGACCAGCCGGCAAGACACCAGTGGGCGGCCGGGTGGCCCCAGACGTGACTGGCGTGACTGATGAGCGGCGCCCGCCCCTCCGCCGGCCGCCCCGTCCTTGCCCAACCCTGCGGGGCCGCCTCCCTGGAGCTCAGAACCAGGATGCCCTGAGGTCCCCGGCTTCAGCCTCTGGTGGACCAGCACCCACAGCCACACCTTGGGGAGCTCCCGGGTTGCAATAAAGCTGGGACGCCTGGCCAGGAAGTCCCAGGCGAGCCGTGGGGACTGCGGCGACCCCGGCGCGGGCGGGGCCGGCGACGCTGAGGCCGGAGCGCGGGAGGCGGGGGAGGGGATAGGGGACCTCGAAGGGGTAGGCGGGGGCGGTGCCCGGGTCAGCGCCGCCGGCAGGAACTAGAGTGGTACCGATCCACTGCCTGATCGACAGCAGGGCTTCTGGGGCGACTGAGAGGCTGAGGTGACACCGCGCAGACCGTTGTGGGGTCTGGAATTGGAAGGTCCCCCTCCAACCCGCCCTCTGTCCGAGCGGTTTGGCGAAAGTTTTATGCTAGCCGCACCCGACGCGCCTAGAACCGGGCTGGGGACTGTGTAGAGGTTGAAGGGCAGGCGCCACCTATTTAGGGCGGACCTGGCAGTTCCCGGGACAGTGCTGGGGCAGGGGGACGTTCACCCTGGCTCGGCTCTGGGTGGGCCTCTTTACCGAGCCCAGGACGCAACAGGTCTGGTGCAGGGCGGCCGCGTAGCGCCACCCAGCGCCGGCGTGACTCTACCCGAGGGCATCTGGGACTCCAGTGTTCAGGACCTGTCGCTGGCGGTGGACTTCACCTGCTGCCTGGACCCACCTCCCCGTGCCCCCGTCCGTCCCCCGTTCCCCCCCGCACTGGAAGATCGCCAGTGCATCTCCCAGCCCAGGGTCTCCCTCGCTAGGCCACTAAGGTCGGTGCAACCCTCCAGCTAGGGACTTGAGGTGGAACGTGGCCCTCCTTGAGTTTCTATTTTCCATGCCTGGCAGCTGGTGTCGCTGCTCACCAACTCATCAGGCTTGTCATTTCAACCTCTTGGCGTCCCGGTCTTTTTCACCAATAAAAATGGGGTCAAATTTCTGCCCAGCCTAGCCTCCAGGGGAGATAAATGAGTAAAGGAATATGGAAGTAATTAGGTATGTAACGCACACAAGGAAAAATCGAGCATCCGGGAGTACGACATTTGTAGCACAGCATGCGACAAGTTGAATAACTGGATCCTCTGAGCCTAACAGCCGTCACCTTCATCAGAGCAGCTGTGCTACTTTGTAAGAGAACACGGAGGTAGGGCTTGTTGACTGGTGGCCTTCTCTCATATAAGGAGGGGTTGGAGAGGGTAGCTAGACCCTCGCCTTAGATTCTGGCTGCTCCCTCCTGCACCTCCAAGCCGTTGGTACGTAATTCTGCCCTAATGGCACGCAGCCTCACTATCTCTGAGATGCTAGAGTATATAGATGGTGGAAGGTTAATTGAAGCCAGTTGGGTTGGTGGACGACCTTCATATACGCAGCTAAGGAGAAGTGAGATTTTTTTTTTCAAGTGGTGCAGATTCTTTGGGGGACCACCCATACTCCTGCAAGTAACCCCTCACCCATGCTCTGTAAGTAAACCAAATAAACTGTGGTCCTCCAAGCTGGGTTATGGTGGAGTCACACTTGGTCTCTGGAGTCCTTTGTAGGGAGTGTTTATGTTTCTCTTGGGAAAGAACACACTGAGTGTGGATAATGGGTCAGGGAGGTCCATGTTTCCAGAGCACCACTCGTGTGCCTTGGCTCTGTCATTATCTCTACTACAGAGCCTAGAGCAGGGTAGGTCCTCGGCAAGGTGTCCACTTGTTGCTGGTCCCTGTGCTGGCAGATTCTGGCCCCTGTGCTGGGTTTGGCCCCTATTTAAAGATGGGGAAACTGAGGTACAGAGAGGTCAGGCCACTCCCCAAGGCATTGACTGCCTTCCTCACACTTGGCAGGCTTAACCACATGACGGTATTTACCTGTGTTAATTCAGTGTTTCCCTTGTGGGGGAGGAGGCTTCACAGAGGAAGCCTACTTCTTGGAGAGATGGGAGGGGCTAGAAGAGTTTGATCGATGTTTCTATAAATAGTAACATCTAGCTTACATTATTATTATTAATTTTGAAATCAGTTCTCACCATGTAGCCTAGGCTGACCTCAGACGCTACTGTCTCCACATCCAAGCCTGAGGTTACAAGCATGCATTACCGAGCCCTGCTAAACCTAAGCCCAGCTTCACGTCTGTCTTCTACCTTCGGCACACAGTCAACATTCTAATTTTCAGATAAACTTGAAGTAGACTCCTTTTCTAGCCCACTGTTTAGATATGCAAAAAAGGAGGCATATAGAGATAAAGAAACTTGTCTGGAGGGTATATGGGTTCCAGGAGCCGGGATCCAGGAGGAAGCCTAAACTTGAATCCTTCCCCTAGCTGCTCTGGCTGCTGGTCCCATAATGCTTGATCCTAGGGAGAAGGGAGATGAACTTCTTGGAGCAAACTTAATTCTTGATTCCTGTCCCCTTCTCTCACCTGGTCCCTCCCCCTCTCCTTTCTCCTTTGCCCTCCTCTCCACCCCACCTCCATCACCCCCATCACCACTACTGTCATAAGCACCTATGCTCCTCTCTTCTCTCTGGGGTTTTGTAGATAAGGTGCCACTGTGTACCCCAGACTTGCCTCAAAGTCATTATGTAGCCAAGGTTGTCCTTGAACTCTCCAATCTCCCGCCTCTGCCTCCCTAGGGCTGAGACTGCAGGCGTGCACCACCACACTTGGCCCCTGGGACCTTCATTTCTTAAGATTTGAAGTCTGTGACAATACTAAGGATCCTGGCAAGAGAAGTGTTTACTTGGTGTGGGAAATCATAGAACCTGCAAATCTACTTCTGTTATTATTAAATGTCTTGGTTGCATGCGAAGTACCTAGCACAATGGGTGCTTAATAACTATTTAAGTGCTTGCTGAGTGAGTAAATGGACAGCAATGGCTGCTCACAAGTACAGCTCCAACACTCAAGTAAAGTGTTAGTTACACTGGGGTGCCGAGCACACCACACCGATCCTTGTTTAATCTCTGTGGGAATTCCGCAAGGCTGCTCAGTGGCATCTCTCTCCCTTTCACAAGTGAGGAGGCTGTAGTGCTGGATTGGAGGGCAGAGTGAGCTATCCACAGTAAAGGGATAAGCTGATCTACTCCCCAGGAAGGCCCAGCTGTTCATGCATGGCTGCTCCATCCTCAGAGGTCAGCTTTAAAGCCTTCATCAGATGAGCGTGCAAGGTCACCCCCAGACTAGATTCCAGGGTCCTGTGACCTTTTGATCATTGCCCTGTCCTTCACAGGCGCTTGCAGTCCAGCTTTGAGATGTCACCTGGACTCAGACCACCTTGTTTCAGTGAGGTAGATGACACTTTTTCTCGAGACGGACAAACAGAACTACCTGTGACTTGTGGGGTGACAAGGGGAAACCCCGAGGGTACAGAGCAGGGACGCTGATCCAGAGCGATGAGGGTCAGGGAAGGCTTCCTTGAGGGACTGTCATTAAACTGAGTCCTGAGAATTGCAGGCAGGGGGATTGTTTTGGGGGCCAATAGTGCTTAATCTCAGGGATCTATGGAGAGATGTCCACGTAGTCTGTGAACTTACATTACAAAGGCTGGCAACAATCCAGAACACGTGTTCTGGCCAAGGGAAAGCTTGTGGCTGTATACTGCCTTACAGCTGCTGTTGACACTTAAAATTCCATTTGTATTCTTTCTTATAATTTTCTTTTTTATAAAATGTATTTATTTATTGTGTGTACATATGATGTGTGTGTGTGTGTCAGGGAGTGGGGCAGGCATGTGTGTGCCACAGGAGGCATGTAAAGGTCAGAGGATGACTATCTAGTCTTTCCTTCTACCACATGCGTCCAGGGATTGAACTCTGGTCATCAGGCTGGGCAGAAAATGCCTTTATAGTCATAGAGCCCATGTTTGAACTCTTTACAGCTTGAAAATTGCAATAGTTATCAGGCCCAACACTAGATCTTTGCATTGACTGCATCGGTGAAGAAACACATATAAGTTGGGTTTGATGGCACATGCCTAAAATCCCAAATACTCAAGAGGCTGAGGCAAGAGGATTAGGCATTCCAGGCCAGCCTGTGCTACATGGTGACACCCTGAATCAAAACCCAGAAGATAGCTACAGTCTATATATATATGTGTCCTTATACCCACAGATAAGTGGAGTTCTCATTCCTCTGCCATGAAACTTCTCTTTGCAACAGATGGAGACCATTACAGGAAAACCACAAGCAATTAAAATACACAGTTGTGAAGCTTAGTGCCAGTGGACACACACACACAAAACAACTCTGCACCCAAGGCTTAAAGAACTTTGTGGAAGAGACGGTGGGAAGATCATAAGAGCCAGAGAGAATCAGGGAGTTCGTCGTGAGATTGTGTGTCTTGAGAATATCAGAAACCACACCCATAAATCTCACCAACATGACTGCCTAAACATGAGCCGAATAAGGACAATGATAGATATGCTGAATGGAACAAGACCATGAGGCCTCGACCCTACACGAAGAACTACAAGCAGCTAAGGAATGCTGGGAGCAGGAGAAATAGTCTTCCCCAGGGACGAGCACAGCAATCAGTTATCAATACCAAATGGGAGTCCTGAAAACACACATATGAGTAACACTATACAATCTAGGAACGTTTATGTATATACATATATGCATGTAACAACAATTAATGATAAAAGAGGTCATGAATTTGAAAGGGAGCATGGTGGAATGTACGGGAGAGTTTCGACAGAGGAAAAAGAGGGAAGAAATGATGTAATTATATTATAATCTCAAAAATTAAAGAAAAGTAGAAAATAAACAAAATAAAATCCAGGGGAAAGAGGAGGAAGATAAATATTACTATATTTCAATTTGCTTAAATACTTTGATAACTGATATCCAAGTAATTAATTTCTCTGATGTCTGATATACTATGGTCTATACTTCTAAAACCATTCTCTTGAAATTCAGTCTACAGGCTTCCATGGACTGCCCAGGTCCAGTGGTACAGGGGACAAGGAACCCCTCCCCCTTAAAGTGGCAGGTGCATTGGTTTAGCTGCAGACCACAATGAGGCCAGTGAGGTTCAACACGTGCAAAGACCAGAGGTCAAGTAGTTTCCTGTCACTCCATGAGAGAAGGGGCTCATTAGTGGGAAGTCCAAGGGCAAATCCTGCAGACACAGCTGGAATCCGGAGTGTCTTAGAAGCCATGGAGTCTCTACATCTATCACTTCTTATGGCTTCTTTCAGATTTTTTTTTTGCCCCCAGGGTAGATTTGTTTCTTGAGGCAAAAGAGACAGAAGGGAGAAAAATGTCCTTGCTTTACATTTTTATGTTTGTGGTCCAATGAAGAGAGATTCTATGTCACATGTAACGGTCCTGCTTTGGTCACATGCTGAGCCAGAGGACCCAGGACCCTGCTAGAGTGAGACTGGGCAGGCAGCCAGATGCGTGTGGCATCAGGAGTCACTATCTGGTGAGAACCACATAGATGGCAGGAAAGGCTGGCTTTTTAAGAAAAAGATGCTGGAGTCAGAGGCATTATTCCCACCATGAGGTAGCCATGGCCCATTTAGAGGTCTCTAGTAGCATATCAGAGGGAAGCATAGATGTTTGTGGAATTCTATCCCTCCTAATGCAGGACAGTCTGGGGACTGACTTCCAGTTCCTCTTGTGGTACTGCTACCATCTCCAGCTCTTAAGATGAACCAGCCTAGAGCACCAAGCCCTGGGCGGCAGATGCATACACATAATAACAGTCTTCAGAAGGGAATTAGAGGTGGGAATGCAGCCTCCAGCCCTCACAATACCTGTTATCATTCAAAAGTGCCAGGGTGGTGGAAACAGCTGTTGCCACCCATCTGAGCGATGCAGCTTCTGGTTCAGGGACGCTCAGCTTTGGCCATTCTCACTGATGGAACCTGTTGCCTAAGTCTACTTTAATTTTATGGCATATAAAACATGTCCTTCAGATCCTGCCTTAGCTATACCTGTATCTCCCCACCCCACCCCCGCCCCCAGGGCTGTGTTTCTACCCAGAATGCCAGGGTAGTAAGAAGGCTTAAAGCTAATTAAACAGCTATTCTGAAAGAGGAAGGCAGGCCATCTGTTAAACAGGGTCTCCAGAGCCCAAGCTATGCTGCGTGGTCATCAGAGTTCTTTTGGTCTCTGTCTTTGCCAGGGGCAAAAGCTCTACCTAATGATGCGCGACTAGGGGCAAGCCACTTCATCTCTGTGAACCTCAGCTTTCCTCATCTGTAAAATGAGTATCATATACTTTCCTGCTGGGCCTGGAGAGAACGCTAATTGCTGGGGAAAATCCACAAACATGGATGCATAGTTCACCAGAAGTGGTTCCCTTTCTTTCCCCCAAAGCATACATTTAACCTGGAGCTTCTTGTTGTATTTAATGCTTGGAAAAGCAGAGTTTGTCAGGAAGCAAGAAGGGACAACGTGGAGGTTGAAATTCTGGCTGCTGGAGTCAGCTAGCCTGTCTGAATGTCATGCTGCTCACCTCTCATTAGCTGTGAGACCTGGGATGCATTTCTCTGGGGGCCTCGGCGTCCTCCTCAGTGAATTGGGGTCAAAATCGGTGCTTCATGGCAGGAAGCACTCTCCCTGATGGTGCATAGAATAACTGCATTTATCCCGTAGCACCGTACCAGCCCCCAGGGAGTTCTCAGTAAATGCTCTCCGCTACTCTGTTTTTATTCTCAAAGTGTATGGGCTGAAGAGATAGCACTTCCTTAGTGGTGTGAGGCCCTGGGTCACACACACACACACACACACACACACACACACACACCGCGCGCGCATACACTCACATGCACACAAGCACACACAGGCACACACATGGACACACTTTCACACATACACACACACACACACACAACACACACACACACACACACTTGAACACACACCCCAGACAAGTCCCTATCAATGTGAGTGACCCCACTACTTGTGAAGAGTTTTCCTTTTTTTGGTTCATGGCCATGATTGAGATGACAAAGCCACCCCAGACACAAGTTATTCTTAAATGAGACTGCACAGAAGCAGGTGACAATCTCATTGAACTCCCTCTTCACAGACTCACTTAAACACTGGGATGTAGCAGGTTTAGGGACAGGATCTAGGGAACCCCAGTTCCTACCAATTTTCCAGAGGATGCTTATGGAAGCAGGTGCTACAAAGTCCAACCTAGACCTTGGCGTGTTAGGACATCATCTCTGTGGTACTTCTGCACTTCCAAACTAGAAGGATGTTGTCCATCAGCCAGACTGCCTCTGAGTGATGTTTAATCATTGGCTGTCGGGGCTCAGAGTAGGAGATGCCATGGAGGTAGGGCATGCACCTGACGGGCATCAGCTCTAGAGACATTTGACTCACCCATGCCGCTTGCCCTCCTGCTGGTCCCTGCAACCTGCCAGACATCGCTTCATCTTGCATGCTGTCTGCTGGCGTCTGCCCTAAGGATCTTGCTTAGATGAAGGAGTCTGATGACCTAGTCTTTAAAAACCGCTGGAACCCCTACACTAGCTTGACTGAGGTTGGTAACGACAGTCAGCCAAATCCTCTCCACCTTGTGGTTCAGAAAAGGGTAGCTAATGATTTAGTCTTCAAGAAGGAAAATCTGAGGGCGATTTAATAACAGCCTGCACACATATGAAGGGATATTTTCAGGGAATGAGTGACCACCTGTTCTCCCTCCACCCCCACCTCCTACAGCTAGGAAGAATGGAGATGGGATTTAACTGCAGACAGAGAAGAGGATGCTGGGGTTGGCATGGACATGACAACACAGATGTGACTTCAAGGGGCAGCACATGAAGTCTGCTTTCCTGGGCTCATGATGAGACAGCAGCTTGGAATCTGCTGTGTACTTTTCTCCCTGAGGCAGGAAGAGGATCTGAGGCTGGAGGTTACTTCCAGATGAACATGGCACTGGCACCTTAGTCAGTTCCGTTCCCCAACTTTTTGTGCCCTGAGAGCCATGATGATTTTCTTTTCCTTCCTTCTTTCCTTCCTTCCTTCCTTCCCTCCTTCTTTCCTTTCTTTCTTCCTTTCTTTCAGAGGCCCACAGAGGCTATCTAGTGAGAAATTACTCAGGGTCAGAGAATCTGCGCTTGCTTTACCCAGCAGGGCTGCATAAGGAGATGATTTGGCCATGGGTGTGTTTACCAGGTGTTTGGAAGGATCTACACTTGGCTGTACAATGTGCTTTGATCTTGCAAGGGGGAGGTCTTTTGCCCCGCTCCTTGGCATATTATAAAAAGCTCTTTTGAACAAACTTGAGGCTATTGGGTATTGACCCAGGCCCCTCCAAAGCTATCCTGTGTCTTTGTCTTTCTTCTCATCGTCCAGGTCTATCTTTCTACTTAATATTTCCTCATTCCTCTCTCCTCCACCCAAGAACCCTTAGGTAGGTGGGAACAGGTCGGAGCTGAACTCCCACAGACTCCCTTTCTTTCTTTCTTTCTTTCTTTCTTTCTTTCTTTCCTTCTTTCTTTCCTTCCTTTCTTCCTTCCTTCCTTCCTTCCTTCCTTTCTTTCTTTCTTTCTTTCTTTTGGTTTTTTGAGACAGGGTCTCTCTGTGTTGCCCTGACTGAGCTGGAATTCACTCTGTAGACCAGACTGGCCTGGAACTCACAAAGATCCCCCTGTCTCTACCTCCTGAGTGCTGGGATTAAAGACATGTGCCACCACTGCCAGCTGCCATGGTGATTGTCAAGGCTAATTCTCTGAACCCACATCTGAGGCAGCATCTGGATGATGGACAGCACCCTCACCAGAGGAACAGAATCTTACCCTCCCGAATGAGATGCCCTGGGCAAGTGAACAGGTCTGTGCTTGTACCACCTCTGCAGGAGATTCTGATGCTGGCCCCAGCATGAGAACCACAGAGCCTCTTGCTTCATGGTACAGTCCTCACCCGGAATTTCCCACTCAGGAATTTGGGGGCAGAGCCTTAGATCTGACCCTGCATTTCTAGCAAGCTCTACTGGGTGTGCACAACTTTTTTTCACATTGATACTGTGTTGTCAAATTGCAAAGAAATCTCATACTGTGGCCCTGGTGAGAAGGCTCAGTGTTGAAGCCATGAAGCCCATACTGTGGCCCTGGTGAGAAGGCTCAGGGTTGAAGCTCTTGCCCTACAAGCCTGAGGACCAGAGTCCAACCTCTGGGACTCATGTGATAAAAGGAGTTAACTGACTCCCAAATGTTGTCCTCTACCTCCTCATGGGGCCATGGAAGGTGTGCATGCTCCCTCATACACACACATTAAATTAATTCATTTAGGGTTTTTTGTTTTGTTTTTAAAGAATGGCCCCCAGGGTTGCACTATTGGGAGGTGGTGAAATCTCTGAGAGGCGGGAGCCTAATGGGGTGTGCTCTTAAAGGGGACAATGCTCTTTGTCTCCTCCTTGCTGTTCTTTCTTCTTCCCCGGCTTTGAAGTGAGTAGGTTTGTTCTGCCATACTGAAGTGCTACCTTACCACAGGCCCAAAGTAACCAAGCGAGCCAGTTGGCATAGACCCTCCTCCCTTTCTATGTCGATTAGCTCATGGGTCTCATTGCAGTGACGGGAAGCTGGCTCGTGCATGACACCAATGTTGCTGTCTCACCGACCACCATCTGAGTGTCAGGGGTCTAGGATATGGTGCCCTTTCATCCACAGCCTCCTCCCACAGAAAGGATGAGAAAGGACAGTAGGCAGATGGACCCTGTCCCTAGACAGGAGGAAACACGGAAGGCAGAGTGTGGCTCACAGAGACCCGGGTTCAGATAGGGAACACATCCACACTGGCCAGTTTGGGACCCTTAGTTTCTTCATAAGTCCCTGGACTGTGCATAGCAGCTTACAGGAGCAGATGGATGAAAGAGTTGGGAGCCCTGGGCATCTTGGTGGCATGTGGCATGCTTGTGGCGTGCATTTTACTTGTCTGCTGTGGGATGTTCTATATGTCAAATGTGTTGCTCTGATTGGTTAATAAATAAAATTCTGATTGTCCAGTAGCCGGGCAGGAGGAAATATAGGCGGGACAAGGAGGAGAAGAATTCTGGGAAGTGATATAAGAACAGTTAACAAGAAGCCTGAGCCATTAAGCCAAACAGTTTAAATAATATAAGCATCTGTGTGTTTATTTTATAAGTGGGCTGTTGGACTGCCAGGACTTGGCGGGACCCGGAGAGAAAACTCTCTAGCTACACTTGTCTCTCAGTGATTAGCGGCTATTTATTGGATGGGAGGGGTACCATCAGACAGGCATGGCAAGATCCTCTCCTTGATGCCTGCTATCTTTCAGAAGCTCACACGGAGCAGGAAGCACCGGGTAGCTACCCAAATCCCTCTCCTTCTCCTCATCAGTGTGTGTGCTTGCCCATGTGTCTGTGTGTGGAGGCCAGATGTTGGTGCTGGAGTGTCTTCCTCTACTGTTTTCTACCTATGAGAGAGGGTCTTACAGTGGACTTGGGGATAGCTCACCAACTCAGCGAGGCCAGGTGCTGAGCAAGCCCAGGGATCTGCCTGGTTTTTTTGTTTTTTTGAGACAGGTTTTCTCTGTGTAGTTTTGGTCCTTGTTCTGGATCTCACTCTGTAGACCAGGCTGGCCTTGAACTCACAGAGATCCACTTGGCTCTGCCTCATGAGTGCTGGGATTAAAGGCGTGCACTACTGCCACCTGGCAGAGCTGTCTGTCTTCATCACCAAGCACTAAGGTTATACTACCATGACTGGTCTTTTACATGGGTACTAGATTGAACCCAGGTCTTCAGGCTTGTGCACCAGACACTTTACCCACGGAGCCATCTTCCCGGTCCACAGATCTACCTCTTTCCCATGGATGTCGAGCTGTGACTGCCTAGCTGGAGTCTGTACACTTGATGTGTGCTCCTGAGTGTCAGACGGAGCCAGTTCAGAGCATTCATGCTGCTGACTCTCCATCGCTAACTTTCCTTCCATCTTCCATCTGTCTACAGAGATTCTCTAAATGTGTGCGCAGCCCAAGTGCCTCTTCACCAAAGAGCACCGAAGTCCCCTCTGTAACAAGCTGCTCCATTTCTCCAGAAAGAGAGTTGAACATGGAGCTCAGCAAACTGGCCAAGCACAGCTTTACTGGGATGCATGTTTCTGTGGCAGCTGCCGGGCAACAGTGGGCAGGCTGGTGATCAATGGCAGAGACCTGGTGCCCTGCGAAGCCCGGACTATTTACCTTTATGGAGAGGTATCTGACCCCTGTGTACTGGGGCTAAAGTTCCGCAGTAGAATCCCTGCCTAGCCTGTGTGAGGCCTGGGCTTGACCCAAAGCGCCACAATAAAATAAAACAGTGCAGTAGGGCGGCACAATCCATTGGATATTAAAAAACCAAATTCCTGGCCTGCCCTCTCTGTCCTAAACCTGCCTCTCCCAGTGTCTTTCTTCTCCAAGCTGCTTGAGTTGTAACCGAATGTTTTGGATCATCCTTGGTGTGTAAACACGTGCCATGAACACACACAGGGAAACAATGGGGATGCATTGATCAGAAACATATTGTTAGGTGATATTTTGTGAGCATCAGAGTATGTTCATATAAACCTAGACAGTGTAGGTAAGCCATTACTCTCTCTCTCTCTCTCTCTCTCTCTCTCTCTCTCTCTCTCTCTCTCTCTCTCACTCACTCACTTGTTTGCTGTTTTATTTTGTTTTGATTTGATTTTCTTTAAGACAGGGTCTCACGTATGTCAAGCTGGCCTCCAACTCACTATGCATCTGAGAATGACCCAGAACTCCTGATCTTCCTGCTTCCACCTCTGGGGTACTGGGGTGACAGGATGGTGCCACGACACCTGGCTTATACAGTACTGGGGGATCAGACTCCAGAGCTTCACTCACGTTAGGCAAGGCAAGCACCCCACCACTGAACTACATGTACCCCAGCCAATACGCCCTCTCAATGCAAGTGAAACTCCAAGTAAACTGTAAGACAATGAAAGGTCCTAATGCGCTGACCTTTTAAGGTAGTATTCTGGTCAAGGTCATAGAACCTTTCCTGCCTGACTTTGTCTCTGAGTAAAAGGGTGCCAGCTTCAGGGCGCACTGCTCAAGCATTCAGAAGGGGAAGAGAGCAGCCAGTACAGTGGGTTGAGGGAGAATGAGCTCCTCTGATTAGCCCGACCCTTGGTGACCTGCGGTTTCCATTTCACTGCAATCAAAGGACGGAAGTAAGTCCTAAGCATCACGCCACCCGCTCAATCACAGGTACCAGGAGAATCTAACATTCTGATTGGCCCAGCCTGAATGGCATGCACATGCCTGTGGCTGGGAGGGAGGAGTGCACCATGATTAGCGGCCTCACTAGAAATATATGGAAGAGGACAAGAACAGTTCCCACAGGGAAGTAAGATGGTGAGAAAACAGAAATGCCGGGTGGCTTACATTACTCCCATGTATAGGGAATCATAGATGTCCCGTGGTGAAGGACAGACCCTGTCATAACCGACAGTGTGACAGGTACTCATATGAAAATGCTTAGAGATTATATTTGAATCCCTTCTCAAAGCCAGCCTTGTGTACATCGCCATGCCTTGAATATGAAACAGCGTCCATAGGTTGTGTTGAATTCTCAGGCCCTAGCTAGAGGCACTATTTGGGGAGGTTCTGGAAACTTCAGGAGGAGGGGCTTATCTGGAGGAAGTGTGTCACTGGACTTGTGCCTTTGAAAGTTTCCCACCAGGAGGTGAGAAGTCCCTTCCTCTTATGCTGCCTCATGGAGCCAAGCAACCGCAGCTCAACGGTCTGAAACCACGAGGGAAGACAGATCTTCCCTTCCTGGAGTTGCTTCAGTATTTTACTCATATGGCTTTGGAAGCAGCCACAGGAAGGTAACCAATGCACTCATCTGAGCTCTCCCTCAAGGGGATTTGTAAGTGCTGAGGATTGTGGGGTGTGTGTAGTTCAAAGTTGGCAGTCATGGTAGGAGCCACACGAGGCAGCTCAGTACCCACTCCCTTCTCCTTTGACCCCCTGGCTTGGTGGGAATAGCTACTCCAAATTGCAGTGTTCAGGAAAGGTTGAAATGTGGACACTTTATTCACTGTCTTTACAAAGTTTAAGACAGCAACAGCAGCATAATGTTACCCCTAAGGTCCTTCTGGGCTCCACGGGATCCAGTAGCTCTTCCTCATCCATCCAGTCCTACGCTCTATGTTCATTCTTGCACAGCCACTATTTATCCAGTATAGAAAATTAAAATACAGAATAAACAGCCCACTCTCCCTCTGCAAGTCCGAATCTATGTATGTCTGCAGCTGAAGAGCTCAGTATGGAGAAAGAGAATTAAGTGTTAGGGATTTTATCCAGAGATGAGCAATAGGTCACTCAGCAAAGTGCCTGGTATTCAAGAGTGAGGACCTGAGTTTTAGCCAGCAGACTCACATAAAAAAATTAGTGCAGCAACATGTGGTTGTAATCCCAGCACTGGGAAGGCAGAGACAGGAATTAATTAGTCTAGATGAATCAGTGAGTTCCAGATTCAGTGAGAATTCCAGATTCAAAAAAAATACAGTGGTAATCAATCAAGGAAACACAGATGATGGTAACCTTTGGCCTTCGTGTGCATTCAAAACACATGTGCACTAACACACACATCACACACACACACACACACACACACACACACACACACACTAAAATAAATAAACAAACATTCCTTAACTGTGTCTTACAGAAACAGCCCCAGGGTTCTTTTGGTACTTGGGTTGAAGACCATGAAGACAGAAGCTTCTAGATGGAGCCCAGTCGTCAGGGCTGTTTCCATTGATGTGATTTGATGGGAATTCTTTTATCTATTGACCTTGCTATTGTCGAAAGCGTCTCTAAGGTCACAGCTTGTAGAGAGAACCCACTCAGGTATAGAAAGCTGGGGTAGAGATCTTAATTAGGAGAGCAGGTGTTACTCAGGCATAATGGCCCTCAAACACCACACCCTGACTTGCTAGTGACTTTTCTTCATGGCCAGATAACTTCACTGGGGTCCACATTTGGTCCCCTACTCAACATTTCCACCCCAGTGCAGTCCCAGAAGGGATGACATCTCTATTAGTCAGAATTCTTGAGGAATAGAATCAAGGGGGTGAAAAGAAGTGTGTGTGTGTGTGTGTGTGTGTGTGTGTGTGTGTGTGTGCACGCACATGCATGCACATATATTAATTATTAGGTTAGTTTACATTAAAATAATAACAGGATTTGTCTGACACCTGAGAGCCTGAGAACCTGGTAATTGCTTTGTGGAGGGCTCTTATTTCTCCTGTCAATGTGTAGGGATGAGGACAAGGCTCAGAACTGACTGCAGTCAGAAGCTTTCCTATGCCCGGCCCAGCCCGCAGCCACTCAGACCCAAGTAAACACACAGAGGCTTATATTAACTAAAACTGCTCAGCCATTAACTCAGGCTTATAACTGACTAGCTCTTACACTTAAACTCAGCTCACTGCTGTTAATCTATATGTTGTCATGTGTTCTGTGGCTTTACCTGTGTGCCATTACATGCTGCTCCCTGGACAACAGACTGGCGTCTCCCCCATCTATTTTCTGTCTCGCTCTTGAATTTCCTGCCTGCCTCTTGTCATAGGCCAAATGGCTTTATTTATCAACCAATCAGAGTAACACATACTCACAGTGTACAGAAAGACATTCCCCCATCAGCTGACCTTGTACTTGAGCCACTTCAATTCTCTGGTGTGCCTGGTGTGCCTGGTCCTCTCCTGGCCAGCATGAGTGCCAGCATGCCACTTTCTCTTTTGTTTTTGTTTTTTTATCTGAGGAGTGGCAGGTCTGCACTGGTCTACACTGGCTTAGTTCCTGGTTTTCGAGCTGATTAGAGTCACTCCTACCACCATGTCTATTCCTGGGTTCCTCTGATTGCTTCCTCAAAGCACCAAGCTCCTATGCGTTCACCAGAAATGTTGTACCCTTGGAAGCAAGGGACACATTTTATGAACCGCTGTTTTGTATTAACTTTGTCATAATCCTGAATCCAAGGAGCCTTCAAAGTCGTCTCTCCTGATCTTTGCTAATCAATCCCACACAGTATCCTGAGCCTGAAGTCTCCCTAGAAGAAAGCCATAGAAATTTGACACCAAACACACCAAGAATGGTGATCCAGACCTCCAGTATCGGGGAGTCTGGGTTAGGGGGATTGTTTGGTACTCCAGCTCAACCTGGGCTGGAGTGAGACCCTGCCACAAGAAAGCAAAGAAAGAAAAACTAAGAAGGAGGCTAGCCATCACTTCCCATTATCTGATATCTCCTAAAACTCACTAGAAAATTCTAGAGCTCACTTGTCCTTGCTGCTTCTTTCTAGAAGTAAAGAGTGAGGGCTCCAGAGTCTAACCGTTTGCCCCCCTTTCCCAGCCTCAGAGGCATTCCCCGTCTCCACTGTGTCCTAAGGAAACTCCCCTTTCACTATCCTATAGCTACTTTATTTTGTGCAATGGTGTTCAAAGTGTGGTTGTGGACCAGTAGCATCCACCTGGGAACTAGAAAGAGAGACAGGCAGAGAGACAGAGAGCACAAATAATTAGGACTTAATCTGAACTTTCAAAATCAGAAACTCTGGAGTGAAGCCCAGAAATCTGTGTTTTAATAAACCTCCACCCAGCCAGGTAGTGCTGGTGCATGCCTTTAATCCCAGCACTCGGGAGGTAGAGGCAGGTGGATCTCTATGACTTTGAGACCAGCCTGGTCTACAGAGTGAGTTCCAGAACATCAAGGCTACACAGAGAGACACTGTCTTGAACCCCACCCACCCACCTACCCACCCACACCCCAACACACACACAGCATCCACCCTATCCCTGAGACCTGATGAATTCCCAAGTTTGATCATCACCAATCAGTGTGTGAACTGATGATGGTTCTTCATCCTGGCTGCCTAGAATTGTCTAGAAAGCAATGAGAACTTATTAATTATAAAAAAAATACTTCATTACAAACAAGTGAAACCAAAGATCTATCAAAAAGTTAGTTAAAACCAGTGCAGATACATCTTGATTAGCAGAACTGTCTAGCTGTCCATGTGCAATAGCAAATGGCAACTAAGCTTTGGGGTCATTTGTTACACAGCAGTAGCTAACTGATATACTGCACTAGTATAACCTTCTGGTGGTACAATGACTGATCTCACTTTCTCAGACTCAGCCCTCAGTTCTGTCCTATAGCTGCTCCCCTGGCTGCTGTAGCTACCCACTGGAGCGTACCCTAACATAGGCTTCAGTTGACCCTGTCCTTGTCTTCAGCAAGGACCTCAAAGAGCAGATGGGGACTCCAAAGCAGTGTTGGTCAATAGAAACATAATGGCCGCCACATCCACATATGCAACTTAAAATTTCCCTAGAGTCACATCTTAAAAGAATAAATGGAACAGTGAAATTAATTTTAACACTATATCTTATTGAATATTTTATGAGATATAAGATATTTTCTTTAGTTCAGTATACCCGAAATATTATCATTTTAATATGTGGCAGTAGGCAAGTGCAATGTCCGTGTTGGTTGGCCACCAGCAGCTGCCATGTTGGACAGAGAAGCTCCACACAGATCCTCGAGTGTGTCACTGCCACAGCCATGGTGACAGCAGGAGTGAGTAAGGAACAGAAGGAGCAGGAAGGGTGAAGCTTCTCTGCCAACCCCACATCACACCAAGTGCTGACCCAAGAACATGGCCTGGTAAAGCTCGTCCCTATGTCCTCTTGTCCTGTTCTTCCAGACTTGGGTCATATGTCACCTTCTCTGTAAAGCTTTCAGAATTCCAGAGTGGTTCTGAGCAGTCTAGACCCAGAACAACCAGCATTTACTGGGCACTTACTAGGTGCCCTCACTAAGCTGAGAACTTTACCCGAATTATATCATTTAATGCCTTATGTGCAACACCGTGAATTGCTAGCCTTACTGTGCAGAGGAGGAACCTGAGGCTCAGTGAGGTCAAAGGGCTTCCCCAAGCTCAATCAGTAAGTGGAGGAGCCAGGATTTGAACCTGGGACTGGTCAGGCTCCAGGGCTCCTGTATTTCATGCCTGGCTCTGTGCTACTCAAAGTAGGGCCTTGGGCCAGTGGCAGTAACATCTGCTTACAGCTCATGAAAGACGCAGGATCTCTGGTTCCACCCCAAGTCCATTGGATCAGAATCTACATTTTAACAAAATCTCTCATGATTTATACGAAGAGTGAAGTACAAGGGGTACTAGCCGAGCCTAGCCTGGAATTTTTGTACTTTTTAAGATATATGCTTCATTTGAGGTCACTAGCCCTTCCAGAGCTCAACAGTCACACAATTGAGCCCCACCCTCCCCAAACTACGATGAAGTAAGTTTACAATTTTGAAGCAGAGTGCACTCATGGATATACTGGGGTGCACGCAGCTCATGGGCTTCACATTGGACATGCTTACAACTTGGAGAACCTACTCGTACTTAGAACAAGTTCAGAATAAATGGGGCATGGGTAATTTGCAGGTTACATACTACAACCTCATAGTAATACTGAATTCATAGAACCAGTAAGCAGCTGCTGTTACAGTACTAATGTGGTCTGCACACAGTCATGCCTAATTGATGGCCAAATCACATTTGTGTCTGATTCTGGAGTCTGGGCTTTCAGTGAGTACTGCCCATCAGCAAAAAAGCAAAAACATGGAACTCATCCAGAATTCAAGGGGGCCAGGATGTAGCTCAGTGGTGATGCTCTTCCTGAGTGTGTACCCTGGATCTAATACCTAGAAGCACAGATGTAGGGGAAGGGAAGTGAGAATAATGCTGGAGGCTTTATTCCTGTTTTCTAAGTCATGTCTGCTGAAGAGCTACTGGAAATCTATGCTATTTTCACTCCAAGCAGGAGGGGTCACTTTTTAATCTCTGGAACAATGTGATCCTCACAACAGACACAGATAGGACCACAATTGCCGATCTATACTCTCAACTGAATGAACTAAGAGACCACCTAGGAGATTAGTAGAGCTCACTTCTGGGTGTTTGCAGAGATGGTTTCATCATGAAGCCTCTGGCCTAGATGTTTAATCTGTTGATGGATCAAACTGACTATAGACTTGAGTGGTGGTAGAACTGTGGCAGGTGAGGCCTGTTGGGAGAAGGTACACTACTGGGGAATGCCTTTGGAGGACTATGGTGATATTTTAATTGTGTTCTAACAAATAAAACTTATCTGGGGATCAGAGGACAGAGCCAGCCACTAGATTAGACATAGAGGACAGACAGCGGTGGCACACACCTTTAATCCTATCACTCTGGAGGCAGAGATCTGTCTGGATCTCTGTGCATTCAAGGACACACTGGGAACAGAGCCAGGCATGGTGGCACACCTTTAATCCCAACACTTGAGATCTCATGTCTTTGCTTGGGAAGGACACATGCCTTTAATCCCAGGAAGTGATAGTAGGAAGCAGAAAGGTATACAAGGCATGAGGACCAGGAACTAGCGGCTTTTAAGCAGCAGTTCAACTGGGACCCTCAGGGGTGAGGATTCAGAGGCTTTCAGTCTGAGGAAACAGGATTGGCTGAGGAGTTGGCAAGGTGAGGTTGGCTGTGGCTTGTTCTGCCTCCCTGATCTTTCAGCTTTAACCTCAATATTTGGCTCCCTTTTTTTTTTTTTTTATTAATAAGACCACTTAGCAATTCGTCTTACAAAGGACACAGTCTGCGCCGGCACTTTCCTGTCCCTGACTGCTTCCTGTCCACCATGAAGTGAAGAATCTCCTCCCCCACACACTTCCACCACCATAATGTTCTGCCTCACCATGGTCCCGTAGTCAGCAGAGTCAAGGGCTATGAACTGAAGTCTCTGAAACCATGGCCAAAATACATCCTTTCCCCTTTGAAGTAGTGTATGTCTGGCATCCTGTCACAGTCTTGAGAAAGCCGTTAGCACAGACCATCACCTTATACAATTCCAGAAGGTACCGCCTGCAACCTGGATGCTAAGCCATCTCTCTTGCACCCATTTTAAAAATAAACTTAAAATTTTCTTTTGGTTATGTCTCTTTGGAGAGATGCATGACATGCACGTGGAAGCCAGAGGACAACTTGTAGAAATCTGTTCTCTTTCACCATGTGATGAGCTCCTGGAGCGACCTGACTACCATACAGCCAGCATACAAAAAAGAAAAAAAAAAAAAAAAAAAAAAAAAAAAAAAAACACATAAGGCACTAGCAGCAAGCACCTCTGACCCTTGAACCATCTCACCAGCCTCAGCATTTACATTTATAAAGAAATAATGCAAGATCACAGCAACACAAGCACCACAACACACACACACACACACACACACACACACACACACACAATTTTTTTTAAGAACACCAAGGCATATCTTCTCACAAAATCTGGGTGTTGCTTTGCAGAATAGAATTCTTTTACAGAATAGAATTGGCTGTGAAATACACTCCCCTCCAGCTTTTTGGGTTGTAAAATGCCCTTGTCAGAGAACACTCGGGTGCTTGATGTCATTGGGAATAAAGCACATCTCTGCAGTAGAGGAGAGGTGCTCTTCTTCCTCAGAGTAAATGCAAGCACGGCTCTGACCCTTGAAGGACACAGTGGGCAGCATGCTTGCTGTGAGTTGGCATGACCTTTTTTTTTGCATGTCTGTCTCGTCCCTGGAGGGACGGGCCCTCTTATTACATTTTCCCAGCCTGGAGTTGAGCTCTGAGGGCAACCTCCTGTCGTTTGTTTGTCTGATGGGCATCATTTCTTCTAAGAATCTAATTAGGATCTTTTCAAGAGTTCAGCCTGGAAGCGAGGGAATTAAATATGACTCAGAGGGTGCGCTGCCCAAAGCCAGGCAAAAAGCGAGATGACGGCCCTTGATTTATGAGTCCATTTATTCCATCTACAAGTCCCGACAGCATGTCTTCTCTGTGCCAAGCCAGGAGATGAAGCAGAAGCTGCCTGTTTCACAGACAGGGTGACAGCAGAAGAAGAGCATGGGATGCACAAAAGGATATAGCAGAAGCAACCAAACTATGCACAAACTATGTAGCCCAGGCTGGCTTCAAACTCCGCAGCGTCCTGCCTCTGCTTCCTGAGCTCTGGAATTACAGGAATACCTCCACTCAACTTTCAACTATCTCACGGTGTCAAGAGGCCTGTGAAGCAGAGACCCTCTGCCCCATCCAGAATCACCCTCGGACATGCAGAAAATTGTTTTTCCTAAACCAATGAGATTCAATGATTCATGAATTATTGTGGCATCATATAGTCCTGCCTGGTTAATTTGCAACGTTAATTTCAACAGGTGTGATAACACGTGTCAGCACACAGTCAGTGGAAGCAGGGGAACTGGGAATTCCAGGCCAGCCTAGGCTACATGTTAAGACCCTGTCTCAAATAACACAGGGCTAGCAAGACGCTCCGGTGAGTCCACACAAGCCTGCGGCCCGAGTTTGACCCCTGGAACCTACCCACATAAAGAGGGAAAGGAGAAAAACTTCACAAAACAACTCCTCTGCCCTCCACACATTGTGGCATGTGTGAACCCATCATACAAACACACACTAGCAAATTTAAAAGAAAAAAACACGCATTCATAAAACTTTGACCTTCATACCAGTTAAACCGATAATGGAGGACTTTGGGAGAACAATTATATGCCTGGTTTATTTGGTAAATGTTTGCATAGCACAGACTGAATGCCAGACATTGTGTTAGGGCCAAGAAGGGAGTTTGGCCCCTGCCCTCATGGGGCAAATGATCTGATAACAGCCGCTCAATGCTGGCGATTGCTCAATAAATAATACGTTCCTGAGTGCAGCAGAGGCACAAAGAAGCGTACACACAGCCACAAGCCCACACCAGCCCTCAGGCAGACACTCACAAACATGGCGTTGTACTCTTCTTTCTGCTGTGGTTCTGTGACGCTTGACTAATATTTGAAAGCTTCAAACAACCCTCATTTACATGATCTCAGTCAGTTGCCTTTTGTAATGAAAGGTAAACAGGCATACGCCCCAAAATATTGAAATTTAAGAGAAAATCAAAGTCACCAAATTTGATGTGAGGTCCTGGATCCTGGGTCAGAAAAAGGCATAACAGTAGGAAAATGTGGTGAGCTCTACATTAAGTCTGGGGGCTAGAGGGATTGTTCAGTTGGTAGAGTGCTTGCCATGCAAACAGGAGAACCCAAGTTCAATGCCCAGAACCCACAGTAAAAATGTAAGAAGCAAGAAGTGGCGGTGCGTGCATGTAATCCCATCACCAGGGAGGTGGACAGGGGCAGGTGCTGGGCCAGCCAGTCTAGTCTACTTGGAAAGTTCAAGGCCAAGGATAGACCCTGCCTCAGAAAACAGGATGGGGAAGAATGATACCCCCAATGTTGATACACACGTGCACATATGTATAGCTACATTGGAGAATGCGCGCGCGCGCGCACACACACACACACACACACACACACATACACACACACACACACACACACACACACACAGGCTGGAGTCTTGTGAATAGCACCACATGCATGAGAGTCTCATAGCTTTGACAGTTTCTCCATGGTTCTGTAAAGTGTTAACATTAGGGTAGGCTAGAACTTTGTACTGTGTTACTCTCTAAAAAGCTAAAAGATTCCTAAGTAGAAAGTTGTTTGGACTTGGTCTTGGGTTGGGGTATATCCAGGATTGCTGCATGCTTAGTAGTGCAAAGCCCTGAGTTCAATTGCTTGTATTTCACCCACCCCCAATTTGAATAGTCTTCCACATTTCTATTCCATAGGTAAATATAGTCAGGCAAGCCTGTGTGTAGGGTCCAGGGGAAAAATACATACATAAAGCCTAGTTAAAACTGAATATCAGAAAAACAAAACTTTAATATAAGTCTCTAATATTCCACAGGATAAAATTCCCTTGAAAAGAATCATTGTTTATCTGACCTCTACTGTACCTAGATGTGTAATGGTTTAGTCAGTGACCTTTATTTTATTATTTTAAATGGTAGTTTGTTTGTTTTTTATAACATGTTATGATCAACATGAAAAAAATGATTGCACACTTTACTTGTCTTTGAGACTTTTTTTTTTATTTTTTATGTGTATGGGTGTTTTTTCTGCATGTATGTCTGCACACCATGTGCAGGCAGTACCCACAGAGGCCAGCAAGGTTATGAACTGTAGTTGAAGTTTTCCTGTGTCCCAACCGTCCCGCAGCTGCTCGGACAAGTAAATACACAGAGGCTTATATTATTTTCAAACTGTATGGCTTAATGGCTTAGGCTTCTCGCTAGCTAGTTCTTACATCTTAAATTAATCCACTTCTGTAAATCTGTACTTTGCCACGTGGCTTGTGGCTTACCAGCACTTTTACATCTTGCTTCTCCTGGCGGTGGCTAGCAGTGTCTGCTCTCTGCCTGTGCCTCTCTTCTTCCCGTCTCTCTCCTGGATTTCCCGCCTGCCTCTGAGCTGCCTTGACATAGGCCAAACAGCTTTATTTATCAACCAATCAGAGCAACACATATTCACAGCATACAAGAAAGCCATCCCACAGCAATGAACTGCCATGTGGTGCTGGGAATTGAACCCAGATCCTCTGGGAGAGTGGTCAGTGCTCTTAATCACTGAGCCATCTCTGCAGCCCATGCTTCACTAGTTTTATATTAACTAATTATAATGCATGGTGAGGGGAATTACTGGAAAAATGAAAAGAAAAAGAAAGGTAGGGAGAGAAGCAAGGGGAGGGGAGGAGAAAAGGAAAGAAATGGATGAATAAATAAATGACTGATATGCACCCCAAATTCTAAGATTAAAAACTATAAACATCAGGAAAAATAACAGAGTTTTCAAAAGTGCCTGCCATCCACAAAAGAAGTGGGAAAACTGAGAGAATGTGCTCTGCCATAGCACCCATGTAACAAGTGTAATCCCAAAGGAGAAGAAAGGCCAGGTTGTCATCCCAGCTACTGGGAGACTGAGGCAGGAAGATCTCAAGTTCAAGACCTGCAGGAACTATGGAGTGATCTCAAGACAGCCAGTCTGGGCAACTAAGTGAGACCCTATCTCGAAGCAGTGGTTCTCAACCTGGGAGGGTAACCTCTTTGGGGGTCAAATGACCCTTTTACAGGGGTTGGCTAAGACCATCAAAACACACATTTAAATTATGATTTGATTATGGTATTTAATTTGTGATTCATAACAGTAGCAAAATTGCAGTTATGGTGTAGCAATGAAAATAATTTTATGGTTAGGGATTACACGATGTGAGGAACTGTATTAAAGAGTTGCAGCATTAGGGAGGTTGAGAGCTGCTGTGGAATAATCCTTTTGTTCACTGCAAAGATTTGTCACTTAAATTGGTTTAATAAAATGCTGACTGGCTGGTAGCCAGACAGGAAGTATAGGTGAGAAAACAAAACTGGGGATGCTGGGATGAAGAAGGACAAAGTCAAAGGAGACGCCAGCAGATGCACAGGAAGCAGGACATGTAAAAAATGAAGAAGCAAGCCATAAGCCACATAGCAAAAGGTAGATTAAAAAAAACATGGGTTAATTTAAAATGTAGGAATTAGCTAGTACAAGCCTGAGCTATTGGCTGAACGTTTACAATTAATATTAAGTCTCTGTGTCAGTTGTTTGGGAACTGGCAGGTGGGAAAGAAACATCCGTCTACAAATGGTGCCCAAGTGTTTGGCAACTACATCCACATAAAACCTGAGAGAGCTTGGGAAAGGGTTCTAGACACACAGAAATGGAGTCAAGGGTGGCTTCCTAGTCTTGTGTCTCTCATGTCAGCCACAGTACAGGGATGCATCTCCTGGTCACTGCTGTGGAACAATCTTTGTATGCCGTAAATATATATTACTCTTATTGGTTAATAAAGACCTGAGTAGCCTATAGCTGGGCAGGAAGAGATTGGGCAGGAGAGCCAGACTAGGAGGATACTGGGAAGAAAAAGGACAAAGTCTGAGGAGTCAAAAGCAAGATGGGCATGTTGTGCTGAGAAAAGGTACCAAGCCACATGGCAAAGCATAGATAAGAAATATGGGTTAACATGAATGTAAGAAGTTAGCTAGTAACAAGTCTGAACTATTGACCAAGCATTTATAATTAATATTAAGCCCCTGTGTGGTTACTTGGAAGCAATTTGTAGGACAGAAACTTCTGCCTACCGAGAACCACTGAAGTAAAAGCTGAAAACAGAGCTGTGGGTGTAGCTCAGTGGTAAGCACTTGCCTTAGAATGAAGGGGAGAATGAGGAGAAGGAGGAAGAGGAGGAAACAACTGGAAGGGACCACTCTAAAAATGTGGTTCCATTGTCACCACCTTAGTCACTGACACTCCATCCAAGAGTGTGGCCTCCATTCTTCCCCAAGAAGGACAAGGTTTCATCTGCCCATACTTCTCACACAGCATTTTGTGATCCTCAGCAAGGATATCATGACTACTGTTGTGGAATATTATTTTAAGATGTGTTACATTTGTTTATGCTGTGGAATATTTGTTTAATGATGTGAAGATGTGTTGCATTCTTTTATGTTACATTTGTTTAACTCTGTGAAGCTGTGTTACTGGGTCTGTCTAAAACACCTGATTGGTCTAATAAAGAACTGAACAGCCAATAGCAAAGCAGGAGAAAGGAGAGGTGGGGCTGGCAGGCAGAGAGAATAAATAGAAGGAGAAAAAGAGGGATTGGATAGCAAGAGAGGATCAAGGAGCAAGAAAGAGGAGGAGAGGAAGACTCCAGGGTCCAGCTACACAGCAAGCCACAGAGAAAGAAGTAAAGAAAGGTTTATAGATAAAAGTCCAGAGGCAAAGGATAGATTGGATAATTTAAGTTAAGAAAAGCTGGCAAGAAATAAACCAAGCTAAGGCCCGGCATTTATAAGAAAGAAAAGGCCTCTATGTGTGATCTATTTGGGAGCTGGGTGACAGGCCCCAAAGAAGCCAAAAGAGTAAAAAGCAACCAACTACAGGCTACCATGAACACCTCATCCAGCATGCTTTATCTTCCATCTGTGTTGTTCCTTCCTCCATCTTGGTTTCTGATGTCCCACCAAAAAAATCGCAGACACCTGCCTGCTCCCCCTAAAGACCTCAGCAAGACTGTCATTCCCAAGACTTAGACATTTTGGTGTGTGTGTGTGTGTGTGTGTGTGTGTGTGTGTGTGTGTGTGTTATAAGTATGCAGGACAGAGGCAGAGGTCAGGCATCTTCTTCAATCTCTCTCCTCTCTGTCTGAGGCAGGGTCTCTCACTGACCTGGAACTCCTTAGTTTGGCTACATAGGCTACCCAGCAAGCTACCCTGATTTGAACATTGCTCCAGGCATCTGCCTGTCTCTGTCTCCCCAACAGTGGGACTGCAGGTACTTTCTGCCACACCTGGCTTTTACATGTACTAAGGGGCTTGAAGTCAAAGCCTCATGCTTCCATGGCAAGCGCTTTCGGACTGAGCACTTCCCCAGCCCAGAGACTTCAATATGTATTTCAAGGCAGCGTTTGCAGACTGCGGTCTGCACAAATCTCAAGTTCCTCCTCTCCTGCGTCTGACAACACCCACAGCTGTGTAGCCCAGACTTGTTCTGTAGCAGGAAAAGGAAACTCACTAGGACGAGACGGTGCCTCACACGGGGGTTTCCATCTTTGTAAGCCGTCTCCATGAGTAAAATTAAAGGCAAACATCCATGGCCCTAAAGGAGTAGTGGAAGAGCCCCCAGCTGAGGGTGCTGAGCCAGCAGGGGGCAGGGTGGACCACTGTGCATCCCAGAGTCTGAGCTTTGGAGCAGTTCTTTGCTTCAGAAGCATAATGTTATCATCTTCTCACATCTAGAAAAGAACAGTGAATGAACTCAGAGGAGAGATGAAATCTCGTCACTTCCACCACTAGGAGGGACCTGGAGGCAACAAGGTACATGAGTGAGCCACTCCAGACACAGAAAGACAGGCCCAGGGTCGCCTCGCAGTGCCTGGAATCTGAAGAAGTTAGTGCTGAAGTCGCTGAGAGGTAAACAATGGTTGCTAAATTCAGGTGAAGTCTGGGTGCTCAGTGGGGTACAGAGTTCTAGTTAGACCAGAGCACAGTTCTGACCTGCTATTGGCCAGCAGGGGACTATAAAGACAGTACTGCCCTGTGCAGTTTAAACAGTCAACAAAAGGATGCTAAGTCTTCACTGCTAAGAAACACTAAGTGTAGCCAGGCGGTGGTGGCGCACGCCTTTAATTCCAGCACTCGGGAGGCAGAGCCAGGCGGATCTCTGTGAGTTCGAGCCAGCCTGGCTACAAGTGAGTCCCAGAAAGCGCAAACTACACAGAAAACCTGTCTCGAAAAACAAAAAAAAAAAAAAAAAGAAACACTAAGTGTGATGAGTGCTTGAGGAATTTGCTTGATTACCCTGATTTTAACAAAATATTTCTAATGTAGCCTTTGACAGTTTTGCTACATATCATGTATCAAGTCACTGCTTCCAGAACTCCCCCAGACCCTCCCAACAGTGTCCTCTTCTCTGTTTGGTTTATTTGTTTTAATAACCCAAGGAATCGGGTTAGTGCTGCCTACAGTCACACAGGCAACACCCCTGTGAAAAAGTAGCCCCCCCCCAACAGCCATCAATTGCTAACAGCTCCCCCACTGGGGGTGGAGCCTCATGAGCCCCTCCCCTGCTCCATGCTGAGCTAAAGCTAACGCAAATGCCTTGTACTGTAAACTGAGTCAAAAACCTGTGAGTGGTCCTAGGCCCTAGAGGGGACACCTACCCTACAGTCCCTGGCTTCCATGTTGCTCAGGTCTGGAGGACAGACAGATTCTTGAGTATGGTGCTTGACACAGTCTTAGCTCAGTTACTGACGGCTGGTTGGATGCCTGGGTATGTGATCCTATCCACTCAAGATGCACCATGGAGCCCCTGCTGTGCCAAGGCCCTGTGCTGGGCACTACAGTTGCAGCAGGGCAAGAGAATGGACAGATGCTGCTGTCCTTATGTGTATATGACAATGTGAGGGTGGGGGAAACCACAGCAACGAACAATTTCCGAGTCCCAGTTAGTGGTCAGCGCTAGAGAGAATGATGAAACAGAGCAGGGAATTCCACAGGAGTGTGAACCAGAGACAGGGGTGTCGCAGCGTTAAAGAGGGGTCCAGGAACTCTTCCCCCCAAGCTGACAGCTGAGCTCAGGCTTGCACAAGCTGTGATGTGTGTGAATGGGAAGGAAGAGAGAAAGGATATATTCGGTTCTTCCAGAAACTGTAACAAAACGTCACAGCCTGGTCAACTTAACCAACAGAAATCTGTTTCTCTAATTTGTGGAAGTTGGGCATCCAAGAAGGATGTCACCAGGTTGAGGTGTTCTTGGGGAGACCTCTTGTCTTCTCCTGCAGGTGGCAGCCCCCCTCCTGTGCCCTCAGGAGTCATCCTTCACCTCTGTGCAGTCTGTGTCCTTCTGACCTCTTATGTGGGCACCAATCACTAGTGTCCACCCATGTGACTTCATTTTATCTTAATCATGCTTTGGAGTTTTCATTTTGTTTTGTTTTTGAGAGAGGATCTTGCCAGGTAGTCTAGGTTGGCCTGGAACTCACTGTTATTTAGGCTGGACTGGAACTCATGATCCCCCTGCTTCAGACTCCTGTGCTGGTTTTACAGTACATGTCCACCATAGCTGATATCTTGGTCATCTCTTTCAGGCCATGTTTCAAAACACAGTCACATCCTGAGATGCTGGGGTTGGAGCTCTAATGTATAAATGTGGGTGGACAAAACTCCAATCCATAATAGCGAATGAATAAATGAGGGAGTGAATGAATGAACTACTGTGCTACTTTTCTTCTGGGAGAGAGTAGAGCAGTCAGGAAAATGTAGTCAGGAAGGGCAAGCGGCCACATCAGGAGAAAAGGCAAGGGCTTGACATGAGCGTTGCTCAATTCCCTCTTGGCCAATTCCAAATGTTTTTTTCCAGCTCTGGCTCTTAACTATTTCCGGAAACGGTTTTATTAACTCTGGCTTGCTGCAGGCTGCAATAGAGCAAACCCTAAACCTGGAGCCAGAAGACCTGGGTTCTGTTCTGCAGGATGACCTTGGGGAAGTCCCTGTGTGATCACTTATGCACGCCAGGTAGCAGGTGTGTGTGTGTGTGTGTGTGTGTGTGTGTGTGTGTGTGTGTGTGTGTGTGTGTGTGTGTGTGTGTGTGTGGTGTGTGTGTGTGTGTGGTGTTGGGCACAGCATATGTGGAGGTCATAGGCCAACCTCAGGTGTTTTCACCAATTTCTGTCTACCTTATTTCTTTCAGACAAGGTCTCTCACTGCTCAGCTAGACTGGCTGGATAGTGAGCTAAAGGAATCTTTCCATCTCTGCCTCCCCGACGTGAGGATTGCAGGCATGCATGGCCACAGCAGGCCTTTTGTGTGGATGCTGGGGATCTGAGCTCAGGTCTTTATGTTTGCATGGAAGGCATTTTACCAACTGAGCCACCCCCCAGTCCCTGGGATGTTTTTTTTCCTTTTATTTTATTTTACAATACCATTCAGTTCTACATGTCAGCCATGGGTTCCCCTGTTCTCCCCCCTCCCACGCCCTCCCCTTACCCCCAGCACACCCTCCATTCCCACCTCCTCTAAGGCAAAGCCTCCCCTCAGGACTGAGATCAACCTGGTAGACTCAGTCCAGGCAGGTCCAGTCCCCTCTCCCAGACTGAGCCAAGTGTCCCTGCATAAGCTCCAGATTTCAAACAGCCAACTCATGCAATGAGCACAGGACTTGGTCCCACTGACTAGTTGCTTCCCAAACAGATCAAGCCAATCAACTGTCTCACCTATTCAGAGGGCCCTGGGATGTTTTTATGCTCCAAGAAGACAATAACATTTGTCCTGTCTCCCTGTCACCTCCTCTATGGGCAGAGCTGGGGGTTGGTATTTTTTTAAAGGTTTATTTATTTATTTATTATGCATACAGTATTCTGTTTGCATGTATGCCTGAACAGCAGAAGAGGGAGACAAATCTCATTACAGGTGGTTGTGAGCCACCATGTGGTTGCTGGGAATTGAACTCAGGACCTGTGGAAGAACAGCCAGTGCTCTTAACCTCTGAGCCATCTCTCCAGCCCCTGGGGGGTGGTATTTAACTTCTTTGACCCTGAACCTTTATCTGGAAGATAGAGATTATTTCAGTTCATATCTCAAGCACACACACACACCACACACACACACACACACACACACACACACACACACACACCTGCTACCTGGCGTGCATAAGTGATCAGCCAGGCACCACCACTGTATGAATAAAGCACTGTGACATCTGTACTCTAACTGGGGCAAACAAGAAGAGCAGACACAGAAACACTGAGTAGAAGCTTAAACTCTTCACACCCCATCCCTTCAAATCTCAGGATCACAGAAATACTATGTTGTACTATCTCAGCTAATAATGTGCAGCTTTCTTTCTTTTAGAAAATGAGAAACTGGTGCTGGAAAGATGGCTCCACAGTTAAGAGTTCAAACTGCTCTGTAGGGGACCCAAATTCAGTTCCCAGGACCCATGTCAACATCTCACAACCACCTGTAATTCCAGTTCCAGGGAACCCTCTTCTGGCCTCTGTGGGTACCTCCACTCACATGTTCACAGCACCCCTGATACACACATAATTAAAGATGAATCTTATCTTTCAGAAATGAAGGAAAATGAGAAATTGGAACTGGGTATGTAGCACAAACCTGTAGTCTTAACACTCAGGGGACTGAGGCAGAAGGAATTTGAGTTCAAGGCCAGCCTGATCTAGATGTGACAAGAACCCTATCTCCAAGCAAACTAGAGAGAGAGAGAGAGAGAGAGACAGAGAGAGAAGAGACAGAGAGAGAGAGAGACAGAGAGAGAGAGAGAGAGAGAGACAGAGACAGAGAGAGACAGAGACAGAGAAAGACAGAGAGGGACACACAGAGAGAGACAGAGAGAGAGAAGAACAAGGAAGAGGAGGAGAGGAAGAGGAGAGAGGAGAGGAGAGGAGAGGAGAGGAGAGGAGAGAAGAGAAGATTAAAACTTTCTGCTGTTCTGGTAACTTGGAGTTTACTTGAAAGGGATTGTTGATCCAGCTACTTGAAGCATGGTCCAGGGTATAGAAGAGTTAAGTGGATAAAGGCTTGCCATACAGGCATGAGGCCTACAGTTTGAAATAGTAATAGCCAATCAACTGTCTCACCTATTCAGAGGGCCCTGGGATTAAATAGTAGGGTGGACACAGTGGCCCATCTATCATCACAGCACTCGGGCTGTAGAGACAGGAGATCCCGGGCAAGCTGGCTAATTAGAATAACCAACAGAAGTGCTCCTGGTACAGGGGGAGATCCTGCCTCAGTAAACAAAACGGAGCGTGATGGAGGAAAACACCAGATGTCAACCTCTGGCCTCTGCACACATGCGCATATACCGCAAACATACACACAAAAACTAAAAGGAAAAATATTAGTGACCCCAAAATGACCAACGCAAGTCATGTAGTCACTGTATGTTCAGGGGTCAAAGCGTTACCCAAGCTGGAATTTTAGACAGACAAAAGGCTCCTGGATGCTCCGGGTGAATTTCAAAGTAAAATCAGTCCACAACAGGCATTTAAGAGAGAGCAAAAAGGCACTGCTTCCCCCCCACACCCCCGCAACTCCCCGCCAGCCATCCGGCCCTTTTTGCAGGCAGGAAGTTCATCCCAGGGCCCTGGGGCCCCTCCCAGGGGACACTTAACTCATCTGAGTCCCAACTCTGAGAGGAGCAGAGGCTTGTCCCATCCTCCCAGTCAGGGAAGGCCTTCCTGTTTATCTTTCCAGTGCACAAGATGTGAAACCAGAGCAGAAGCCAAGATGACCAGAGCTATCTCCTGGTGCCCATCCCATGCTAAGCATACAGAGAGTGGAGATTTACATTTAAATCAGTGGTTCTCAACCTTCCTAAAGCTGTGATTCCTTAACACAGTTCCTCATGTTGTGGTGACTCCCAAGTATAAAATTGTTTTCATTGCTACTTCTTAACTCTAATTTTGGTACTGTTATGAGTCATAATGTAAATCTGTGTGTTTTGATGGTCTTAGATGACCCTTGTGAACAGGTCAGTCAACTTTCCAAAGGGGTCACGACCCACAGGTTGAGGACATCTGATTTAAATGACGCTTCTATCATGGTCCTGTTGCAGAGAGAACAACGTGTGTGTGTGTGTGTGTGTGTGTGTGTGTGTGTGTGTGTGTGTGTGTGTGTGTGTGTGTGTTTGTCTTTTAGACCCAGATCTATCCTGACTAGATAGGCTGTTCTGCGGGTTTTCATTTGGCACTGGTGTGGTGGCCAGCAGATGAGGAAGTTGGTCACTAGGAACCGGTAGAAGTCAGACTTGAAAGAGAAAGAGGACACAGCCACCTTGAAAAGTAGTTTGGCGGTGTCCAGTAGAGCTGAATACACCTCTAGGCCGGTGTTTCTCCATCCCTCTTATCTTCTTCATTTCACTTTGTTTTGACACAGGTCTTTCTCTGCAGGCCAAGCTCCTTGTCCCTCGGCCTCCCTCCAAGAGCTGGACTGACAAGCAGATGCCCTCACGTCCAGCATCTCCACTGCTCAAATACAACCTGAGCTCCTTAGTCCGGTCCATAGCAGAGTTGTGCACTTTGGCATAGCTAACACCCAGAGAAAGCCCTTTCTCTGATTTGGGGGTTCCCCATACTGTGGGATGTTGAATAGCATCCCTGGACTTACTGTGTCACACTACTCCTAGGAAGACTTGGACATACTTACCCCAAAGATGAACCGAAGCTAGACCAAAGCAAGGACCACTGAAGTCCAACTTGTTAACTATGAGTTGTTGGAGTTACTTTAAGAAGTAGAGTGAGGCATTACTCACAAGAGCAGAAATGACTTAAAGACAGGCTGCTTCACCAAAGCCCACACCAACATGGGTGACAAGCCACAAAAGTTGGAAACCTGGAGCATACTGCAAAACTTGTAGCCAGCTCCACAGGTTGGAGAGCCTCCTCTATTGAGCAGTGCTTACTGTTTATATTACCTTAGGGATGGAAGGGCCTCAGGATTTGGTAAGTTTTAGGGACTTCCTGAGACTTTTGAGTTGCTTACTATCAGACTCTTAACGAGACTCCCTTTAGAGCTTTTTGAGCCTTAGTGAACTTCCCTCTAGGATAGAATACTTCATTTCAGAGAAAACTACTACACAACAGTCTCCACCTGATAGATGGCAATAGAATCCCCCACCCCACACGGACATTGCCATGCAACAGCACTGCTATTCCTCACAGACATACCATCTATTCAGTGTAACACAGGTTGTGCAGTTCTATTATTTATATGAAGCCGTGTGGATTGGAGAAGGTGGAGACTGAAAGGGGGGCTTCCATGGTGAGGAAGTGTTGGCTGCTGGGTTCAGCTTGGAATGGTTATTCAAGCAGTTTTTCCTCAGCACTGTGCACTTTACTGTAATTATGTTAGAATTTAATGATATGCTGGAAATGAGGAGCATCTGGAAGGGTTGCTGTGCAAAGCCCTCCAATGTACAAGGTGTCTTAGTTACTGTTCCATTGCTATGACAAAACACCAGCGCCAAGGCAACTTCTAACAGAAAGGACTTTAATTGGACTCATGGTTTCAGAAGGTTAGAGTCCACGATGGTAGAGCAAAGGCATGGTGGCCGGAACAGCTGAAGATTCACATCTTGATCCACAAGTCGGAGGCAGAGAGTCCTTCACACTGATGGCATGGACTTTTGAAACCTCAAAGCCCACCCCTGTGACACACCTCCTCCAACAAGGCTACACCTCCTAATCTTTCCCCCAAAAGTTGCATCAGTTGGCACCAAGTATTCAAATATATGAGCCTAGGGGAGACATTCTTATTCAAACCACCACACAGGGTAAGTGGGAGGGAAAAGCATGCCATAATGGGTCTTTGCATAATGGATCCATGACATACAGGGACGTGAATGAATATTGCTGTCCAAGTGTGAATTATTCTTGCTGCACACTGCCCTTGCCTCTCATGAATCATATTAAAGCTGTGCAGATCTAACAACTGAGTACATCTGACACTCTCCCCCGGGGCTGTGCACCAAGAAAACATCTACCCATCACTTCTAGAGTATGTTCACTGCAGCCTTTGCTCAGAGATTGTAGTGGTTTGAATAAGAATGGCCCCCATAGGCTCACAGATTTGAGTGCTTAGTCATCAGGGAGTGGACTTGAGAAGCAATAGGAGATGTGGTCTTGTTGGAGTAAGTGTGTCACTAGGGGTGGGCTTTGAGGATTCAAAAGCTCAAGCCAGGCCCAGCGTCTGGTTCTTCCTGCTGCCTACAAATCTGGATGTACTTCTCAGTTACTTCTCCAGCACCATGTCTGCCTGCGTGCTACCATGTCCCACCATGATGATAATGGACTAAACCTCTGAAACTATAAGTCAACTCCAATTAAATGTTTTCCTTTATAAGAGTAGTCATGGTCATTGCTCTTCACAGCGATGGAAACCCTAACTAAGACAGAAGGTGTGCCCCTGAAGAAGACAGCACAATGCTGGCCTGCCTCTTGTACTCTTTCTTCACTTCCTCCTTCCACAAGCAGCTCTGCTCCACCCCAGGCTCCCACCACTACGAGGTCCCCATAGCCACGACCTAGACACAATGGCGCCATCAACCATGGATTGAGACCATGAACCAAATCAACCCTTCCTCCTCCTCCTAAGTTATCTCAGAGAGGGAAGCCTCTGGTCAACTCCTTGTCAACTAATTTCCTCAGCCGTGTGACAAGGACACGGAATACGTCAGCCCTGCGTGGTGCTCAGAGCATCATGCCCCTGCCTTGATGAAGAGCATGTGGCCTCAGCAAAGGCCACACCAGGCCTGGCTCTGCTGCTTTCCAGCTCTGTGAGTCGGAGCCAGTCATTTTACTTCTCTGAGCTGCTCCCGCTTCTGTCCATCAGCTTCCCATTGCTGTGACAAACACCCTATAAGTCAGCTCATAGAGGGCAAGGGGTTGTTCTGGCTCACAGATGGTGGCTTCAGCCAACGGTCTATTGGCCCTGTCACTTTTAGGCCTGTGACAAAGAGGCACGCTGTCATGAGAGTGTGTTGTGGTGTAAAATCACTCACCTCATGACTGCGACTCAAAAAGAGAGAGAAGGGGACACCCCAGTGACCTGAAGACCTCCGCTAAACTCCGCCTCTCAAAGGCCTCGCCACTTGCAATAATGCCTCTCTGGGAAGCACGCCTTCAACATATGGCCGTGGGGGACATGCGACATGGGAAGTACAATAGTCCCTGTGCTGGGGTGTGCCCAAGTCTGAGCTAGCCAGTCTGTGGAGTGACAGCTGGTAGGCAGGGAGTGTCCAGGCAACAGGCATATTATTAGTCACTCCAGAGACAGGATCTGGGCCCAAGCCCAGTGATTCCTCCCCAGGGGCACATAGAGGCTCTGGGCCAAGTCCTTTCCAACCAGGCTGATGTCAAGAGCTAAACTGGAAAGCTGCATCCTGCCATTGTCCCCATACCACAGTCCCAAGGCAAAGAGATGATGTCATGAAAATGGCCTGTTTCGTTCTGAAGCCACAGGCAGAGCTGGGTGGAGAAGAGCCCTCCTAGGGAGTCCCTTCTCCTTTACTCTGGTGCCAAATGAGAAAGCTCTGCCTTAAAAATTTAGGGGGTACCTAATGCTCTCCATTTCCTGCTATATGCCTCTGCATTCTTCAGACTTCTACAATCCCAAACAACAAGAACACTATTTCCATCATGAAAAAATCCACCCTGCACTGAATGGCATTTCTCTAGATACCTGGGGTCAGTTTCTGACTTACCTGGACCCCCTAATCCCTTGGCTTGGCGTTCTGATAACCATCCAGCAGAATCAGGAGGGTCTCCTGAGTTTCCGTCCTCTGCAGACACTGAGCAGACAGAGGGACTAACACCAGCCCTCAAGTGAGCCTCAGATCTGAAGTACTTAGGGTAATGCTTGTCTTGGTGTGACAAAAAAAAAAACTGATGAAAGCAACTTAGGAGGAAAGGGCTTCTCTTGGCTCACAGTTGGAGGGGACTGTCTGCTCCCTCCCTCGTAGCAGGGAAGTCAACAGGAGCTTGAGGCTACAGCTTTCATTGTGTGGACAGTCAGGAAGCAGAGAGCTAGGAATGCTGATGCTCAGCTTGTTTTTTTCCTTTTTACTCAGCCCAGGACCCCAGCCCATGGGAGAGCACTGCCCACATTTGCATTGGGTCTTCTCACCTCATTAACCCTAATCCAGACCTGCCCAGAGATTTGTTTCCATGGTGATTTTTAAATCTCATCAAGTTGTCAATCAAAATTAGCCATTACACTGAATATATGAGAAATCTCCCTGGGGCTGGAGAGATGGCTTAGCAGTTAAGAACACTGACTCCTCTTCCAGAGGACCCAGGTTTAATTTCCAGCACCCACCTGGTAGCTAACAAGTATCTGAAACTCCAGTTGCAGGGGATCCAAGCCCCTCTCAGGCCTCTGTGAGCATCAGCCACGTAAGTGGTATTCAGACATACATGCAGGCCAAATACTCATACACATAAATAAAATTAAAATAAATAAATGCTTGGAACACCATGGTCAGACCGAGATCTGTAGGTGACTTTGGCCAAAGCCACTGACCACAGTCAAATGTGTCTGGTTGTCAGGGCAGTAGCTAAAGGACTAGTCGCTGGTGGGAGGCCATGGGAGTCAGCATTCGAGAGCAGAGCGTGGGTATGTCCTGCCTAGAGCGGCTGATTCTGAGATCAATCCACCAGCAGGGCTCTGCTGCCATCTAGACCTTCCTGTTTTGATTTCCAGCCAGTACCTCTCTTCTTTGCAGTTCCCAGGCATCTTCCCACAGCAGCTTCTTCATCGGCCAGTCAGGCTCTGGTCCTGATATATGTTAGAACTACCTGGAGCTTTAACAAACCCTGGTGCTCAGGTCCAGCCCAGACCAATGGAGCTCAGGCATCACTGTGCACTAAATATATATATTTATTTCTTGAGGCTGGAGACATAGCTCTGTGGAAGAGCACTCATCTAGGATGCAGGCCCTGGCTTTGATCCCCAACACTACAAGTTAATTAATTAAAAAACTTTTTAATCTTACTAAATGTTTCAGTCTGTGCTCAGTTTCTACAATAAAATATTCGAGATGAAATACTTTATAAAGAGTACCAGGAGACTGGCTATATGGCTCAAAGGTAAAATGCTTCTGAGAAAGCACGAGAACCTGAGTTCAGATCCCCAGCACCAATAGAAGGCTGGGCATGTAGTGTGTGTCTGTAACATCAGCAATGGAGATGCAGAAACAGGCAGATCTCTGGACCTCCTTGGTCAACCAGACTAACTGAGTAAAACTGGAGCCATCTGGTGAAGTCCTAACACACACACAGGTATACACACGCGCGCGCGCGCACACACACACACACACACACACACACACACACACACACACACACCTGCATATACATGTGTACACACACCCATACATCAATACTGAATGGGCACCTCCGGCCCATTCTTTTTTGGGGCACTGTGGGTTTCTCCTGTGCCAGGACTTTTGATAAAGGGTGGTCAACAGGAAGCACCAAATCAGGGGATTCTCTGCCACTCAGGAACACATGCTGAGCTCATCTGTAGTTGGTGGTTTCCTTCACATTAGGGAAGTGAACGGAGGTGCCCAGGCCTCAGATCTTACATCATGGGTAGCAATACTGCCTGGCCCAGCTTGTTCCCTATGCAGAACCTTGAGAGAGGCCACCATGGTGGTGGTGGTAGTGATAGTGTTGTGTGCTTGCGTGTGTGTGTGTGTGTGTGTGTGTGTGTGTGTGTGTGTGTGTGTGTGTGTTTGAAGAGGTTGCATATGCACATAGAGACCAGAAGTCATCCTCAGATCACATTCCTCAGGAGTGGTCCACCTCATTTACTGAGACAGGGTCTCTGAGTGAGCTGGGGTTGTGAGCATGCATTGTAATTCATCGGGATTACAAGCATCACCACATCTGGGTCTGACATGGGTTCTGGGGAAACTCTGGTCCTCATATGGCAGGCACTTTACCGATTTCAGCATCTTCCCAGCCCCTACAGTGGGTTTGAGCAGCTAAAATTTTTAAGGTGTTTTGTTACAAACCTATAAGTAGCAGACACCTCACAGAACACTGGCAGAAGGATCAGTAGGAACAAGGCTTACTTTTCCTGTTGAGAGGCAAAAAATACATAATTTAGGTTTCAAAAGTCGTAAATAATAAAGTCACTTGCCACACATTCAGATCAGTTTTTTGTAGTGCCAAAAGCAGCCACAAATGTGACATTATGGAACAAGTGTTTCAATAAAACTTTATTTACAGTGACTGGCAGGCCAACTTTTGCCCTCCCTAGAATAGTTGGTGAGTATGTGTGATGTGCATGCATACACATGAGCCTGTACACACGCATCTCCATGGGAAACATGTATATGAATGTGTCAATGTGTCCCGGTCTGGGTTCTATAAGGAAAAGCAACAAGCTTCACCCAGGCAACATTTCAACACAGCGACCCGAGGACTTCCTGCTTTTGTAGCAAGGAGAAAGGGAGGCATCAGAGCAAGCCAAGAGAAGAGCCAGCTGCTGTGTCCTTGCTTGCCTCTGGGTTAAGTCTGGAGGGAAAGAAGGCCAGTGGCTGGGCTACTGTAGGACTAACCACCCACGCTTTCCCATCTGCTAAAAGAGAAATGAAGTCACCCTGGGGGTGGGGGTAGTCAGAAGAAGCTGTACAAATTAAAAAGGAACTAGGGATCTTTTAAGGAGAGACTTGGGGGAAGACTGTACACCCTTCCTGCAGGGTGCTTGTGGACACTGCCTGCCTGGTTCATTTTGATCCCACCCACCCCCCCATCCCCCTCCCCCCACCCCCGTCCCCCTCCTCGTCCCCCGGGACTCTCAGGGGTAATTTCCTGCCTGAGTCACTTCTTTGGCTGAGTTTAATGGGCCAGGAATATAGGGGCTGCCAAATGTTCTTTATAGATTCTGCAGATGTGGGTTCAAAACCCTGTGTGTACTTCCTGGGGGCCTATGACCTCATTCTGCTGAGCAAAGGGCTCCCCATCTGCTGAGCAAGGGCTCCCCGTCTGTAAAGTGCTGCGGCTCCTAGAACCACCTCCTGGAACTGTTTCAGTAATGAGAGTCGTGTATGTTGAATGTTTGGCACGGAGCTTTGTACTCAGAAAGGGTTTCCCAAGATGGCACCCTAAGACAGAACTCCAAGGTGCTTCTGGGACTCCAGATTGTAGAGATGCCATCCCTAATACTCCTGGGCTATGCCAGGCTCCTTTCACTTATGATGTCAGAGGAACCGGTTCCTTTGCCCCAAAGCCAATGTTATTGGCTCTTGTGTCTGACAACAATCTCTCTCTTTAGCTTGCTGTAAGCTCCAGGCACTGGAGGTTCTGTCTGCTAATGATTCCATCCCCACCCTCCGCACAGGGCCAGCACATAGTTGACCTTTAATATGTATTTCCTATCTCCCAAAGAGATCCTCTAATCCATGGTTCTCAATCTTCCTAATGCTGCAACCCTTTAAGACAATTCCTCATGTTGTGGTGATCCCCCAACCATAAAATTATTTTCACTAGCCGGGCGGTGGTGGCGCATGCCTTTAATCCCAGCACTCGGGAAGCAGAGCCAGGCGGATCTCTGTGAGTTCGAGGCCAGCCTGGGCTACCAAGTGAGTTCTAGGAAAGGCGCAAAGCTACACAGAGAAACCCTGTCTCGAAAAACCAAAAAAAAAGAAAAAAATTATTTTCACTGCTACTTCATAACTGTAATTTTGCTACTGTTACGGATCCTAATGTAAATATTTGTGTTTTCCAATGATCTTAGATGACCTCCATGAAAGGGTCATTCGACCCACAAAGGGGTCATGATCCACAGAGTTTCCGTAATGGGAGGCATCCTGATGCATCAGTTAGGTTAGGTTAGATCAGGCTGGGCTGCAGGAACAAGGAAGCCCAGCATTTAACTTCAGAAGCCTGACATCACAAAGGCCCGTAGACAGATTTCTCTTTGGGCTGCCAGCTCACACACACACACACACACACACACACACACACACACACACACACACACAAAGACAGGATGGACACATTAATTATGGAAGCTCAGCCACTAGCTTGTATAACTTAAATTAACCCATTTCTATACAACTATGTACTGCCACGTGACTCATGGCTTTTACCTCTCCTCCTGCACGTCTTGCTCCCTCTGAACCCAGCTGGTGACTCCCCCTTTCTTCTTCCCAGAGCTCTCTCTGTCCAGAAGTCCCAGCTATACTTCCTGCCTAGCTATTGACCATTTAGCTTTTTACTAAACCAATCACAGTGACATATCTTTTACACAGTGTAATCAAATATCTCGCAACAAAGGCTGACTTCTTAATCATCTAGATATAATTCCGGTGTCCCTTATGGGCAGTAATTATGTGTTAATGACTCAGTTGCAATTTGGGATGCTGTCATTGTAACTGGTCACTTTTATTGTCCCTGCAGGACCATGCACAAGTCTCTTCTGCTCCCTGACCATTGGACACAACTGGTGCCTTGGCCCTGTGCCCCTGCAGGGGACTAGGAAGTAGAGGGTTACTCATAGCTAATGAGCATGTGGAAGTGCATCTGCACATAAAGGGCTCAGACCCCGAGACTGGTTTCATGTGTCTGTGAATACGAAGGGCAAATCCTAGTGCTCGCTGAAGACCTGGAAAGTACAGATTACTACTAATGAGACGGCTTCTGAAAACCAGGTCAAATTACACCGCAGACTCCTTGTATGATCAGCTCTAAGACCCACTCCAAGAACCAAAACTGTGGGTGCTCGGGCCCTCTGTATATAATAGAAAAAAAAATGGACACTGTAACTTGCATCTGTAATCCTGGCACCCGGGAGACGGAATTCCATTTAGGTGAGCTGGAGCTACAGAGTGAGATCCTATCTCCAAACCTTTGAAAGTCTCCCACGATCTTTAAATCCATGTGTGCTGTGGCACATGTAGAGGTCAGAGAACAATGTTCAGAAGACAGCTCCTTCTGGGTGCCAGGGATGAGCTCAGCTTGGCCAACTAAGCATCTTTATCATGTGAGCCATCTAGCCAGCCCCAGATGTAGTTTTTTAAATTTATTATTATTGTGTGTATGCTGTGTGCGTGTATGTATGTATGCCTGTGGGTATGAACATGCCACAGTGTGTATGTGAAGATCAGAGGGCAACTCTTGGGAGTCAGTTCCCATCAGACTTTCTGGGCAAGTGTTTTTACCAGCTGCGCCATCTTGCTGGCCTCCGGACTCAGTTGCTGTCTTTCCCCTGAATCTTTGATCCGTGGTTGGTTGAAACCACAGATGTGCAAGCCATGGATATGGAAAGTTGCCTTTATCCATGCGACATCTGAGGCATGTGAGGCGGAGTCCTCAGTCTGCAGTTTCTTGCCCCGTGGGATCTGGAAGGGTGCTCATCACCAGCACCGCGGCCATTTGTTTCCACAGTTGAAATATTTGACAATTTCATTTTGATAAGGCATTGACAGCCACTCATTAGAGGCCTAGTGCCTAATTTGAAGTAACCGACGACTACATAAACCATGAAGACAAGAATCTCTGAAGAGATGAGCTCCTTAAAAGCTTTCCGTCGGGTGTGGAAGGCAGAGGGACTCTTTGGGTCTTTCCCCCTGGCTTCAATGGAAGGTGACTCAATGGACTTGAGTTTCTTCTTCAGGGCCAGCTCAGAGTCACTGCACCGAAAGAGGGTTTGAGGAAGAAACTGGGGTAAATGGTGGCTAGGAGCTGGGCAGCCAGTTCTATTGCTGAAGTGTTTGCCTTGGATTCAGAAGAACCTGAGCGCTGTCACCAGGACCCATGTTAAAAAGCCATACGTGGTGGCACACGCTTGTAATATCAGTACTGGGGAGGGAGGTAGGAGGAGGCAGATCCCAGGGGCTAGGTGGCCAGTCAGCTTAACTAACCCAGTGAGTTCCAGGCCATTGGGAAACTATGTCTAAAACAAAGCAAAGCAAAACAAAACAAACAAACAAACAAACAGACAACAAAGCAAAACCCAAAACCAAACCGAACAAAAATCATGTGGTGGAAAAAATTGAAACATTTATACCTAAGGTTCATTTCTGGCTGCCACATGGACTTGCACACTCATGCACACACGTGTGGATGAAGCCATGGGATGTTCATGGAAGGAGCCAACATTCTGTGAAGACAGGCTATAGCTATTGCACTTGGATCTTAAATGTCTCACCCTGAAGACCATGTGTCCAAGATTTGGTTCCCAGCCCAACGTGCCATTGGAGGGAGGCAGGCATTGAACTTTCCGAGAGTTAGTGGGAGGAAGTTAGGTCATGGGGGGGGGGGCGGCACACCATTGAAGGGAATCTCAACCCTGTCTCTTCCTTCATGTTCCCTAATGGCAGTGAGGTCAGGAGCAATGGAGCCAACTGCCCGTGGGCTGAACCCTCTAAAACTGTCCAAATAAACCATTCTTTCTTAACACTTGATTATGTCTGATGTTTTATCAATGGCAGAAAGCAGTAGCGTCTGGCTCTCTCCTGGATGGTAGATTATAGAAGAAGGGTAGTGTCTTTTGGATATAGATGCTTTTCTCTGTTTCATTGTGACTCTGGCACCTTGACAAAATTGTCTCTGTCTTCCTGGGGTTAGAGGAAGGGAAAGTGCCTGCAAAGTTAAGCCCCCGTGCCTGCTCAGAAATGTTGCTAAGCCCGTGTCTCTCAGCCAAAGTTTCCTGTCCATTATCACCACTGCTGCTACCCTGACGTAGACATCACAGGCAGAAAGTTCTAGAAGGGCCAACAGACAGAAGTCAGTGATTAATAACCCTAGTGAATTCATCCACAGAGTTCTAAAAAGGGTCCTTGCTTGGGCTGCACGCTCTGAGGCTCTGATCTCACTGGTGTGGGCTGGGACCCCAAGCTTGGGTATTTTTGCAAAGTCCCTGCTGTGTCCTAAGAAAGCCGGGACTGAGAGAATTGAGAACCCGAGCCTTGCACCCAGAACTCTAGTGAGGACAACTGGAGAGCATTTGGTGAGAAGATGAGGCATTGTGGAAGTGGGTGAACCTCTTACTGGATAGACCTCACTTCTAGGGACTGCTACAGCAAATGTTCAAAACTTCAGAGTCAGCCCTGGTCCCACCCCGAAGGAAATTTGGTGATGGAGAGACGGGCTGAGTGCTTGAGCGGGACCCCCTCTTGTAAGCTGACCTTTTGCTTGTTTCAAAAATCTGGTGTGCAGATCCTAAGGGCAGACAGCTATCATCTGACTCACACGTGTTGGTGTTCATTCATTGTTCCCAGCGCCGCTATCAAGGGATGGGTTTTTCACTCTCATGTTGAATATGGGGCAGGAGTGATATTTAAAAAAATAAAATAATAATCATCACCATCATCATTGTCATGAGTGGACAGTGACCCTGAGACCAGACACATCTGTGTATTTATTGCATGCTAACTTGGGACAGTCTAAATCAAGTAGATATGAAATGGTGACTTCCTCTACTGCTCCCTTTTCTGATAGACTCTTCTGGAATTTGTTTCTAGGGCTGACTTGTTTAGTGGCAGATTCTGTGGGTGGCTTCTTTATCCATGGATACCCACCCATTTGCCCTTCCCAGCTTCTCATATAAATAGGTCATGTGATCGGGCTCTATCCAATAGGAAGAGAGAAGTCTGTTGCTTTCCAGAGTCAGGTCTCTCTCTTCTCTCTGAACAAGTTAGCTGTAGGAAAAGAAAGTGGTCACCGCGGAATCTTGACATACACTGCATCAAGATAAAAGCACAGCCACCTGGAAAGCTAAAGCAAAAGATGCATGGATCCTGAACCATCCCTCAACTGTGGGACCCTTACATCCAGGCTTTTAGAAGGGGGTGGGGTTTCAAATCATTATTTGTTGATGTCACTGTGGGTCAGGCTTTTATAAACTATGTTCCTAACGCACGCCTTTTCCTCCATGTCCTTCTGGAATGGCTTGGATCTTAATGTCTCCCTAAGTCCCTACAGTAGAGGCTTGGTCCTCAGGCTGTGTGCTATCGGGAGACAGCAGAGCCTTTGGGAGTTGGGCCACAGAGGAAGGAGGCCAGGTCATTGAGAGCAGGCGCTGGAGCTCCCAGCTCCTTCCTCTTGTTGCTTCCTGGTGACTGAAGTGATCAGTTTTCCTCCGCCACATGGTTCCCTCCCTGGTGGTGCTTGATGTCCTCTTCTGTAACTAGCTCAACCTCCCTGGCTTGGCTAATGCCTACCTGTCTTTAGATCTCTACTTAGAAGCCACCTCCTCCAAGCAGCCCTCCTGGAAATCCCTATGTTCTAGGAGGCTTCTCTCTTGTGAGTTTCATTGCCTTTCCGGCCCAGTACCCTAGTCCCCAACAGCCCCTCTATAAACTTGGGGGAGGCGGTGTGTGTCTTTGCCTGCTCAGTGCTGTTTTCAGTGCCCTGGGACATTACTACTTTAATTGAAAACCAAATGGAACACACTCATCAGCTTTCCCGGAGGCTTAACAACTGATGCTTAGTCAGCGGCAGCTGCAGCTTTCCTTCAGGCCTAGCTGGCTGAGATGTAGACCACCCAACAGTCTCCAAGAATCCGTCTCAGGCTAAGCCGGCTGATTTTCAACGTTAGCAGTTAACCATGTCAAGAGGGCCCCGGGCCCAGGCAGTTCCTGGGCGAAATGTTTGAACTATGAATTAGCCACAGGCCAATACTTGAATTGTGTGGAAAGGGGGATGGTGGGGGCAGAGAGGAGGGGCAGGGCAGAGAGTTCTAGGCAGGGAAAGAAAGGAAGACAGAATTCCAGGCTGCACACCTGCAGGGCATCTTCTCCCACCTGGGCAAACAGTCCTTTCCAGTGGGATCAAGAGACAGAGTTCCAGAAAAGTCTCTGAGGTGGGCTGGAGAGATGGCTCCGCTGGTAAGGTGACAGCCACCCAAGCAGGAGGACCTGAGTTTATAACACCCAGAACCGGCCCCCTCACACACACACACACACACACACACACAGAGAGAGAGAGAGAGAGAGAGAGAGAGAGAGAGAGAGAGAGAGGTGACAATGCACAACTGTGACCCCAGCACTGGCAAGGTGTAGACAGATCCCTGAGGTTCACTGACCAGCTAGTGAGTTCTAGCTTGGTAAGTTCTGGAACAGTGGGAGACCCTGCTCCAAGACAAACAAACAAAAGTGGAAAGTGACTGAAGACACTCAGCATCGACCTCTGGCCTCCATATATGTACACAAGAGCGTGCAGTCACACCTGCACACACAAGGGAAGTGGGCAGTTCACATGAGCGCGTGCGCGCGCACACACACACACACACACAGAGGACGGGGGGGGGAAGCAGAGGGAGGGGCAACTGACATAAAGCAACTGAGGTTTGTGCAAAGAAGTTCAATCCAGTGCAGGCACAGGGCACCAGCACCCTCCCCCCTGGGGTCCCCAAAGCCCACACACGTAGTCCAGCAGTTTCCATAAGTCCCTTTATTGATACAGCAAAATGGGAAAGAACAAGGTCCCCTAGTGACCCACAGGATCGAAAGTGCAAATTTACTCCAACTTCGAATGAAGACGAGCGTGACAGGCCTTGACCGCTGGGACCATGGACACTGTGTGATTAAGACATCCTTAATCATACAGCTATGACAGCAGCCAACCAGGTCTGGTGAACTTTTTGGTCTTTTTTATTGGAACAAACTTAGGCTGTAACTGAGACCTCAAACTGCATCCCGATGGGCAGTTTGGGGTCATAAGGCACGTTTAAAAACAGCCAGTGCTGGAATGCTTCAAGTCAAGTGACTAAGTAAAGGCAACTTTTTCTTTGGCAAAAGGTGCTAAAATATTCCTGAATATCCAATACTTCCAGAACCGGATTCCATATCAGTTAACTGCAGGTCTTATTCTATTTTCTCTGTGTACATAGTCTGGAATTGCCACCCTCTCTTGACTTACACCAGCATTATTCCCACCCCACCATGTGCCATAAAATAATAAATAGATGTGTTACAGACAAGCAATTGAAGAAGAAAAAACTAAGACACGCCACAGGAGTAACACTGAACCAGTTTCCCTCAAGAGGGATGTCAGAAATGTGGGTGAGGTTCATTTTCCCCACGTGGGGGAAACTTTTCTTTGTGTAGACATGGGAAAAACCTCTTCGTCAAGGTCAAAGCCAGGAAGCTCAGTTCTGTGGAAAACATGACCTCCTCTGGGAGGTGACAAGAGATGCTTTGGAAGCATGCTCAGCTGCTGGTAATTTTGGTGGGAGACACTGAGTCAGAAAGGGATAGAAATGTTGGAAGTAAAGTCTGTCAGTGTTCTTGGAGGTGGGAATAGTACAAAGCCATGGAATTTAGCCCAAAGATGGAGCACTGGCTGTTTTTGTTGTTGTTTTTGTCTTGCTGGTGTTTAATGCCTTCAGCCAACATTGTGAAGTCCCAGGCTAGGTTACCATGGACAACAACCAAAACAATTAATTTTCATATAAGAACCAAAGACAAAGAACTTATTCTGCAATTCTGCCTGATTACTCTGCAAACTGCAGCCAGGCCAGGAAGTTGACCCCAAATCACCAGCAAAGAAAATCCAGAAATAACCCCAAGTGTTTTAGTTGGGATTCTGACTGGAGAGCCAGGCTTGCATGGGAGACCTACCAGAAACTGGAGATAAATGTTATCTGCGGCTGTGTTAATTTTTTCTGTTGTTTTTCCTATAATAAAGCTTAACTCTGAGAGATAAAGTAGAAATGAACTAGCACACCCCCACCTATATAGAAGCATCATCTCCATGGCAAAGAACATAACCTTATGTATACTTGGTAGAAGTCTAACTGTATAAGACAAGGGGTCGCAAACTGGTGGCCTCAGGTTCAACCAAATTTCTGCTCACTTGGTAGTTTTAGACATTTTAAATTACTTCTTAAATTGAACACCAGTGAACCTCGGTATTTTCATTTGAAATCCCCACTCCTAGCCCCACCTTTTCTTTTCCTGCCTTGAGCTGAGCCATGCAGCCCTCTCTCTAAGGTAGGCACCATCCCCACCACCCTCCCCACTCTTATTTATTTCCCTGTCTTTAGGCTACCGAGTTTGTGACTCCTGGCTGGAAATATCGCATACCTAAAAACACATTTCCTCACCTAAAACTCTCTCACACCCTCGGGGGGTCTTCCCCTGTCTCCCCCGACCCATTTCTTTCATGCACATCCATCTTAAGTCCCCGTTCCCCAATTCCTCAGAGACTATTCGCATTCACTCAGACTGTCCTCTCTTTCCACTCCAACTTCATTTTGCAAAACACATTTTCTCCCAGCCCACGAACATTCCAGGAAGGCTCCGAGCCGGGCAGTGGGAGTTTCTGAAGTGTCTGGCTGCAAAAGGGCTGAGTCATCTTCCTCAAAACATTTTCTTCGGGCACTGGCTAAACAACTCTTTATCTTCTGGTGGAGCCACCTTATATGAGAATATTGGCATATATGACTCTCCAGTACCAAATATACACCAAAAATGTGTACACATCAAATAGAGGCTGAAACAGTGGCTAGAACGGAATGCAACACTGAGCTGGATTTAAAGCCTCGGGCAGCTACCATGACAGCCATATCATTGCATCTGTACACAGTACATGTTTCAGATCACTAAGCATTGATCAAAATTGATCGAAATATCTTAAGTTTTGGTTGCCACATATCAAGAACAACTGTTCAGCGTGGCATTTAAATAAAACATTAATATATTTTTTAGTTTACAAACACAATGCCCATTAATTTAATAATAATAAAAATATAATAATAATAAAATTTAAAAACTTTGAGGATGGATGAAGCTTTGGTTAATTAACCAGAAAAAATAAAAATAACGGGAAACACCTACAAAAAAGATATTTATACAAGCTATTTATATTTATGACAATAACCAGATTTATACTTTAAAATCAAGATTTTTTAAAAGGAATCTAATAATTGGAAAATTGCCTCATTGTCCTTTATTCCAACTTAATGACTATAGAGGAATCAACAGGCTGAGTATGGAAATCATGTATGTAGTATTCACACACACACACACACACACACACACACACACACACACACACACCTTCCCTTGGCATTGACTTTCTAAAGTAATTAAAATAAAACCCATTGTGCAGTTTCTACCCTTGCAAGAGGCTGGCGGAACAAGCCCTGCATCCAATGCCGTACCTTAGGACCAAATATTGGCCTCCAAAAAGCTAGGAATGACTTTGGGGTATCAAGAGGAATGGTCCCCCAAACAACTTAATGAGACAGCTGTTTCTTGAGACTTTCAGTCCACAGCTGCAAAGGGCACAAGAAGCCTACACAGCTCAAATGAGAAGTTCCCTACAATCTATTCCCAAGGATTTGCCAACAGTGCCCTAAAGAAAGGGGGTTTGCAGAGCTCCCTCCAGATAGCTAGGGGATTAAACAATGGCCTTATTCATGTGACTATTTTTGTCTTCCAACCTTCACTTTAGAGTCTAAGGGAGCAGATCTTTGCTGTTTAAAAAAGAAAATCCCTAAGTTTACTGCTGAGACTGGCCGCACTTCCCACTAGGAGAGAGGGAGGTGGAACTTTCTAAACTTGAGCTGCTCTTCCGAGCTGTCGGGCAGCCCAGAGGATGAGAGGCCCTGGAGAATGGGCTCTTCCCAACTGCAAGACGCACCCAGCCTGGGGAAGCTCACAGCCGGAGGAGCAGAGCACTGTATGGCCAGCTCCCTCAGTTCCTGTGGCCCACCCCTTCTGCCCACTGGTGAGAAGTGACAGGTCCCCAAGCACATACTGCAAGCAAGCTACTATTTCACAGGTCAGAAGCAGAAGCAAGAGCTGGCCTTCAAGACTGTGTAAGGTTGTCAGGACAATCGAAAACCTTCCAACCTTTAACCCAACACAGGTATCACCGAAGTCTAACCCTTACCAGGCAGCTTGCCAAGCATTTTCTCCTAGGTTCTTAGACTCTGAAACAGGCCTGCAGCGCCATGGGCTCAGAAGCTTTGAAACAAAGGCGGATTGTGTCCAGCTGACAGGGAGCCTTAGGCAGGATCTTTTTCAAGACTTAAGTTTCACACTTTTGCCAGACCTGTCTTAATTAAGTATCCTTTCCCTCTGCATCGTGCCTGGATCAAATGAACAGGTGCATCGAGTGTCGCTGCAAATCCTCACCTGTGACCTGGAGAGTGGTGAATGGTGGGGGCTGGCTGCTTTTCAGAGCGTTGGTCTTTCTAACGACTGCATGCAGCATCCTCTGAATAGCCCCTGGTTCCAGCCACCACCGGACAAGAGAACCACTGGGCATAAAGTGTTGCTTGCTCTGAAAGTCGCCAACCAGCTCCCAACCACCTCTTAGCACAAGTCACTCAATTTATACCAATTCCATGACTCTTGCTCAACAAACTTGTGATTGCACCATTAAAAAGACATGAATGCTCATGGGAAATGGCTAAATTATGACTCTGGAACACTAACAGCTGGACTAGAATTTCAATTCCAGTTGTGGACAAGGACTTTTCTCCCCTTTAAAAACAAAACTAGGAGGCCCAAGGATGTGTAGCTCTGTTGTGGAGTACCTACCTAGCGTACACAAGGCCCAGGATTCCAGCTCCGTAACTTACACAAACATACAACACCCCTCCAAAAACTAGGAGAACCTAGTTGAGAACCCAGTATCTAACAACTAGGTATGTCAAACATGATTGTGCCTTTTGGGAGCTGAGAGATCTTTGTGTATAAGACCACCCAGGACACTTCAATGGGCCTGCAGGAGATGGCACGGCTATCTTGGGTCATTGAGTCTAGGGCAGAACATTCATGCCACCAGAGCCTTTAATACCCTCCAAATTTCCTCACACTTTCTGCAGCTCATCTCAAATTTAACTGCCACCCTCACTCCTATCCTGTGGGAAAGGGGCATTTGGTCGGGTGGAGTGTAATCAGGGTTCATGGTTCATCTTCCGGGAAGCCCTGGATGCGTGGACTCCGGGTTGAGGGGCACCTGGCAAGGTAGCGGGGGCCACCGTAGGCCCGGAGAAGCTGGGGCAACCTTCGCCAGGTGGACAGCAACCGCGCTGCTGCGAGCTCCCGGGCACGCGGGTCGAAAGGTGCCAGGAGGTCAACCGGAGAGGCCTCGCGCAACGCTTTGGGCAGGGGGCCCACTTCGGCAGCTGCCCCACCTGGGCCCAGGACACAGTGGAAGAGGTCTCGGCGTCGCAGCAGGCAGTCCCTAAGGAACTTCACTAGCTTCTCCAAGCACTCACTCAGGTGTGCCTCGTCCCAGCTGTGCGTGGGGCCGCCCTGATTCAGAAGCACCGCCAACAACACCGTTTTGAGCACATAGGAGGACAGGATGCGTCCCCATTGGGTAGCAGCCGCAGGGTCCAGCCCGCGGGCACCCAGGTCTCGAAGAGCCTTAAGCAGCTGCAGGCACTTGAGGTAGCAGGCACCTGGAGGCGCCCGTTCCTGAAGACAGCCCAGCAATTTCTGCTCCTGGCGTGCTGTATTCACACCCCACAGTGCCTCTGAGCGCAGGCCACCCGGGAGCTCTGACAGGGCCCCACTGGGCGAGGGTGGTGGTGGCGGTGCCACAAGGAAGACGCCATCGCCCAGATGGACAGCGGGGATGAGGCGCACGGCCATGGAAAGGCGACAGCAGCCGTAGTCCGTGCGGCAAGGAAGGATATGGAGGATGGGAGGCTGCTCCAGACCACCTGGGGTCAGGCTGACCCGACAGCGACCCTCCAGGCTGTAGCGCACGGTGGCCAAGGAGCGCTGGAGGTGCGCCTGGAACCATCGCAGCACCAGGGTAGCCGAGAGGTGGCGCCGGCCCTGCACATCCACACAGAACCCTTCAGCGAAGGGCTTGCAGTCCCGATGCCACTGGCCCGTCGAGGTCCCCGATGGCGAGGGCGGTGCCTTGAGGGCACACACGAAGCAACTGCGGAAGGCAGGGGCCAGTGTGGGCTCTGTCCCCAGACTCCGCGGCTCCAGAGCCACCTGCGGCGGGAGGCGCAGTGGCACCAACACGTCGAAGCTGTCCGGCCGGCGGATTTTATGCTGCTCATAGGCGCTGCCCACTTGGATGAAATCACCCCGGAAGGCCAAGGCCAGTGCTCCTCCGGTGATGGGGCCTGGAGACCCTCGGGCCCGGCCAGCCTGCACCAGTTCACCCACGATCCGGCTCACGTGGGCCTTGCTGTGACCTAGCACATGCGGCGACAGGCGTACCTCGTGCTCATAGTAACTCTCCAACAAGATGCTCAGGCCTGGTTCTTGCAAGGGTCTAGCTGAGAAGTTGGTGTGGCCACACGGGCGGGAAGAGCCTGGCAAGAGGTGCTGGCGGATGGTGTGGCGACATCGTAGGAGGATGTAGCCAAGGATAAGAAGGATAGCCACCTTGA